>NC_137889.1:187937541-188289065 GCF_963455335.1 Martes martes
GTTTGATATGTAAGCGGATCACTTCTAGTTCTCCACGTAAATTTTTTTTTTTTCACTTGCTCAGAAGCCTTTCTTTACTTCCTTCTTTCTGCTTTTTGATCCCACACCCTGCACCCTGCACAGTTGGAAAGTCCAGAGGACTTTGGCAGGGCAATTTGTCAGAAGCTTTTTAAACTTTGGTTAGAATGCATTTATTGATTTTATTTTATTTTATTTTTTTAATGACCAGAGGAATGAGGATTTTTGGAAGAAGCTTATCTGAGATTCAGCATCTGGCTGGGCAATCCAAACTCTTTTAAACCTTTGAGAATAATTCATTAGACACCAGGTTCTCATCCTTAGTAAAACTTAGGATTCCCGCATACTGGATTTTCCATGAAATTGGTATCAGCTGACAATTTGGCCTCATAGACATGGGAGATAAAAATCATTTTTCTAGAACTGACAGAAACTGCATAGACATATAAATATCCAATCATGAGTCTTTAGAAAATACTTGGTAGTGTGCACTGGCACAATAACTTATTCTTCGGCTATTTTCACTATGTATAATAGTTTGAGATTACACTGTTGACTAGAATGGCCATAAAGTTAAAGTATGTTTTTGTGAACTAAAAAAAATCTGATAATTAAGGAGAGGATAATGTTTAAAAGAAAAAGATCTTTTCATATATCAGAACTTTTGTTTCTAGGCATTTTTAAAGTTCCTTGTTTAAATTTTGAAAATGAAATGAAACAGAACAAGATACAAGTAATGGGGTGGTTGTCAGTGTGTTCTAACAATAAATGATTATTTAAAAGTATAGAATATAGGTATATTTTATTATAAATAGCTTGGTAACTTCTATTATTGTAGAATTCAGAAACTATAATTAGGATGCAAATATATGTAATTATAGGCACTTTTGAGGGGGTAAATGCACAGATTAAATTGAATGATTGCTTTTTATATTGATAACTTGAAAGCTGTTTCTCAAGCAGAGAAAGAAAAAAGGTACATTGCTGCGGAAATAAACCTTCCTGGAAACCCAAGAGTCCTTAGGGTTAGAGCAGCACGCTGCGTAGTCCTTACCCAAGAATAAGCTACAGTGTTGGTTGATTCAGTCCTAGGCTAAACTCAGAAAAAGAGGTGTTTGTGGGTATGAAAGTTTTGTGTGAGTTTTGGATACCTGGGAGAGAATAATGTCTTTGCCTTTTAGGATGTTTATACCTTGAAGGCATATAGCAGAAACAAATCCATGGAAGAAATATCATTCTAGTGCACAACCTTAGCACATATCTGCTGGGATGAGAGTTTCAGGGTTATGTATGCCATCGACTTCTGATGAACTGATTCATTAGGACATTTTCCTTTCTGTGAGGAAGAAACAATCTCTGTATAATTGAATTACAAATGAAAGGAAATAAGTAAAAGACCTAATCTTTTATTTTGATTTTAGTAAATACAAACTCTTCACTATGAAGGCAAGGTCTTTGTATATGTTGCATTAATGCTTGATATTACCCAGTGGTTGGTATATAGTAGACACTAATTAAGGGTTCTTCTTTTTCCCTTCCCTTTGCTTTCCTTTCCTGTCTTACCCTACTTTATTCTGTCCTGTCCAATATATTCTATGCTATCTTCTGCTCTCCTCTGTATGCAAGCTGGTAAACTGTCACCATAATAATTTTTTTCCCTATCTTCCATTAATTATGACTTCTTCAAAACAAAGTGTAAGAGGTTCAGTCTTTCATAAGTGAAAATGTTGTGTATAATATATTGATTAAGTTTTTAAGATTATGTTGTGTTTTGGATTATCTACAGTCTTTCCCCCCATTAATAAACTATGAGTTGTCTATGTAGTATATATTTTTTAATATCATTTATAGATCTGTAGGTTAGTCCAAAGAATACCAATTATATTTTTCAGTGAAGGAGGGTTATGACTTGTTTATTCTAATAATCATGTTAAAGATAAAGATACTAAGGGATAGAAAAGACAAGGGATTTTTAATAACAGAATAAGTAGTGGGAATGTTTTCATTTTACAATTGATTTTCTGGTCACACATTTTTTCCTTTCATTCTTCCCTTCTTTTTGCTTAGTTTGTTCTTCTTTTCTTACTTTTCTTCTTAAGTGTTTAAGGCTATAAATTTACTTTAAGCACTGCTTTAGCTGCATAAATCATGATATGCTCTGCTTTAGTTTTTCTCAGTTGAATAATTTATCTTCTGATATCTTTGATATATGAGATATTTATAAAGGTTTTTTTTTTTTTTTAATTTCCAAATACTTGGGGATTTAAAAAAAATAAATTTCATTCTGTTTTGGTCATATAATCTACTTTTATGATTTTGCTTCTTTTAAATTCATTAAGGTTTGTATTATGATCTAAGAGTCTAGCTGGAGGTTGTGGGGAGAGATAGTAGAATTTCCAGGCAGAAATACTACACGATTCCCATGTTCTTATCAACTGTTAGGTAATTTTTTGGGCATAAACAGTTAATTTATTGGATGACTGGTCAGTTTCCATAGTCCTGAAACAGTTGTTATTGTCAATTTTGTCCAGTTTTACATTGATATAAAATTGTACCTGAGATACCCTCCTTTATACAATGGCTTACATTCTTGGGGGCTGAAAATGATCACATGGGGAAATGTGGCACATTGAGGACTAAACTTTGTACTCTTCATTTAAAATGCACCAGAAGTTTATAGACCTGTTTGTACCTAAAGTGTTGAGGCTAATTTCACTGGAGAATAAGACCTTAGCATAATGTTAGAATAATATTCAATGTATAAGTGTAGAGAACTGCACAGAACAGTTCTTGATGCACTAACAAGCCACTCTATCTGGAATCATCTGTCTCAGGAGCCAGTCAACAACCTAGACTGGCTGATGTGGAAATTCTGTCTGGTGGAGTAGTGTCAACAAGTGTTTGTGATAGAAAATAATGTATTCATCCTATAGAAGATCTTGAAAAGCCAGACCCTATAAAAAACAGCATGCTGTTTTGTGGATTAATGAGCAGAAATCATCACGGGGAAAAAGAAGTCTCAGGTTGTACTGGCAGCGTTTGCAAGGTACACAGGAGTGGGAATAAAATGTTGCTACACGAATAAGAAGATGCTATTCCTACAGCTTGCAGTATTCCAAGTGTGGGGGCCAGTGGTGACAACCGGGAGTGACAGGAAGCCAGACTAAGTGTAAAATGCCTTGGGATCTTGTCTTAGCGCCATCGCCTGATAACTGTGATCTTTATCAGTTGCACCTTTCTCACCTGTAAAATTATTGGAAATAGAGATGAAATGCAAATTTGAACAGTCTACTAAGAAAATAAGGTCGGTGGTACATGATGCTGGTTATTGATAGGGAGTGAAAGTAGAAGGTATTTGAAGATAACTGGTGGATTGAGAAACTAAGAGGGGGTGGTCGGAAAAAGTATGTGAACATCATAACTAAAGAGACGGCACTGGAAGACCTAGTTGAAGATGTGGAGGTGGAATGTCATAAATGCAGTTATTGTGTCTGCTTACTGTGTTTTGACTCATATTTTCTTATTTAACTTCCAAGTAATTGGAGATGATAGACGGAAGGATATATACTTCTTTTTACAGTAATAAAATTGTGGCACCTAGTATTTAACTATTTAGTTCTAAAAATGATTTAAGGACGCTCATAGACCAAAAAATTGTATTACCTTAGAAATAGTTCATTAATTCACTGTAGTTTTTAAAAATCTCAGTTTTCACTTGTCTTTTAAGAAAACCTAACAGTCATCTTGGGCTGAGGAACGTCTTCTAACTGACACTAAAATGATCTTTATTTTATTTTATTTTATTTTTTTTCTAGAGGATTTTTATTTATTTATTTGACAGAGATAGACACAGTGAGAGAGGGAACACAAGCAGGGGGAGTGAGGGAGGGAGAAGCAGGCTTCCGGCTGAGCAGGGAGCCTAATGTGGGGCTTGATCATGACCTGAGCCGAAGGCAGACACTTAACAACTGAGCCACCCAGGCACCTCTTATTTTATTTTTATTTATTTTTTTAAAGACTTTTATGTATTTGTCAGAGACAACACACAAGTAGGGGGAGCAGCAGGCTCCTGAGTGAGGAGGAGGCTCTATGTGAGACTCCTGGTGTCATGACCTGAGCTGAAAGGAGACACTTAACAGACTGAGCTACCCAGGTGCCCTTAGAATGATCATTTTAAAGTATGTTTGTACACATGAATTCTTCATTGCTTCTTGAACCTTTACGGGAAAGTTCAGTAGGAGATGTAACATAAATATAATTAATGCCTCACAGACCAAGACAATAAAATACATTTTCATTGTAATTCCAGATTAATTTTTACTTTAATTTCCTGGAATCTCATTTAAATATTAGAACACCAAGGTACCTTTAAATAGTAATCAGAGTTATGAAATTCTGAGACGATTATTTCCAAAAGAATTCATTTATAGAAGCATAAAGTTTTCTATAATAAACATCTTCTTTTCAAATATAGACAGTGATCGCCAATATAATGCTGTTTCAGAAGCTGGAGGGTATAGACTGAATTTGGATTACTTGTATTCACATTCTGACTTTGCCACTCAATGTCCCAGAATATTTATTTGTAAGATAAAAAAGGCAATGTTCATACTAATCTCAGAGGAATTTTATAAAGGTAAAGTGAGAATAAAAAGTCCTTAAAACCTTAAAAAATTAAGGTTAAATAGGGATATAAAATGTTCAAAAAATATGAAGTATTTAAAATTTAAAAATAATACAAAAAGTGTCTGAAGAATACAGTCAGTTTCTTTTGCTTTCATTCTGTTCTCACCCCTTAACCATAAGGTAAAAGATGAACTCCCCGTGAATGTGATTTTTGTCTGTTTAGTTCACTTCCAAATCCATAACCTAGAACTGTGCCTGGGCACAGAGTAAATATTTGATGAATGAATGAATGAATGTATGTTGCTCTACTTTTTTAAAAAGATTTTATTTATTTATTTGACAGAGAGAGAGTGATCATAAGTAAGCAGAGAGGCAGGCTCCCTGCTGAGCAGAGAGCCCGATGTGGGGCTTGATCCCAGGACACTGAGGTCATGACCTGAGCTGAAGGCAGAGGCTTAACCCACTGAGCCACCCAGGTGCCCCTATTGCTTTACTTTTTAAACTTGCTGTCTCATGATTAGAAAATTTGTTTTGAACATTTATCTTTATTATGTATTCCTTCTTTTTAAGTTGGTCAATGAAATCTTATAATTTTATTTTCCATTTTTGCTGTCTTACATATCTGATTGTTTACAAGGTTTTTTCTAAAGGATGGATTAATTTAGCTTTTAATTTTTAATTAAAGCAATCTAGTATCAGGTATTTCCATCTGATTTGTAAAGCGTAGAGGGAGTTGCAATAACTGCTAGTGAATTTCTTTTGGTGTCACTTTCGAATGGTGCTAAAAATATGAAGATACAAACACACTAAATTTTCTGTCCTTTCTTCTTGCTTCCTTTTGAAGTGGTCAAATTGTTCAAGTAACTATTCTAGTAGCTCCTTTTAAGAATCCCTTTTAGAGCAAGTTTCCTAATTGGACTAGAAATTCAGGCTAACACTACGCTGATAGAAGAGCATCACTTGATATGATGACCTTTTCTTCCCTTCTGTTTGGTTTTCAGTTCTCTTTATCCATGGGTTCATCCCCCCTTTCCTTTTCTGTGATTTATCTCTGACCTGGTCTTCTTCCCCTTAGGAAGCTGTGACCCTGCGTAAACTTGTTCTGCTGAGTTGTCTACTAGCTCTGATGTGCCTGAAGGGGCAGTAATTGGGTAAATCACTGAGACACTGAATAGCCAGATTGTAAATTGGGGATTCTGTGATCTTCTGAACAAAGAGAAAATGGACCTAGAAAGATGGTTATGCAAACAAACTCAAAGACATATAATGGTGCATTTTTGTTCCTCGTCTCAATTTATGTGATGCCAATACAGTTTCCAATAATTTCTTGCATTTTCTTTTTTAAACTAAAAAGAAAATGTTTTGTTTACCCAGTCAGCATTTTTGAGGCCATGTTAAGTGCTTGGTTCTTTAGGGAGTGGTAATACCAACGGAGGTAGTCACAGTCCCTGTTCTGAAGCAGTTCACATTAGAGTGTACGGGTTCAGCCAAATAGAAGAATATACACAGGGTATGCGAGCATCAGGGAATCTAGGATTGGTTCTGTCTGTGGTGGAGTCAGTTTGGTGCTGTTAGGGAGAACTTTGTGGACTCTATCATGCTTGGATTTCAGAATTTATTTCCTAATTGGGAGAAACAAAATCTACCGGGTGAGGATAATTCTAGGAGAGCGTGTGCTCTCATTACCTATGATTGTTCAGACATGTAAAATATTTGTAAGATTGAATGGGCTTATTCTTCAAAAACCAGGAAACAATACCTTATGTGTACAGCCAAGACATTGCCTAAAACATTGCTCTCAGTTGCCTGTTCAAGTTGTCAAGCATACCATTCGAATATAGAATGGATTGCTCTTATAGAACAAAACCTCACTAACTGGGCAGATATGGGTGGGTACTCGCTGGGAAAAATATAGTTTAAAATCCTCAAACAAAATATAATGCTTTTATTAGTGAATATTTTTATACTAATTTGTTTTCATATGTATCTGATGGTAATCAGTAGGGATTCTATTAAAGGCAAATTTAATTTTAATTTTATGTTAATGAAGTTCTGGATATATCTAATTCCTTATCCATTTGGGGACAAGATTATAGAATAGACACTGGATTTAGTCATTGTTTTGGCACATATATGATTACTTAACCTTTTGGTAATAGCTTACTACTACTAATAACTTAATAAATGCTAAGTAGCATAGTAATTAACTAATGAAGCTGATGCTCATTAAAAGCACTTAAATGGACACACTACAAAGTTCAAAACTTGATATGACAAGTGCAGAACCAATAGAAGACACTGAAATCCCAAAGAAATTCTTTGAAGGACATTACTCTTTTTTTGGGTTTTGTTTTGTTTTCCTTTTTGGTAAAATGTCTGTCATGTCCATATTAATTTAATAAGAAAAGAAATAGAAAATATATGCTAATTTAAAGGAAATGAAGACTAACATCATCCCTATAAACACACCTTAAGTAAACTCTTTTTTGTTTATTCCTTCCTATTATTTTTTTCCTATTATCTGAATTTGTTTAAGTTATTGTACTCATGGTCTCTATGCACATGAGTTCACAAAGCACGTTTGTTTGTATATATGATTAAGTGGCAAGGTATATATTAAGGTGTTCTTCAATTTTTTTTTTCCCCCACAGCAGTTCTGATGGTACAAGTAGATTAAAGACATCCCAGGATCTTACTAGAAGTGTCTGTTGTGGGGGTGCCTGGGTGGCACAGTCAGTTAACTGTTGGACTCTTGATTTTGGCTCAGGTCATGATCTCAGGGTCCTGGGAATGAGCCGGATTCAGGAGTCCAGCCCCATCCTCAGCAAAGAGTCTGCTTGAGGATACTCTCCTTCCCCCTCTGCCCCTCCCCCTGCTCATGTGCGTGCTCTCTTTCTCCCTCACCCTCTCTCTAAAATAAATAAATAAATACTTTAAAGAATAAATAAAGGAAGATGTAAGTTTTAAAAATAAGTTCTATGAGGGTGCCTGGGTGGCTCAGTTGGTTGAGCGACTGCTTTTGGCTTGGGTCATGATCCCGGAGTACTGGATGGGGTCCCACATCAGGCTCCCAGCTCCACCAGGAGTCTGCTTCTCCTTCTCACCTTCTCCTCTCTCATGCTCTCTCTCACTGTCTCTCTCTCAAATAAATAAAATCTTCAAAAACAAAAAAATAAGTTCTATGAGTTCTAAGAAAGTCTCTGGTTTCTTGCAATAGACATTTACCTTTTCTTTTTTTTTTTTTTTTTTTTTTAACATTTATTTATATGAGAGAGAGAGAGCATGAGTGGAAAGAGCAGAGGGAGAGGGAGACAGTCTCAAGCTGTCTCCACTGAGACGGAGCCTGCCCTGGGCCTCGATCCCAGGACCTGAGATCATGACCTGAACTGAAATCAAGAGTCAACTGCTTAACTGGATGAACCACCCAGGTGTCCCTTGCATCTTTTTTAAATTAGGAAATTATTTAAATTCCCACACCTATGAAATTCATTAATTATTTTCAGTAAATAATACAGTAAATTAGATAGTTGAAGAAAATGTTTTAGAAGTAAATAGAATTTCATTTTTTATACCATGGTTCTGCTGCTATACCTTAAGCATTGTGAGAAAAAAGGCACTTGACCAATAATAAAACATACGTAAGTATATGCAGATAGTCCTAAAAGTATAACCATAAAGTATTATTTTTTCTCATCTTCTGATGTATTTTTTTTTTTTTTACAGAAATGTTTAAATGTTCAGTAAATCGGAGGAAAAGAACATGGACTTTTAGCAACTGAAGAGCAAATTAAGGTAACTTTTAGATAATTTTTGCCAATCATAATTGTTAGTAATTTCAAAGTGTATTTAATATATTTCCATTGAAGGTAATGTATGTTTTTATGAGGATCATATTGAAAATTGTTTAATGAGTTACTTAAATGGAATTTGTATATTTTGGGGAAAATAAATTTGACATTTCTTAGGACAAATAAATTTACATATTTAGATTTGTTTATTTGTCCCCAAGAATTATCAATTTTATTTTCCAAAAATATACAAAATTCCACTTAAGGAGGTATACTTTAGCTAGATGAACAATAAATGTGTTATGAAAAATAATTTATATTACATATATTAATAACATAAATGATTTGCATTTTTTCAGCAAATCGTTTGAAGGCAAGTAGGCCTTTGTATTAATCAACCAATAGTAAAATTGGAATTTCCTTTCTTGAAGTTACCATAATTTCTGTAAAGTGACTGTACTATCTAGAATACAAATTATCATACTATCTAGTACTATCTAGAATACAAATTATTATAAATATACAGCTTAAAAGCAGAAATACCAGTTTTCTTATCCACATTAAATCATGTTCATTTATTTTGAGTTGTTTATATAATGGTATGTGTTATAAATTATTATAAGTCTATTTTCAAAGATTCTGTACCTTTTACTCGAACAGTACCGAGTGATTTAAGAATATAAAAAGACTATAAAATATTGCACTCACCTTTGTAGGCACTAAAATTTCCAGTTGATATTTCTTCTTGTAGATATTTTTGCCTTAATTTCTTTGCCACTGCTTTCTTCCGCACATACATTCACATGGGCAAGCATTATTTCCTATTTCTTGCGGCAGATATGATTGAATCTACTTTATTTGTACTTACTAACGTATCTATACATTAACATATAAACTTTGCAGATATTCTTTTACAATGTTGAATATGAAATGGGTTTTTGGCACTTAGTGATATAAATTAGTTAAATGAACAGATTTAACAAAAGGCTGATTCAATAATCTTTTTCAAAAAATTCAGCTGTGCGTTCTTACGTATGCTTACTCTAGAGAAGTTAAATGCTGGTAGGAAAGATCTGAAACTCTATAGAAATTTCTATACACATTTTATAAGAGTCACTGGCAAACTATTAAGGAAACAAAAGTGGGAGCAAGTCACTTTAGTTGGAGGCTCTTGAAATCTTCATAGAGGTTACGAAATTCACTGAGGGGTTGTTGAGGTAGAGAAGGTGAGGTCATGCATTCCAAGCCAACAGAAGAGCTTATGAAAGAGTACACCAAGGAACAAGGAATGGCCATCGAAAGACTGATATTTCTAATGTTGCAAAGGATTACTCATGCAGTGAGACAGTGTTAGGAGATGAATCTGGAAAAGTAGGTTTGGAGCCGCCAATGTAAGTATCATGTTTGCCGGACTAGAGCTTAATTTTCCAGCCAAGTCATCTCCAGAGTGCTTCAGGGTATTAATAGGGTTGTGAGAAGAACATTTCAGAACCTTTCCTTGATACTCATTTTCATTGCAAACTATAAGAAAGAACTAACCCCTTATAATTAACATAACAACTGCTACAGGCACCCAACTATGAAGTTTCTAGAGAATTCATGGGCGGTTTTACAGTGTTAAATGATTAACAGTGTTTGTTTCGTTGTTTTTTAATTGTGATATAATTTATATACCATTAATTCACTCTCTTAAAAATTACACGATTTAGTATTTTTTAGCATATTCACCAAGTTGTGTAACTATCCATACTGTCTAATTGGGAATATTTTAATCTAGTTTGTACCCATGAGCAGTTTCTCACTTTGGCCTCTTTGCCCTGTTCTCTGGCTGCAGCTAATATACTTTCAGCTTCTGTGGATTTATCATAAAAAATGGAATCATACAATATGTGGCCTTTTGTACCTACCCTCTTCATAATGTTGTCACGTTTTACCCTTGTTCTGTGAATCAGAACGTAATTTCTTTTTGTGTCTGAATAATATTCTGTTAGATGGACATACCATGTTTTGTTTATCCATTTATTAATTGATGGACATCATTTTATTAATTGATGGACAAAAATACCTTTTGTCTATTATGAATAATGGCTGCTATGAACATTTGTATACAAGTTTTTAAGTAAACATATATATTCATTTCTCTTGGATATATACTGGTGGTAGAATATACGGCAACTAAATGTTTTACTTTTTGAGGAACTAGCCAGCTGCTTTCCAAAGGGGCTGCACCATTTCACATTCTCACCAGGCATGTGTTCAGATTTCACCCTGTCCTTGCCAAAGTTTTGGCCAAAGCCAAAAGTTATTGTTACATCGATTATAGCCATCCTAAGGGAAGTCCGGTCATAACTCACAGCATTTTTATGGGAGTGACTGTTTTTAAGAATATTTTAGTGTACTGATATTACATGAGTTTGGATAAGTGCATTAACTGAATTAATGTCAATTTTTAACTAGACGACTCATATCTAGACAATTGATGTTAGAAGTGTTAAATAAAGATTACAAATTGAAGAGTATTTGATTACTACAGGCCCAAGTAAATAACAACAATAATAACAAAAAATGGTGGGGCTCCTGGGTGGCTCAGTTGCTTAAGCATCTGATTCTTGATTTTGGCTCAGGTCATGTTCTCAGAGTCATGAGATTGAGTCCTACGTCAGGCTCTGTGCTCAGCACAGTCTGTTTAAGATTCTCTCCCTCTCCCTCTGCTTCTTCCCCACCTGCTCGCACTGTCCCTCTCACTCTCAAAAAAAAAGAAAATAAATAAAAAATAACAAAAAATGCTAGAGCAGATATTTTCTCTACTTGTATTATGGGATTTTTAAAAAATTTAATTATTTAATATAAACTTTAATAATCTATTTAGATTTATTATGGATAGCTAAAAACTAAAATAATCAAGAACACTCTAAAACAGGGATTGGTCTCTTATTAGTGATGAAACTTGTCCTAAGAACAAATTTTGTCTCGACTGTAAGTTAATGGTAGACACAACAATGTGAATACAAGATTTAATAACCTCTGGAGCACAAGCAGCCAGGTTTTTTAGCAGCGTTTAAAATCATGTTCAATCTAGTCATTTACAGATTTTCACTGAACTCTGATAGATGTTTAGGAGCCTTATTTGAGATTTCTTGGAAAGGAGGAATAAAATCGATGGAGAAAGCCCAGAACTTTCTGCAGTGTGCAAAATGACTGAAATTACATATGAAAATTATATGGCAACAATAAAAATATATTACTTTCTCAGTAAATACTATTGGAAGATGATATTAAAAATATTGCTTTTATCCAAAATGTATTCAAACAAACTTTGTTGCATGAAAGAGTCCCTTTATTTTTCTTTAAGATCTTATGTATTTATTTCACAGAGAAAGAGCACAAGCAGGGGGAGTGGGAAAGGGAGAAGCAGACTCCATTCTCAGCCGGGAGCCTAATGTGGGGCTGGATCCCAGGACACTGGGTTAATGACCTGAGCTGAAGGCAGATGCTTAACCAACTGAGCCACCCAAGTACTCCTGAAAGATTCACTTCAAAGTTTTTGTATTTCCATATCAATTTATGATCACTTTATGTCAATTTATATTTGTTAGATTTTCTTAAATCAAGATTTTTTAAAGATTTATTTATTTATTTATTTGAGAGAGAGAGAGAGAGAGAGAGAGAGAGCATGAGAGGGGAGAAGGTCAGAGGGAGAAGTAGACTCCCCATGGAGCTGGGAGCCCGACTCGGGACTCGATCCCAGGGCTCTGGGATCATGACCTGAGCTGAAGGCAGTCATTCAACCGATTGAGCCACCCAGGCGCCCCATTAAATCAAGATTATTTATGAATGATACATATATAGTAAAATCACTCTTTTAAATGTGCAGTTCTGTCTTGACAGACACATAAGGCTGTGTAAGGACCACCGAAGTCAAGATAGAGAATATATCTGTCACCCTGAAATTTCTCTGTACCCTTCTGTAGTTCCCACTTCCTGCCGTTACAGCTGGAAGAATCTCTAGCTTCATTCTATTTTAGTAATGAAATAAAAAAACCAGTCCTGAGAGAAAGCAGAGCAAAGAGATAAATTTTAGAGACAGACACTATGACCTTGGAGGTGTTGCTTAACCTCTCTGGACTTCAATTTCCTTATTTTTAATATGGGGTTAATAACAGTATGTACTGTATATCATTTAAAATAGAGCTAGGTATATCTAAACGCTTACAAACACTAAGTGCTTGTAAGATAAACCCTAATTTTTTGAATCTCAAAGGAAGGATGTACTGGAGAAAATACAGTTTCCATAGTAAATGACCTCTGAATGGATTTTTATTCATTAAAATATCCATCCAATAAAAAATATTTTATCCATCCAATTAAAAATTATTTATTTATTTGACACAGAGAGAGAAAGAGAGTGCACAAGCTGGGGGAGGGGGGGAGGGAAAAGGAGGGAATCTCGAGCAGACTTCATTCGGAGCACGGGGCCCGATGTAGGGCTCCATCTCACCACCCTGAGATCATGACCTGAGTTGTAATCAAGAGTTGGATGCTTAACTGACTGAGCCACCCAGGTGCACCTCCTTGAAAGGATTTCACCACAAAAATGTCAAATCAACGTTTTCAAAATAATTAAAAATAAATAAAGTAACATGTAATAATACGACTTCTCAGAAGCATCACTTTCAGGGGCACCGGAGTGGCTCAGTGGGTTAAAGCCTCTGCCTTCGGCTCAGGTCATGATCCCAGGGTCCTGGGATTGATCCCTGCATCAGGCTCTCTGCTCAGCTGGGAGCCTGCTTCTCTGTCTCTCTCTGCTTGGCTCTCTGCCTATGTATGATCTGTCGGTCAAATAAATGAATAAAATCTTTAAAAAACAAAAAGAAGCATCACTTTCAGAAAACTTTTGCTTAATAGCTCCATTCTTCCAATTCCTTGGACATAATCCTTGGAGTGAATCTTGAATTTTCTTTTGTACACATTGCGCATCCATCAGCACATACTATCTGACCACTTACGAACACCTTCTTGTCTGTTACCTGGGTCCAGGTCACAATCCCCTTTTGCCTAAGGAACTACAACAGCCTTCACTTTTCCTGGCTGCATCATTTTATGCAGAGCACTCAGAACCCTGTTCCATTTCCAGTGTCTTCTGCATTCCAGCTATCTGACTTCATTGCCATTTGCTGAACACGCTAGGTCATTCTACTTGGGATCTTTAAGCGTATTGGTTCCTCACCCAATCACCATTCTCCCCATGCTTAGTTCCTAGGCTTTAAATATCCTCTTCTCATGGCAGCCTTCCCTCAACATCCTATTTAAAATTGAAATTGCCTGGGGGTAACCCTCTGCATTCCCCTCCTGCTTTATTTTTCTCCGGAAATATTTTCATAGTCCACACAAGTTTGTTCATTGTCTCTTCTCATTAGTAAATAGATTCTAAATACTTTCTCTTTATAACATCCTTTTAGTTTCTATTTTTAAGTGTCTTTATATTGGACAACAGACCTTGATATTAGAAAGGTTTGGGTATTAGAAAGGTGGAGAGACAATGTGGGTAACCGTAGCTACAGGCATGAGGATTATCTAGGAAATATTTGCAGTAGCTTAGGTCAGGTGATGAAGACTTGGTTTAAGGCAGCAGTCCTAGGGACTGAGTGGTAGTAATACCTTTGAGACTATTTAGAAGGTAAATTGACAGGTCTTAGTGACTGCATTTCATTAGTGAGGGTTCAAGTTTCAGTGGGATGAGACTCAGGTTGGAAGTGACAACCCAGTAGCTGGTGGCACATTTACTTTATAGCTTTATAGAGCTTTCTTTGTGTGTTTTTTAAACAATAATAATAATTATTAATGGTTTTTTTTTTACAGAAATAACATTCATAGCTAGATACTAATTTTTATCTCTAGATAAGAGTGATCTGTTCTCATGTAACACCTTGAACCGAGGGTCATTAATTGTCTCATTTTTCCATTTGTTCATAGAAATTAGAAAGAAAGTTTTGGTTTGCTATGAAATTAAGTTTTCTAATTAATTTCAAAACCAGTCAGAAAGTGTAGGATGTAAAAACTGGCCATGGGCAGAGTAAAAGCCCATTAATTATTCAGACAGTCATCCCTGCTTATTCCATTCTTGGAGATATAGTGGCTGTCAGAATCTGTCAGCTGTAGAGTTAGTGCCCTTCAGAATTTACATGCATAAATAGTGACCTTTGGAAATTTGCATAAAGATAAGTCTGGCATTCAAATGATAGCTGCCAGTCAGTTGAGCAAAGCAAAAGTTGTCAGCCAGTACTTAAACGACAGAATGGGCCATGAAGCAGTAAACACAAAATGGAGTATATACCAAAAAACAAGTAGTATTTTTTCACCAAAAATGGAAATAAAACCTTTTTTTAAAAAAAATTTATTTATTTATTTGAGAGCAAGAGCGAAAATGAGAGAGAGAGAGAGAGTGAGCATGAGCCAGGTGAGGGGCAGATGTGGGGCTCGATCCCAGGACTCTGGGATCATGACCTGAGCCGAAGGCACACACTTAATTGACTGAACCACTCAGGGCCTCCAAACCTTTTTTAATAGAGTTTTACAAAAGCTAAATGAGTTGTAACAGGTAACTTAATATCTTTGGATTCGTATTTTTGGTAAACATAGCTTTATTCACTAAACATTTTTGTTAAAATTTTTATATCTTAAAAGTATTCAAATTTTAATAATTTAAAAATGTTAATTAGATTTTATATTGTAAAATTGATGCATATTCATTATAGAAAGTTTAGAAAGTTTTGCAAAGAGAGAATATTAGTATTATCCATAGTTCCATACCCAGAAGAAACCATGGTCAGCATTTTAGTGTATATTCATAGTTATCTTCTAAATAAACAAATAGATATACACGTATATGAGGATAAAAACGTATTTAACTACCTTTTTACTGTCATCTTACTACATTTTGTCTATCATAAGTTCTACTGAGATACATATTTTTATACACTTGTTGTATAAACGTGATTATTCCCTTGAATAGATTTTCAGTAGTAGAATTACTAAGTACTAGTTTATGACTTTTTTTAAAGGTTTTTGATATGTTTTGTTAAAATTTACTTTCAACTTCTACTTTTATGAACTGTCAGTTTACTTGTGTCCTGATCTTCTTTTAATCATTTTAAAATGTTGTATTTTATTTTTTTTTAAAGATTTTATTTATTTATTTGACAGAGAGAGAGATCACAAGTAGGCAGAGAGGCAGAGAGAGAGGGGAAAGCAGTCTCCCCACTGAACAGAGAGCCTGATGTGGGGCTCGATCCCAGGACCCTGGGATCATGACCTGAGCCGAAGGCAGAGGCTTAACCCACTGAGCCATCCAGGCACCCCATAAATGTTGTATTTTAAATGTCTGATAAAAACTTGCCATTTAGGAAATTAAAAATTATGAATTAAAAATTATCTTTCTTTGATTATTGTTACAAATTTCAATTTCTGTATAAAGTAACATGTTATCACTTGCCTCACCCATCAACCTAAACCTAAAACATTTACATTTCAGGACAGTGCTGAGTACGTTAAACTAAAGAAAAAGTAATAGAAACAAAATTTTCAAACTTGGAGCATTTAAAATAATTACACATTAATTGTGTGATACGAGAGACTGGTGATCAGAAAAAAACAAGTTCATTCTTCATCTCCTGTCCTTCTTTGGTAGTCCCAGCCTTTTTCAAATACCTTGCCTTTTCCTGCTATGGCAAACAAGGTAGTGACCACCATCATTTTGGAAAGAGAGCTCTTCAGTTTTTTCATCTTGAAAATACCTGAACATGTTCTTTAATTTGGTACTTTCAAGATAAGACAAAAAGACGAGGTGAGAATGAACGGCATGGATGACTCTACAGCTTTTTACTTCTGTAGTTAACCTTGAATACCGTTGATATGGGAAAAGTACTAGTCCAGTCAGATCTCTAAGAAGGTTGTGATGTTCATGTTTATGTTCTGTTATTTCTTATTTTTTATGAATAAACCCTGAATTAGGAGTGGCCTGGATAGATTCTTGTGTCCTGATCCTTGTACTTTACCAGATTTTCGTTTAAATCTGTTCACTGCTGCCTTTAATACATGGTGGTGAAAGAATTATTATGGTGGTTCAAAAAAGATTGCTCATTTCTGCCCGAATCAGGGATGCTGTATTGAAAGAGAGAAATCAGCTCTACACTATAAATATTTATAGATTGGGATTTTGTGCCATGGCTAAAAGCTAAAAAAACATCTCATTATTGGCTATTTCCTTTTTTTTCTTTCCGGAGAATGATTTGTTCGTGACTTTTTAAATTCGGCATATGCATTTAAAACTTTTTACTGAGTACATATATTTAATATTAGCCATTGCAAATATTTGAGGAATTTTAATGAATGTATATACATATGCAACCATGTCTATTATTTATATGTCTGTATATTTTTCTACATATCTCTGCTTATAGGTTTTTGTTTGTTTTGAATTCTGTGTGCAAGTCTTTGAGAGTTAAGACTTGTATAGAATTGTGTTTTCATCACTATAAGTCGGGTACAAAATAGTTTTATAACCGAAAAGTTTTCTTGTGTTGTCCCTTTGTAGTCATTCCCTGCTTCTGTCCTTAACTCCTAGCAACTGCTAATCTGTTCTTTATTCCATAATACTTCAGTCCATATTTTTAGCTTTTTTGGAATGTCATGTGAATGAGTCATACAGTGGGTAGTCTTTTAAGACTGACTTCTTTCACTTTTCATAATGTCTCTGAGATTCATCCTTGTTTTTTGAGTGTATCAATAATTTATTTCTTCTTTATGGCTGGGCAGTATTCTGTATGGATGTCTCACAGTTCATTTATCCACATTTGGATTATTTCTAGTTTTTGATGAAAATAATGTTACTATAAACATTCATATGTTGTATGTGTATGTGTGTACACAAATTTTCGTTTCTCTGAGGTAAATACCTAAGAGTTGGATTGCTGGATCACCTGGTTAAGTGCATATCCATGTTTTACTTCGTCGTATTGGAATTTGTTCCTGTTTCTATCTTATTTCTATTTTAAGTCCTACTGTTATTACTTAAATTGATGTTGTGCAGAAATCTGTCTTCTTCAAGTGCTAAGTTATTAATTTTTTTAATACTAGTCTACAGGACCTGTTTTTGCTGGTCTCAATTTACGTGGGGAAACTTATATCATCTAAGTGGAAAATGCTGCTTTTAAGATTTTTCCTTCCATGATATTTTTCATTTTTCTTTAGGAGTGGGTCTTGCTTTCTTTAGTAAATTACCCTAAAGCAATTAACCACAAAAAAATCTAAAGCTTAACTGTTTCTGCACTGGATGCAATATTCAGCTGTTTTATTCTAAGTAAAGCTTATTTGCTCTTTACATAGAAATGACCCTTGGAGCGCCTGGGTTGCTCAGTGGGTTGGGCCTCTGCCTTCGGCTCAGGTCGTGATCTCGGGGTCCTGGCTTCAAGCTCCTCATTGGGCTCTCTGCTCGACGGGGAGCCTGCTTCCCCCTTTCTCTCTGCCTGTCTCTCTGCCTACTTGTGATCTCTCTCTCTCCCTGTCAAATAAATAAATAAAATCCTTAAAAAAAAAAAAAGAAAAAAAATGAGCCTCATGAGAAAATAGTTTATAGTAAGTAATAACAAATTTGGTCATCTGGCATTGAAGACCCAGCAGATTAGTAGTACCAAATTATACAGGAATAGAAATACTAAAAACTAACCATGATTTTTGACATTGTGTATTAAGGGTAGGGACCACATAACCAGTAAAAGTCATTTTATAAAAATTTTAGTAAATATAGCAGGCTGGATTAGTGTATGCCAGAGCATAGTTTCTGTACGTATCTAGAGCCTTTGAATTATATACATTTTACAAATGTGGTTCCTATTAGGAAGATCTCTGGGTCAGGTTACCTTTATTCTAGGCCTGGTCTTGCCATTAACTTGCTGTGAGACCCAGGGAACGTCATATAATCTCTCTGGATTGTAGTATTCTCATTTGTCCAATTAGTGAGGCCAGCACTAGATTATCCATAAAGGACCTTCTTGCTTTAAAAAAATAGGATGCTGCAATTCTGTGATGCTCTTGGATCATTGAGAAGAAAAAGTTTGTGTGTATGTTTAATATAATTTGTCAGAAGGCAAGGATAAGTACAATACATTTTTTAAAACTTTAAAAAGTATGTACAATTAAAAAAACAGTTACAGTATATGTGTGTATGTTTGTATTTAAAGATTTTATTTATTTATTTGAGAGAGAGAGAGTGTGAGCAGGGGGAGAGGGAGAGGGAGAATCAGACTCCAAGCTGAGTGGGGAGCCAGACACAGAGCTAGATCCCAGGATCCTGAGATCATAACCTGAGCCGAAAGCAGTTGTTTAACTGATTGAGACACCCAGGTGCCCCTAGATTTGGTGTTTTGAAAAAAATTCCAATAAGTGTTCCAGAAAGCTTGAATATTATAGAATCATTAATCTTCTTGTTTTTCAAAATTTTAATAATTTGAAAAATTCTGGATTTTGTTTTATATTAAGCAAATATGAGTAAATGTAATTCATATTCTTATTTTTTAGAATTTCGTGACTGTGTTGAGAATTACGTTTCAAATTTTTTCTCGAATTTCTAAAAAAAGTCAATAGAATTTTAATTATTGCCTCGATTATGAAACATAAGCTTCATAATAAATTCTCAATCTCAGTTTTCAGTAAATATGTATTTTCCGATGTAAAGCTTAGATACTCAAAAGAAGGGGAGACTGATATTAAAAATACCATCCTTGGTTGCATATGCTTAGTGCAGAATAACTGCTACTTCATGAGGTAACATATTTCCAAGGCTAAGGAATGTCATAAATCTTTAAGAAGAATGAAGATTAAAACACATTAATTTTAATTTCTTTTTAACGTCATTTAGTCCATATTATATTAGTATCTAGTATATATAAGACTCTGCTGTGTTCTTGAGTTATAATGCTGTCCTAACCTAAAGAAAATCGGATGTCTAGCTGGGGATACAGAAAAGTGTACGACTAGCTACGTCACGATATGCTAAGTACTATAGTAAAGCATGAGAAGAGGAAGTAATTAATTCTGAATAAAAGACCTTGGGAAAGCTTTGCAGAACTGGTTGCATATGAGAGGATTTTATTACTGAAAACAGAGGATGGGCATTCTAAGAGAATGGTCATGACAATGCTGGGGTACTCATTAGACACTGAGGAATCTTCTGTTTGGGAGGATTACAATTTTCCAGAGTGATAGAATATTAGGTAAAGATACTTAAGAGGAAATCGAAGGATATAGGAAGAGATCCTTTTTACATTATTATGTATTTTGTAGAGACTTAATTGTAAAGTAGTATTGGGATACTGTTGTTTTAAAGAGCGATAGGTTTTGGAAGTGTGGGAGATGCTTTAAAGGTGAAGTAAAACATTGCATGGAGGCTACAACTGACAGCTACAGTATTCTGTAAACTGTTGCCGAATAGCCGAGGTCTCAGCACTGATGAAAGTTCAAATGATGAACTCTCTTCACTGCACTTTCATATAAACCTTTGAAATATATACATAGAGAATTTATTCAGCCCAGGGGGACCACATTTTTTTTCCTTCTTTAAAACATACATTTTATACTTAAATAAAACTTTCTTTTATATCTTTCCAATCCATGTAATACATAGTATATACATTTTTTTTCTTGAGTCCTAAAATGTGTTAGTGGGAGAGAATTTAATTGCTTAAAGAAAAAAAAAGAAACAAATAAATTGGATTTCTTGGTTTGGCTTAGTGCTGTCTTCAGTGTTCTGAGGACAATAATGCAATTAGCTAAAAGTGTTTATCCACAAAATTTAATTCCTGGGGAGTAACTTCTTAAATTGCCTCTTACAAGTGTAATGGAAGCAAGCAGTTGTTTGCTGGCTTTGTTGCCAAAAATTGTGAATGGCTAGATTTTTATAAAACTTGGTGGTGATGCATGTATAATCATATAAACTCTCCATTGTAAATTTGAAGAAACTGAATTTTGTAGATAAACACTTTTTGTTATATTGTGTCACAGAGTTCTCAGCCATGAGTAGAGAAATTGTTGGTGTTATTAACTCTTTCACACATAAAGGCTTTAATAGATTTCTTTTTCATTTCAATTTAATTTCATTCCTGATTAAATGCAATGAATTAGCAATATTTTTCAGTTATCTGCTTATGGAAATCTAGTGATAAATATTTGAAAATGAGAGTTTGACATTTATTCTCAGCTTATATAAATATCCAAAGAAAATAATGCTTGTTATCACTATAGATTTATTAGTAAATATTGTAGCGGTAATTCTCTCTGCTACCGCCTTTGAAAAGAATTGCTAATAATAAAAGAGCAGAGGAAGTGTATTATAAAACCTTTGCTTGAGTATAAAACTTCTGAAAAATTATCCTTGGTCAAAAGGTTGTACGGATCATTTCTGGTAAGTTTGCTCCACTATACTGGACTATTTCTTGGCCACAGGTAAAACATACTTTTAGGCTAATCATATACAATAAGTAGAAAAAAATATGAAGATTACAACAGGTTGTTAAATACATTCAGCAAAATACCACAACAAATTAAAGCTTTGATTTAGAAAGTATCAATACAACCCATTTGAAATAGGTAAGGAATGGCAAAATAGCTGAAGCTATTTTAACTGGTGTGGACTTTAGTTAGAATATGAAGCAAAAACTTAATACTGAATAAAATTTGGAAAATATTGATATGTAGGAGAATAATTGAACTGTTTAGGAAGAGTAACACTAATAGGTTTTTTTATTCCATTTTCTGAGAGCACACACTTTGCTTATGTTAATATGCAGAAAAGGGATAATGAACTAATGGAGTCTCCACCAAACTATTCACCATAGATTGAAGACCACATCTGAATTGAGATACGTATTTCAAATTGCATTTATTGTAGCCTATTTAGCTAAAAAGGGAAAAGGTTTACTTTTCAAGTGTTATCTACATTGTGCATTTCACCCAAATACTTGACACATTTCCTGTACATCTATGATATCCGGTAACAAAATTCTTTTAACTTTAGCTGTAGCAGAAAGTGAAATTTTAACAAGGTTTAAAATTAATAAAATAACATTAGATTTTTCATATGTTTATTTATGTCATTTATGTCTCTTCATGTTTAATATATTTAGAATACAAATACAGTTTTAATGTTGGCCCATTTCTGTCATTAATGATATTAAAGATTTTAATTTACTATCCTTGATAATGTCCTACATCAACCGAAATTTAGTATGTTAAGGCTTTTATGGGAATACAAATATATCAGGTCACACTGAACACATTTGTTATGTTACTCTGGAAGGAGAGATTCCTGTTTTGACTTACATTGGAAAATTATTGCCGACTTGACGAATTTGAACTGAGTTTTTGAGTATTTTATCATTTGAAGCACTTTGATCTCTGACCACATGTAGTTGGGTAAATACCAAGAGTCACTAGCACACTTTGGGCTTTCCCAGTCACTGCCTTTTCTGTCACATGCAAATCACTCATCCAAGAGGGAAACCTTTATTGTTGTTATATTAACGTATAATGAACTTACTATAAATCTACTATAAACCCCCATATTTTCCCGTTAACCAGTTAATGTATAAGTTAACCCCGATAACATATATTTGGATAGTACTTTGATTGTGTTTTTTGGATACTCATCACATTCAAATTCATATCATTAGATATCTATTATGTCCTATGCACTATGGAACGAATGTTCATGTAATTTATTTAATCATTTATTAATATAGTAAGGAAGATATTATTACTGTTACTACTGAGAGGAATAGAAAATCGATTTAGTAGAATAAAGATTTATATTTCATTATTAATTTTCAATATAATGTTAGAATTCTGAAATACATAATAGTGTTGCAGTTTCTAGTTTTTTAATTTTTAATTTTTTTTTATTTTTTAAAGATTTTATTTATTTATTTGACACAGAGAGAGAGAGTGCATGTCTGTATGCATACAAGCAGGAGGAGCAGTAGTCAGAGGGAGAGGCAGGCTCCCTGCTGAGCAAGGAGCCCAATGTGGGACTTAACCCCAGGACCCTGGGATCATGAACTGAGCCCAAGGCAGATGCTTAACTGACTGAGTCACCCAGGCGACCCTTTAGTTCATTTTTATAGGAAATGTTGTGGAATCATTACATCATCATGTAGCAATTATTACAAAATTAGATAAAGTTAGGACTTTCTTTGTTGCATATTAATATAGCCTCTGTTTCCCCCCCCCGTAATACTTTCGTTGTCTTTTCACAGAAGTTTTTGAATTTCAAAAAAAATTGCAAAAGACATTAAGGAACAGGACAGATGTAACTAATGCAGAGTTACCCTCCATTGCTGTGGTCTGGCTGGCATTAGATACCCATAGTCAAAAAGATACCCGAAAGGGCAGTGGGGCAAATGTAAGGATATGGAAATGTGAAAGCACATGATCTCTGGAGGTCCTGATTTTTAAAACCCCTAGAGACCACCTTAATGCTCCAGAGAATTGTGTTGTTTTTTTTTTTTTGAAGATTTTATTTATTTATTTGACAAAGAGAGAGACAGCGAGAGAGGGAACACATGCAGGGGGAGTGAGAGAGGGAGAAGCAGGTCTCCTGCTGAGTGGAGAACCTGATGTGGGGCTCGATCCCAGGACCCTGGGATCATGACCTGAGCCCAAGGCAGACGCTTACCAACTCAGCCACCCAGGCACCCCGAGAATTGTGTTTTTCACATCTTTCTCCTTCTCAATTTCTAGTTAGCTCATATCTATGTCCTCACCAACTTTTCCTCCCTCTTTTGTACTACAGAGCTACAATGGCAGTGTTTCTGATGCTGGTTGAGATGAGTCCTGTTTTGTTTCTTGTATTTTCTTAGTGCTACATATAAGTACCTATCTTGGGAAAATTTGAATAACCATAGGAGGTGCTAAATCTCCCATAAAAGATTTGAAAATTTTAATTGATCTTTGTAGGCTCCATAGTGGTATCTTGAATCTCTTTTTCAAAGAAGAAACTTTTATGTTTATATTAAAGATTCTGCTTCTTATCTGTAATTTACTGCACAGATGTTTTGAGTGTGTAGTTGTAGAAATGGAATATAGGATTAATGAATTAGTCAGTGGAGCACCGTCACCACACCATGTTTTGAACAGGGAAGAAAATCTGGACTTTGTAAGTAGATGCTCTCTTGAAATTTCTGGAGTAAATCACTCTTCATAATATTGTAGAAGTCTTTGTCACATCCAGTAGCCTGACTGATGAAATAACAGCACGATATTAGTTTTGATGTATTTTACCTTGAGAAAAAAAAAATCACTGAACAATGTTTTACAGAAATTACAGTTCTGAAAATTTGTCAGTGCCCTTTGTTGATGTGTCTAGCAATTAAAATCAAGGAATAGTTGATGTAGTTTATTAATGCAGAAACAGCCTTTGAAACTCTAAAGATAGAAACAGTGAGGATTTTAGCTTTGAATTTTGGATTTTGATTGATTGAAAATACCCATTTTAGTAGACCTTTTATTAAATAATCATGGGGTGAGAATTATTAGCCAATAAATATATTGACAGTAAATTGCTCCGTAGTTCAACCTGAAAAATGTAATTTTTAAATGGAGATTACTTTATCTTTTTTCTCATCTTTTAATATTTCAAGCACAGTAAAGAATTTCATATTTAAAGTCTTCATCCAGACTTGTTTAGCAAGTTTAATTTATGATAATCCTGTCTATCAATATTAATGTGATTCACGATTACATAGAAAAATAAAATCTTTACTATGCCTTTTCGGACTGATCACTCTATCTTTTTGGCTTACTCCATACACTCTCATTCTTCAGCTCCATTTAGGGAGCCCCTAATACAGAATGCTTTTTTTTTTTTTAGTAAATTTTACATGTTTGCCTTACTTGGTATACTCCTGGAATATGAACTGAGATATTCAAGGGATCTGTAAAGTACTTCTTTAAATAACTGTATCAGATTTGATGTAGAGAATATATAAATAAAGGAAACCTCTTTTCTTCTCTTCTCTTTTGCATGTTATTTTTTTCCTTCCATAACTGTCTCCCTAATCCTGTCCCCCTCTGCACATTCCCTGCACCGGTCCTTTTCTCGCCTTCATTCTTTTTTGCGGAAAAGGAAAGAATAACTTATACTAGGGCAACTTGGATTTATTCACATATTCTAATGAGAAATAAAAGTTCTGAATGGACCATTTATAGGAGAGGACAATCCTTTACTTGTACGTAGAAAGTATACGGAAATAGAAATTGTCCATATTCAGACATTACTAAAATTATTATTTACTCAAATGTGAAAATGATATTTGAAATAAAAATTGCTTACTTAATAGCCAGATCTTTACTAATAAATAAATAGCATTAAATGGACTATGTGAGACTAATTAATAGATACGATTTTTAAGATATTTTTCATATTAGGAACTAATATTAGGGCACTGCTGACTAGTTTAACAGTGACTTTGAAAGTGCATTATGTAGCTTATGATGTAATTGTAAAAGCAGCTTATTTCCAATATAAAATCAAATATTTAAGTGACATATATCAATATTAGACAATAATGTAAAACAAAATTATTAATATATCCCTAGTTCATTTGTTTGGCTTAATTTCATTAATTTTCAATAACTTTTATAAATACTATATATGCTTTATATTTTTAAGGTATTTAGGTTTATAATTAAAAGTAGAAAAAGGCTGCCAACTAATAATAGAAATGTCAGTCTTGTGTAGTGAATGAATAAAAATGCTAAATGAGTACTTCAACCCAACTAGTACTGGCTCTATTACTGGATATATTAAGGATATCATTTAACTTCATTGGGCCCCAATTTCTACTTTAAAATTTGAGAGCATTGGACTTAATGACTAAGATATCCTCCAGACTCTAAATGTTTAATATTTAAAATCTTCCCTCTTGCTGTGTAAACTTAAATCTTCCCTTTGGGATTTTAGGAGTGGGGAGGAATGTCGTTCATGTTTGCTCTTATATATAATAAGTGAGACAAGAAGCTCGGTCATAATGACAGAGTGTAATTTCCAAATTTAAGATGTTGTGTTGACTAATGCAATAAATTTATGCTTAGTTATAAGCATAGGCGATGAGAACCAGAACACATGATCGGAGCAAGGGTGCCCCTGAGACAATATAATTTTCTGCAAATCAAAATAATCAACAAGAGAGCATATATTTTTTTAATGGAGTACTGAGTTTATCAGCTCCTGTTAGTGTACTCATTAAAAAAAGAACGAAAAGGGAAAAGATACCGTTGGATTTTTAAGTGTCAGTTAAATAGAAAGGTTTTGCATATGTCAAAGCTCAATGATTAATATATCTAGAAGGGTTAATTCCATGTTGAGGAGACCATTGTAACAATTATAGAAATGAGTATAATTATTCCAAGTAGATTTGGGGAATTAAAATGTCATATCTTTTTTTATTGTCTTAGTATATTAGACCATTATAAAAAGCTTTTGTTGCAGTTGAACAGGCATGTTAAATATAAATTTTAAAAATTCTCATAATATGTCAGGAGAAAATGATATATTTTATTTTTTAGAGGAGCGTGGAAAGTCAAGTAGAAATAATTCCTCTGTTTAAAACTAGCATTTTGTAAAAGAGAACCATCACTATATATTGTCCATGAGATTCCCTGTGAATGACTGGCAATGTGAGGCTATAGTAGTCAGAGCTCTTTATTCCTTCCAAACCAGTTATTGTGCTGCTAATTAGAATTGGATATTGGTGGTAGTGGAAATGAGGGAGACTATCAATGTTACTTTGTGTTAAATTTTAATCACACAAGTTAGGACATTCAGAATTATGGTTTCCATGGTAACTACAACACTGAACCCTGTGTGGAGGCATTACAGTGGGGGTCTTTGATTAATAGAAAGTAAACCAGAAGTGAAACAAAATGCTCCATATGTGCAGCTAAAGTTACCAAAAAAAAAAAAAAAAAAAAAAGTCCAGCTCTCTTGTCCTTAATTATATTTGCTTAATAGTATGTCACGTGCTTGTGCAGTACACTGAAAGGTCTGTTGTAACTCTCATGTGGCTGATGTATTTTCATTAGGTTTTGAATGATTATTTTTATAGCACCTTTTGCATTTTTTAATGTATTCACTTTATTTTCATTTTTAAAAGATCTGCAGAATCTGACTTCAGGAAACTCATGGTAATTCATGGGGGAGAGATTTTTTTTTTTTTTTTTAACTGAAAAACTTTTTAAATATGTAGAGTTGTAGTTCTGGGTTTTTGTTATAATCTTTCATTTTGAATATTTGGGTTAAGACAGCTGTTTAAAGCTCCATTTTTATTAAGTTCATTTTTATCATCATGAAAAGAATCATAGCAAGAAATGAGACTAATTCAAGGCATGTAGTACACTGGAACATAAAATGATTGTAATAGTAAAAGGTAGTTGACTCTGATCACCAAAGGTAAAAATGTATGTGGAGAACATTTTTTGAAGAATACATTTTACTCAAGAATGGGGATAATACATTCCTCTCTCACTTTTGCTAGAAATGTAATATTTAGTATATATTGGAAAACCAGTATTGCATAGAAATACACACACACACACACACACACACACACACACACACACACACTCATGTTGAGTGAGGAATATTTGTGCCGTAGGAATAGAAGAGGCCTCTGAGATAAGAAATTTTTCACATATTGTATTGGTGCTTTATTGAGCATCTATTAGGGGCTTAGTTATGCTAAGTTTGTCATTATGTGAGTTTATATGTTTCAAGTAGCATATGAGCTAGTGACATTTTTGCTGAGAGTTAGTAAAAGTAAGGACAAAGATTATTCTACATTTTCATTTCTAAGTATAGAAAATGCTGATCAGACTAATGTTTCTTATGAAGTAGTTCAGTAACTTGTAACATATATTCAAATAAGATAACATAGATGAAGTATTCTTCTGTTAATACTTAGTCATGGATGAATGCCAGTGGGTCAGACTTTAAAATCAAGCATAATTTTATGGACCATTTGTCTGTTGCAGAGGTTAGTGAACTATCTCTATGAAGGGCCAGGTAGTAAACATTTTAGGCTATGCAGGACATGCCATTTCCATGCTAACTGCTGAACTCTGCTGTTGTAGTACAAAGGCAGCTAGCTGTAGGAAGAACGCTAAAAAATGAACTTAGTTGTGTTCCAATCAAAGTTCAGTGGAGGGGCGCCTGGGTGGTTCAGTCAGTTAAGCATATGCCTTCAGCACAGGTCATGATCCCTGGGTCTTGGGATCAAGCCCCATGTAGGGCTCCTTGCTCAACAGGAAACCTGCTTCTCCCTACTGCTCCCCCTGCTTGTGCTCCTGTTCTTACTCTCTCTCTCTGTCAAAGAATTAAATTTAAAAAAAAAATCTTGAAAAATAAAAGTTCAGTGGCCACTGAGATTTGCAGTTCATATAACTTGTAAATGTCATAAAATATTCTTGTTTTGATTTTTTCCAACTATTATAAAATGTAAAAAAAAATATCCTTAGCTTGTGGGATATATAAAAATAGAGTGGCAGATTAGTCTCTTGGGTTGTCATTTCTTAAACCCTGTTTTTTTTAATTTTTATCTTTCTGTGTGTTTTTGGAGACGAAGTTATTTATCAGCATTCAAAGTATGTTGTCTACCTGCATGATAAAAATTATACTTAAATACTAAACATTATGCATTTAAAATTATGTTTTAAAATTCTATACAGTTTCCATTGGTCATTTGAATATTTGATGATCCATTTTATTTTGAAACAATTGTAACTTCATCTATGCAGATTTCAGAGGTCCAATTAACAGCATTTTTTCTTTTTTTTTTTTTTTTTTGCATGTGAGTTTTAAGCAAATTGAAAGCTAGACAGGAATTTAGAAAGAGGTCGAAATGTTAATAAAGTGGTTGGAGAATGTAGCTTACACAGATGGCAGCCATGCTCCCTAATGTTGCATCCCAGAATTAAGCAGTTTCACACTCATCAGGATACATATATTCCTCTCCATGTAGGGCGATGCCAGTGTCAGATGTATGGTCTAGTATAACACACCAGTATCTGTGTCTCTTGTGTGCGTCCAGCTGCCCACAGATGAGGGAGGGAAAAGGAAAGAGCTGGCTATGTCATGTTCCTTTCCTAGAACTCATCGGTTACAGAAGTCATTTTTTTCCCGTTAGCAGAATGAATAAAGGCTGGCAAATGCCAGAAAGTTATATTAAATGTTACTGTTCTTTGTTACGAAAAGTGAATTGAGGGGAAAGAGGCCCCCTCCTTTCTTTTATTCATTCGTTCACATCCTTTTGGTTGCCTGCTGTATTAGCTTGGTTAGGCTGCCGTAACAAAAGAACACCCTGGGTTGCTGAAACAAAGAAAAATTTATTTTCTCACAGTCCTAGAGGCTAGAAGTCCCATCTCAAGGTGCCTGTTTGGTTGCTGGTGACGTCTCTCCTCCTGGCTTGCAGATGACTGCCTTCTTACTATGTCCTCACATGGCCTTTTCTCCATACATGCGTATGGAGAGAGTAACAGAGTGAGTGAGCTCTCTGGTTCTTCTTTTATACGGACACTAATCTTGTTGGATTGGGGCTTTATCTCTGTGGCCCTATTTGATGTTATTTACTTCTTTTTTTTTTTTTTAAGATTTTATTTATTTATTTCACAGACAGAGATCACGAGTAGGCAGAGAGGCAGGCAGAGAGAGAGGGGGAAGCAGGCTCCCCACTGAGCAGAGAGCCCGATGCGGGGCTCGATCCCAGGACCCTGGGATCATGACCTGAGCTGAAGGCAGAGGCTTTAACCCACTGAGCCACCCAGGTGCCCCTGATGTTATTTACTTCTGTAAAGGCCCCATCTCCAAATACAATCACATGGGGGGTTAGAGCTTCCATGTGTGAATTTTAGAAGAATACAATACAGTCCATAACACCTACTCTCTACCAGGTTTTGTTCTAGTTACTGTATAAAGATATATTTATTAATCAGAAAGTTTCTGCTACTTTGCTGTTTATACTGTATTGACAGAGACATGAATTAATGTGTATTTGCAAACTGAAATAAGTTCTTTGAGCAAAGGAATAATATTTTTGAGAACATTATAATAATAAAGAATATATATATAATGCATTAAAAAAAACAAAACTAACTTAGCCTGATACATTCATAGAAGTTCTCTCTGGAGACTAGAAGTGTCCTATAAAAAAGAAGCAGTTTGTAAAAAAAAAGTCCCATGTCATTATAGGGAGCATGTTTCCGTAGTCCTCCCAACAGTTCCGTTAATGTGAGGGGGAATGGTACCTTGCACTTTTACAATTGCAACTTACTTTCTTTTTGGTCTGCAGAAATATAGGAATGAGTCCACAGTCTATAAACTGTATTTAGTTGAATTTGAAACAGCTTACCTGAGAAAGTTTAGAACCATGTTTAATACTTCTTTATTCTGGGAGATACATATATATCTCCACTTTACTTTTTATTGAAGACTTCATTTTTTTCAGAGCAGTTTTAGGTTTACAACAAAATTGAAAGGAAGACAGAGATTTCCCATATACCCCAATCCCTGCCACATACATAGTAGCCTCCCTGTTGCAAATAGGCCACCACCGGAGTGATATATACATATTTTTAACCAAGTGTTACCAGTGGGAGAGTCTGCCTTATGTGAATGGAGGTCTGGGTCTTTGGATTTCCCATGAGAAGATTTATGTGGGGAACCCGCACTGAAATAAAGACAACCAGAAGGAAAGTTGCAAGCACAAAGCAGTTTATTAAAGTGAATGTACGTTCTGAAGGTGGGAGAGCTGGCAGGTTCCTTGAGATGCAGTTGGCCCTAGGTTGTTTTGGAACAGGGTATTATTGGGTATCTTTGGCCTGGGAAGAGCAGTGCTCTATAATGGGGAGGTCTCTAATGGTTGCTATTTCCAGTCCTTTGGGATATTCCTCCCACAGCTTGGGAAGGGGAGTTTTTGACCCTCCAAGGTTTCTACCATAGCTGTCATGGCAGCCTTTCTCTAAGGAGGTGGGGGGTAGGTACTCACTATGCATACACATTATAATGAGTCTAGAGGTTACCCTGAAGCAGATGTGGAAGAGGAGAGTGTATGTTCTGCACCTGTTGCTCTTGATCTATCAGCCCCAAGGTCTTAGAAGCCATAAGGCCAGGTTGTTGTGCCCCGCCCTGGGCTTTTAACAGGTAGCTTATTTATCACTGTCCTTGCTTCCAGTTTGTGTTTCTTTTATTTTTAATTTTTAAAAATATTTTATTTATTTATTTGACAGAGAGAGAGATCACAAGTAGGCAGAGAGGCAGGCAGAGAGAGGGTAAAGCAGGCTCCCTGCTGAGGAGAGAGACCGATGTGGGGCTCGATTCCAGGACCCTGAGATCATGACCTGAGCCCAAGGCAGAGGCTTAACCCACTGAGCCACCCAGGTGCCCCCCAGCTTGTGTTTTAACTTCCCCTTCAAAGACTTGGGACTCTGCCTCTGGGTATTCCTTCCACTGCTCATGTCTAGCTTTTACCTAATACAACGATGAACCTATATTGACACATTATAATTACCCAAAGTCCATAGCTTATCTTAGGGTTCACTCTTGGTGTTGTACATTGTGTGGGTTTGAACAAAAGTACAATGATGTATATTCATTATTATAATATCATACAGATAATTTCACTATCCTGAAAAATTCTCTGAGCGCCACTACTCATCTCTCCCCCCGACCCACCTCTTGAAACCACCGATCTTTTTGTTTCCATAGATTGGAAGAATATTTTTTATTTATCTTTTAAAAATTTGAGTCTAATTGACACATGATGTTACATTAGTTTCATGTATACAACACAGTGATTAAAAAATGGTGTATGTTACGCTATGCTCACCACCAGTATAGCTATCATTGCTCACCATACAACACGATCACAGTATCATTGACTGTATTTTCTGTGCTGTACTTTTTATTCTGGTGACCTATTCATTCCATAACTGGACACCTCTATCTCCCACTCCTCTTCACCCATTTTGCCCATCCGCCTCACCCCACTAATCATTAATTTGTTCTCTATGTTTATAGGTTTGATCTACTTATTTGTTTATGTTTTTTTGTTTTATTTTATTTTATTTTTTAAGATTTTATTTATTTATTTGACAGAGAGAGAGAGAGAGAGCAAGAGAGGGAACACAACCAGGGAGGTGGGAGAGGGAGAAGCAGGCTTTTCAAGGAGCGGGCAGCCCGATACGGGGCTCGATCCCAGGATTTTGGGATCAGGACCTGAGCTGAAGGCAGACGCTTAATGACTGAGCCCCCCAGGTGCCCTGTTTTTGTTTTTTAGGTTCCACATGTTAGTAAAATTATATGGTATTTGTCTCTCTGTGTCTTACTTCACTTAGCATAATACCCTGTAGGTCCATTTAGGCTGCCACAAATTGTAAGATCTAATTTTTTTTTTAACGGCTGAGTAATAGTCCATTTACATACTAACATACCCCACATCTTCTTTATCTATTTATCTATTCATCTACTGGTGGAAACCTGGACTGCTTCCGTATGTTGGCTATTATTAATAATGTTGCAGTAAACATAAGGGTCCATGTATCTTTTCAAATTAGTGTTTTCATTTTCTTTGGGTATCTTCCATAGTAGTGGAATTACTGAATGACATAGTGAAAGACCTGAAAGTACTCTGAAAACTATAAAACGATGGATGACAGAAGAAATTGAAGATGATACAAACAAATAGAAAGATATTCCATGCTCATAGATTAGAAAAATTAATATTGTTAAAATGTCCATACTGCCCAAAGCAATGTACAGATTAGAGCAATCCCTGTGATAATACCAACAGCATTTTTGATAGAACTAGAACAAATAATACTGATATTTATATGGAATCACAAAAGACTCCAAATAGTCAAAGCAGTCTTAAGAAGAACAAAGCTAGAGGTTATCACAGTTTCAGATTTCAAGGTAATTAAAAAGGTTGTAAGAAACTGGACAGCTACATGCAAAAGAATGAAAGTAGACCACTGTCCTTCACCTTACACAAAAATAAACTCAAGATGGAGTAAGGTCCTGAATGTGAGATCTGAAACCATAGAACTCCTGTCAGAGGAAATAGGCAGTAATTTCTTAGACACTGGCTGTAGCAACTATTCTCTAAATATGTCTCAAATCAAGAGAAACAAAAGCAAAAGTAAACTGTTGGGGCTACATCAAAATAAAAACCTTCTACATAGTGAAAGAAACCATAACAATGTGAATAGGCAACCTACTGAATGGGAGAAAATATTGGCAAATGATATATCCAATAAGGAGTTAATATCCAAAAATATTAAGAATTTATACAATCCAACCCCTCAAAAAATATGACTAAAAACTGGGCAGAGGACCTAACTAGATATTTTCCTGAAGAACACCTCCGGATGGCCAATAAACACCTGAAAGGATGCTCAGCATCACTCATCATCAGGGAAATGCAAACCCAAACCACAGTGAGTTCTCACCTCACACCTGTGAGAATGGTTAGACTCAAAAAGACAAGAAATAGGGGCACCTGGCTGGCTTAATTGGTAGAGAATGCAACACTTGATGTTGGGGTCATAAGTTTGAGTCTCACATTGGGTATAGAGATTACTTTAAAAAGGAAAAAGAATAAAAAAGAGACAAGAAATAGCAAGAGTTGGTAAGGATGTAGAGAAAAAGGAATCCTCATGCAGTGTTGATCGAATATAGATTGGTACAATTACTGTGGAAAACAATATGGAGGTTCCTCAAAAAATTAAAAATGACTTCAGGGGTGCCTGGGTGGCTCAGTCGGTTAAGTGTCTGCCTTCGGCTCAGATCGTGAACCCCGGCTTCCTGGGATCGAGCCCCACATAGGGCTCCCTGCATAGGGCTCCCTGCTCAGTCCATAGTCTCACTCTCCCTCGGCCCACCCCCTCTCCGACTCTTTCTCTCAAATAAATAAAATCTTTGTAAGACATTAAAAATAGCTTTAATATTTATTAATATTGAGGATGCCTCAATGGAGTGTTGTTAAGAAGTGGAAGCATTTTTCAATCTATCAATTTTGTATTGCCACTCTAAATGAAAAATAACAATCTTCATACTGTATGTAAGTATTTTAGTTCATATCAATGCCATGTTTACTTTGTCCTTTGTATAAGATATCCTGTTAAATATTAAAGGGGAAAATCTCATGTTTTTAATAACTCAAAAGTATCAGAATCATGATAAAAGAATGGATTAAATAAACTTTTTTATCTTTTTAGAACTCTAGTATGTTACTAGTATCCTCATATTCAAAAGAATGTCTAAAAATATTTGCAATATTAATGAAAGTACCATAGAAAATGATGGGATGTATAGAGACAATTGAAATGTAAATAAAATTGTGGTCAGTGCACTTACCATGCTCTCTACTTGACCAGAAGGTCTTTAAGATTTTATTTATTTATTTGACAGAGAGAGCGATCACAAGTAGGCAGAGAGGCAGGCAGAGAGAGAGGGGAAGCAGGCTCCCTGCTGAGCAGAGAGCCTGATGCGGGGTTTGATCCCAGGACCCTGAGATCCTGACCTGAGCTGAAGGCAGAGGTTTAACCCACTGAGCCACCCAGGTGCCCCCAGAAAGTCTTTACTAAGCCCTTTCCTAGACCTCATCTTGGGAACTTTTCATAGTAGCTACTATCTCTTTGAAAAGAAATGGAATTAACTGAAGAGGCAACCTAAATGTCAGGCATCTTTGGAACCACTGCCTCTTGATTATTTTGGAGAATACAAAAATATTGGCAGGTTAAAAAACATCATGATTTTATAGAGAATAAATGATTCCTTTAGGAAAAGAAACGTAGAATTTCATAGGCTTTGACAAACTTTTCCATGTGTGTTAAGAACTCAGTCTCAGTTGTACTCGATATAGTAACAATTCACATTTCTTACGTAAAGGGCACAGTTTTATAGGACGTACTATCTGTGAAGCACTGAGTCATAATTGTATTAGTTAGAATGTGGCATAGGTAAATTTCTATAATAATATCCAAAGGGATGCTTTAATTTGAGATTTGTGATGACAATAAAAACTTTTGTTAAGAGTGACTGAAGCATTCCTACGGCATGAGGACATTCCATTAAGTTGAATTGAATAACAGATTGCAATCCAGTACATATCATTCATTTTGGTTGATACTGATCTCCCATAATCTTGAAATAAAAACATATATGTGTAACTTAAAATTATGGGTAAATATTAATACTATAAGACAGAGAATTTTTAATTTAGGAATGCAAAATAAAATTTAAATTTGACCTTAACTCTGCTAAATTCTTGTGTTTAGAGGCTTCTTTGTATTAAATGCAAACCATATTTTTCACATTGCGAATGCTAAGCTTTCTAAATAATTAACGTTGCTCAGTGTAGTGGTCAACCGCAGGAGAAGAAGAATGCATTTTGATCTGTATAATTCAACATCTGGTTGTCACTATAATGCTAAGCCTACCAGAAATACTCTTGCCAGATGTGACTTAGGGTTACATTATGTTGTATTTAGTTCAGCAAAATGTATTTGAGAAGAATTAAGAATATTACCAGGAACAGACAAACCTCAAACTGTTTATCCATTAATTCAGTGAAATGGTAAAAACATACGTAAGGAAAATAGGTAACATTTATTGAGAAGGCCCTGGACACCTGTTATTTACATCTATATTACCTTGTTTAATTTTCATACTAACTCTGTGGGAACAAATCCTATTTGTTCTTCATAGTATAGGTGAGAAAACTGAGTAGGAATAATTTATGGATGGCCACACAGCTACCATGCGGGAGAGCCAGGCTTTGAATGCAAGGCTGAGAACAGACATTGCACAATATAGCCTCCACCTGTGCTGCTATGGCCGTTGTGTAATTTTTGACCCTACCTGTGAGAATAACTTGAATGGCTAAGTTTCATATTTTGGTCCAATGACTTGATTCTTGTGGTATTTAATGAAGGACTGCATGTTGCTCCTGTGAATTACTAGTTCATTTTAAAGATGATATATATTATAAGGGAAATAAATGAGGCAACATTTTATTAAGATGTCTTTCTCTGGTGAGCATGCAGATTTTTTTTTTTTAACTTTGCTTTAAATTCTAATATGTCTGTGTTGATAGATAACATTCTTTACTAAGAAAAAAAAGTTATTTCCAGACTTGTATTACTTTTTTTTCCCTTTCTCATTTAAATTTTCTTATTTACTAAAATTCAACAGGATAGATAATGTGCTTATAGTAGGTCACTGGAATTATCAAACCTTTGCAATATTACACATTCATATTTGGAGAGGCAAGTGTAGTTCAGATATTTTAACTATACACAGTGTGTTCATAGAAGAAAATATTCTGTGCAATTTATTTGACATGCCAGGTTAATAAAAATATAAAACACTGTTAGTATTGTTCTTTAATAGGTGAGCTTATCTCCTATAATGGCTAAATGATGTCATTGGTATTTCCTTTAGCTAACAGCAGTATGCTGTATGCCACAAATCATTTCATGGAACCAACTGTCATAGAATAGAGCACAAGGTTTCATATTACGACTCAGATTTAAAATAACAAAATAGAATGTTATGGATGTGATTACGTTAGTCTGATTTGTACAGGTTTTATTTTCTTCCTATGGCAGTGCATTGCTAGGCAAGTAATTATATAGGTAATTCAGCAGGACTCTCTACTTTGGTTTCAGTGACAAAGTTTATATTCAGTGCCTAAATCTGATAAAATAAAACCTTATAATACTTTGTTATAATTTTGCATTGTTCATGATGTAGATAATTTGAGGTAATATATATATATTTTTTTAAGATTTTATTTATTTGACAGAGAGATCACAAGTAGGCAGAGAGGCAGGCAGAGAGAGAGAGGGGAGGAAGCAGGCTCCCTGCAGAGCAGAGAGTCTGATATGGGGCTCGATCCCAGGACCCTGGGATCATGACCTGAGCCGAAGGCAGAGGCTTTAACCCACTGAGCCACCCAGGCGCCCCTTGAGGTAATATTTTTTCCAACTAGAAGCTAAGATTAGAGCCGCATGGAAAAATTGCATTAAAATTATACAATAATAATATCCTTAAAAAAAACTTGCTTTGATGATGAGATGTAGATATGTCATTAGTTTTATACATATTAATTTTTCTTTGCTCAGATCCATAATGAGAGAATAGTCCCAGCCCTTTAAGATTTGGACAAAGTCTGAAAGTATAATGCAATAAATATAGTAATTAATCCTTTTTATTTCCTTTCTTTGTATCTTATGAACCTCCTTTGAGGTTCTCACAGTTTTTCTTTATTCATAACATTTTGATGGTGTCATAGAGTTGTCCACAAGAAACAAAAGAAACTGGCAGTTGTGTAAACCAGTTTTTAGTTTACATTGTATCTTGTTTTACCTTCCAAACTATTACAACAGTTTCTCTGTCATCATTATAGAACACCTTGAAGGACTGGGAAAAGGCAATAGAGATTCACATCCCAAGAGATGAAGGAGGCTGGATTAGCTCATATGTAATGTACATATTTTACCATTAATTTCACGAATGCCTGTTTTAAAGCTGTAAAAATTCTTTTGGCTCTGACTTGCATTCTCAAGTATAAATGTTAAACACTATAACTGAATGAATGAATTCATTAGAGAATGAGTGAAAAAATAAAGAGATTTTTTTTGTTAATCACAGACTCAAAATTATGCATTAGTTTCCCATAATATACATTTTATAGACTATCTCTATAAGGAATGTACCTTGAAAAATAACCATGAAGTGCACATGATAGTGAATTGGCATCATATTTTGAAAAAGATGATAGGACAAGGGAAGGAGGGAGAAGGAAAGGAGAATGAGGTATTACCAGGGTACAAGGAAGGGGCCAGCACTATTTGTAAAACAGATCTATGATGCTCAGAGACATTTTACAAAATATAATGTCTAGCAAGGGTTTCTTAAAAGAGCACATTAAATTGACTATTACATTATCCTGTATGCTTTCTTTTCTTTGCCTTCAATGAATTCCAAATGTGCCAAGCTTATTAACTTGTCCCTTACTTCTATTATGGGGCCCCTGTTGGCCAAGGAGAAGTCTGTGTTAAACTACTGACCCTGCACCTGGATATTTGCAACCCATGGGGGTATTAGCTGCTGTCCATTTCCGCCCCCCCCCCCCCCCCACCGCTCTGCTGCTTGTAAAGACTTGCCTGGTTGCAGACTGTGCAGAGATTAATTTGATCATTCCTCGCTTATGAGAGTAGGTTACCAGAAGTCCCACATCTATTTTCCAGCTTTTGCTGGTATGGAGAACTGACTTTGGACTGAAGCCTGGTGTACGGTTTTAAGCCTTGTGAAAACTCCTTTACTTACCAGTATTTAAATTGGAAATTGATTTTAGTGTTGATTATTTTATTTATGTAATAAATACAAAAGGTTCAGTAATGATGCATTTTACAATTCTTAAAACTAGTATGTAATCTAAATTTTGTGATAGTGTGATTTTTTTTAGCTCTATAAGAAAACACCAATTTTTGATGATGCCAAAGTGTATTGCCTCTTGCTAAATCTAACATGCTATTAAGCTTATTTATGAGACTTCTGAAGTTATTATTATAGATTAATTTAAAGGAATCAGTAATAAAATGTGTGGATCTCTCAGCTTACATATATCGACCTAAAGTCTAAATAACGCAGTTTCCTGTATTTGTCTTCTTGACTTTTAACGTGTCATAAGCATAATGATTTCAGCTGTGGAATTCTGATACTGACATTTTCTGCCGTAGTCTGGCTCAGCCTGATTTATTAATTGCTTTTCCTGTTATCTTTTAATAAAAGCAAAGATATCCTTTTGAGAAAAAAGAAGACACTCAAAATTACCATTTTGTTAAAAACTTTTATAACTGTATCTGTCTCAGACTTTTCCTTTTCATATTTATCATGCTGGATACGTAACATTTATTTTCTTTTCAAGTATGTATAAAGATAAGACATTGTTAGAGGCTTAATTAACTCACAACCCCAAAACTCTAGTCCAAATGAACAAAAAGAAAGAAAGGCATCCTAAAAAAATGTGTAGGGGTCTAAATGTTTCAGTTATAAACAAAATTATTTCAATTTTTATTCTTAGGAATAGCATATATATAGATACATATGTATATGTATCTATATATATGCTATAAGCCCCTTTCAACCAAAATTTGAACCAGAAAATCCAAGGTTATCTTTTCTTTTTTAAATGATTTATAGGTATGGATTCATATTTTAACTGGAGCTTTAAAAACAATTGCACTGATTTTTATGTTTTTTATTATTAAAATAAAAAGTGACTTGATCTTTAAAGTTAATAATGTCTTTTTTAAAAGTGTAAACTTTATATTTTAAATGAACAATTTAAAATCAGCCGTTTGTAAAATTAAAACTTAGTTCAGAGCTTAATTTAGGATCACAGACTGGAAGATATAGGGTAGAGATAGCATATACTTAAAACATTTTTGTACATGAGGAAAGATATACAAAATTTTTAATGTCCTTTTTGAGAACTAAAACTGCTTAAATCAGCATTCTGGCAAATGTAAGGGAATAAAAATTGGAAGTCTGTAGGTTTTTGTTTCCAGTTATTCATTACTTTAAAAGAATTGGTGTTGGAAGTTTTAAAATAACATCTTTTCATAACTTTATATATTTTTAAAAAAGATTTTATTTCAGAGAGGGAGAGAGAGCATGAACTGGGTGAGGGGCCGAGGGAGAAGCAGGCTCTCTGCTGAGAAGGGAGCCTAATTTGGGGCTCGATCTTGGGACTTCTGGAATCATGACTTGAGCCAAAGGCAGATGCTCAATGGACGTAGCCACCCAGGGTCCCTTCATAGCTTTGTATTTGTACTTCTGTAAGCACAGGTTAAAAAATAAGCATTATTGAGAGGTGGGCTAGATAGAATAGGATTTTTTCCTTCTTTTTGTTGGATATATTGCAAGAATTATACAAAGAATTCCTGTATATTTTTAAGTTACATTCCTCCAAATATTAACATTTTACCTGTTGCTAAAAACTTGCTAAAAAAAGACCAAAGTTTTTTAGCACAGTGGATATGCATACTGTGTGTTATATCATGCTTCACTTACAGAACACAAATGCAAAGATAATTTATTAAGAATTTCAAGATGGAGGCGCTTGGGTGGCTCAGTGGTTCAGCGTCTGCTTCCAGCTCAGGTCATGATCCCAGGGTCCTGGGATCGAGTCCGGCATCTGGGCTTCTGCTCAGTGGGGAGCCTGCTTCTCCCTCTCCCTCTGCCTGCCGCTCCTCCTGGTTGTGCTCTCTCTCTCTGTCAAATAAACAAACAAACAAATAAATAAAATAATTTCAAGGTGATTACAGAAGAGCATTTCACCCTGAATGTTGATTCTTTTGAGCATAGAACTGATGTAGCTGCACCGGTTGCATGCCCTTTAAGCTGGTTATGTTAATAATAAGCCTATTCTGATGTTGTCAACTGTCCCACTAATGTCCATCATACAAAAGAAAATCCCTAATCATGCATTACATTCAGTAATCATGCCTCTTTGGTTTTTTAAAAAAATGATTTCTCAGTCTTTCTTTGCCTCTCATCACATTGACATTTGTGAATAATATAGGACAGTTATTTTACAGAATGTCCCTCAATTTGAGTTTTCTGTTTTCTCATAATTAGATTTATGTCGTGCATTATTTTGGCAGGATTACAGAAGTGATGTGGTGGTCTTCTTAGGACATCCTATCAGGAGACAAGTACCAATAATTTGCCAGCCCTCCTTCCTATGTAGAGATTATGCTGTAACAGAATAAGCAGGATTTTCTCTTAACCTGCCAAATTTGTGTTACCTTTTATATGGATAACTGGCTATTTCAAATGTGATATGATCTGTGCTAATACCTTAGAGCAATATTTAACTTCTAGGTTCGAATCATTAATGATATTGTTGTACTTTAACATTGAATTTCGGCTAATATTTCCGTCTTTATCTTTTGATGGAAAAATGATCAATTCTCTTTACCTTATTGTTAAATTTTGTTTTCTGCATATCTGTGACCTGTCAGAAATTTCAAGCACATCTTAAACTGAGCTGTTGGGATGACTGCTTGTATTTTACTTACTAAATGTCAGGAAATACTTGGGAGATTTGAGAGATTTCCCAAACACTTTCAAAATTAGTGATAATACCAAGAAAATCATTTAAAAAATATCAACTAATGAAATGATAATTCTCTTCTAAGATGAGAATCAGTTTTTAAAAGGATTTAAATATAATAAAGACATTTAAACTTTTCTTATTTTTAGATTAAATGTTCAGCATGTGTGAAGCCTTATTCATTCATTTTAATAAATATGAGTTGAGTTCTGGGTAATATGTCACCTTCAAATCTCATATCTAGACTAGGTACTGTGGTCTCTTGTCTCAAAAAGCTCAGTGTTTGGTCAAAGACCCAGACAAGTAGCCCAGTAGTTTCAGTTCAGTGGTGTACGGCCCAGGAAAAGAGGGATGTTCTGGAAACACCGTTGTGGGTATCTGACTCAGCTTAGAAATTTAGTGAAGTGTTACATCTCTTGAAAAGCTTGCCCACCGTTGAATTAATTTTAAAAGGTGCTTGAAGGCTAGGGATGACATTCTTTTTTATTATTATGATTTTAAGATTTTATTTATTTACTTGTCAGAGAGAGAGAGACAGAGACAGAGAGAGACAGAGAGAGCACAAACAGGGAGAGCAGCAGGCAGAGAGAGAAGCAGGCTCTCTGCTGAGCAGGGATCCCAGGACTCTGGGATCATGACCTGAGTCAAAGGCAGACTCTTAATCCACTGAGCCACCCAGGCGTCCCGTGATAACATTCTAAACAGAGGGAATAATTCATTATCTTTATAAATCGGAGAGCTTGTGCTTATATCATCTTTAATGATTTTTCATTTTCAGGGCGCCTGGGTGGCTCAGTGGGTTAAAGCCTCTGCCTTCGGCTTAGGTCATGATCTTGGGGTCCTGGGATCGAGCCCCGCATCGGGCTCTCTGCTCAGCAGGGAGCCTGCTTCCACCTCCCTCTCTCTCTTTGCCTGCTTCTCTACCTACTTGTGATGTCTGCCTGTCAAATGAATAAATAAAATCTTAAAAAAAAGAAAGATTTTTCATTTTATAATGCATTTTTAGTGAACTTGGTGGACTTGTGTTGATTCCCCAAAAGAGGTTGCATGCTCCCTGAAAGTACTCTCTTTTACCCCTACCTCAAACAGGAATGGAAACAGCATTAAACGTAGAATGAACTGGCGAGGATATTCAAATCCAGTATTTAAGACCAGAATGAATAATTGTTTAACTAAATTGATTCTGTAAATAATGTTACATTTGAACATGGGGGTACATACAGATTTTTGAATTGACGTTTTCATTTTCTTAATACCCAGAAGTAGAATTGCTGGTTCATATAGCAGTTCCGTTTTTAATTTTCTTGTGGAAAGTCCATTCTACTTTTCATAGTGGCTGGATTAATTGGCTTTCCCACTAACCAAGCAGGAGACTCCCTTTTCTCTGCATCCTCACTGACATGAGTTATTTCTTATCTTTCTGTTAATAGTCTTTTGGACCCGTGTGAAGTGAGACCTCATTGTTGTTTTGATTTGCATTTCCCTGATGATTGGTGGGCTTTTATATTCTTATTTCATTCTAAAGATATTAAGGTGAAAGTTAGATGTTCTTTAAGGTGGTCTGTTTATTTGTTTGTTAATCTCAAATGACGTCTTCCAAATGTCTTGAATTTTTAAGGAAAATGATTTAAAAGGACTCTGGGGAAATAAATTGAGGATTGCAGATGGGGGAGCTGGGGGGCTGGGGTAATTGGATGACAAGGATTAAGGAGGGCACCTGATCTGATGAGCACTGGGTGTTATACACAACCAATGAATCATTGAACACTACATCAAAAACTAAATATATATATAAATATATATATATTTATATATACACACACACACATATATATATATAAAATATTTATTTTATTGTATTATTATATATAGTTATTATATATATTGTTGCACCTAAGTTTTGATAACCAGCTTTGTGATATTTCAAACCAGTTCTTCTTTAGTATCTTGGGGAAAATTGTCTATATAGTTTAAGGGGTACATAAAATGTTTATCAAAGAGATTCATTTGAAAAATACTCTATTAAATTGTGTTACAAATTGCAAACTCTGATATGAGCCTGAGGTCTGATAATCTTTTGTAAAGTACTAAAACAATGGAATATCATATAGTATTCCTAAGTAACGTATTCTCATATATTATTACTATTATTTAATTTTTATTATGTTATGTTAGTCCCCATACAGTACATCGTTAGTTTTTGATGTAGTGTTCCAAGATTCATTGCTTACGTATAACACCCAGTACTTCACGCAATATGTGCCCTCCTTAATACCCATCACCAGGCCAACCCATCCCTCCAACCCCCTCCCCTCTAAAAGCCTCAGTTTGTTTCTCAGAGTCCACAGTCTCTCATGGTTCATCTCCCCCTCTAATTCCCCACCCCTTCATTTTTCCCTTCCTTCTCCTAATGACCTCCATGCCATTCCTTATGTTCTACAAGTAAGTGAAACCATATGATAATTGACATTCTCTGCTTGATTTATTTCACTCAGCATAATCTTTTCCAGTCCCGTTCATGTTGATGCAAAAGTTGGGTATTCATCTTTCTGATGGCTGAGTAATATTCCATTGTATATATGGCCACATCTTTTTTATCCATTAATCTGTTGAAGGACATCTCAGCTCTTTCCACAGTTTGGCTGTTGTGGACATTGCTGCTATGAACATTGAGGTGCATATATCCCTTCTTTTCATTAAATCTGAGTATTTGGGGTAAATACCCAGTAGTGCAATTGCGAAGTCATAGTGTAGCTCTACTTTTAATTTTTTAAGGAACCTCCACACTCTTTTCCAAAGTGGCTGCACCAGCTTGCATTCCCAACAGTGTAAAAGGGTTCCCCTTTCTCCACATCCTCTCCAACATTTGTTGTTTCTTGCCTTGTAAATTCTTGCCATTCTGATTGGTGTAAGGTGGTATCTTACTTTGGTTTTGATTTGAATTTCCCTGATGGCTAATGATGATGAACTTTTTTTCATGTGTCTATTAGCTATTTGTATGTCTTCATTGGAGAAGTGTCTATTCATGTCTTCTGCCCATTTCTTGATTGAATTATCAAGTTGATGGGTGCTTGGGCTGTTTCTGTAATACAGCTATTGTAGATAATGCTGCTACAAACATTGGGGTGTGTGTATCCCTTTGAATTTGTACTTTTGTACTCTTTGGGTAAATACCTAGCAGTACAACTGCTGGATCATAGAGTAGTTCTCTTTTTACCTTTTTAAGGAATCTCCATACTGTTTTTCAGAATTACTGCACCAGTTTGCATTCCCACCAACAGTGTTAAGAGGGTTTCCCTTTCTCCACATCCTTGCCAACACCTGTTGTTTCTTGTGTTGTTGATTTTAGCCATTCTGAGAGGTTTGAGGTGATATCTCATTGTAGTTTCTTTTTATATTTCCCTGATGATGAATTTAGTAAAATTTCTTGAGATAAAATCAGTGTACAGAAATCTATTACATTTCCATACACCAATAAAGAAGAAGGAGAAAGAGAAATCAAGGAATTGAGCCCATTTACAATTGCACCCAAAACTGTAAGATACTTGTGAATAAACCTACCTAACCAAAGAGGTAAAAGATCTGTACTCTGAATACTATAGAACACTTAGGATAGATATTAAGATGATACAAAGAAATAGAAAAATATTCCATGCTCATGGGTTGGAAGAACAGATATTGTTAAAATGTCTATACCACCCAAAGCAATCTATTCATTTAAGATGATCTCTTTTAAAAGGCCACCAGCATTTCCCAAAAAGCTAGAAAAAAAAATCCTAAAATTTGTACGGAACCACTAAATACCCCGAATAAATAGAGAAACTTTGAAAAGGGGAAGTGAAGACGGATATGTCACAATTCTGGTCTTCGAGTGACATTACAAAGCTGTGGTGATCAAGAAGACATCATGGGACTGGCACAAAAATAGATACATAGATCAATGGAATAGAATAGAAAACCCAGTGTAAAAGGATTCCCCTTTCTCCACATCCTCTCCAGCATTTGTTGTTTCTTGCCTTGTTAATTCTTGCCATTCAGATTGGTGTAAGGTGGTATCTTACTTTGGTTTTTATGTCTTTTAAAAGACACCTTTATGGTCAATTAATCTTCGACAAAACAGGAAAGAATATCCAGTGGAGAAAAGACAGTCTCTTCAACAAATGGTGTCGGGAAGACTGACAGCAACATGCAAAAGAATGAAACTGGACCACTTTCTTACACCACACTCAATAATGGATTCAAAATATATGGAAGACCTAAATACGAGACAGGTAACCACTAAGATCCTGGAGGAGAGCACAGGCGGTAACCTCTTGGACACGGGCCACAGCAACTTCTTACTAGATATGTCTCCTGAGGCGAGGGAAACAAAAGCAAAACTCAACTCTTGGGAATTCATCATAATAAAGAGCTTCTGCACTGTGGCTGTCCCTGTCCCAATAGCACCCAAGCTTTATTATTAAAACAATACAAGACTAATGAGAGAGGGCATCCATGCCTCATTCCTGATCTTGGGAGGAAATCATTTATTCTTTCACCACTAAGTATTTTAGCTGTCGTTTTGTTTAGATGCCTCTTATCGAATTGGGACTATCTCTTAATGCCTTTTTTTTTTTCCTGTCAGTTTTTATCAAGAACGGGTAGTGGACTGTGTTAAATCCTTTTTCTGCTTTGATCAACCTGATCATGTGATTTTCCTTCTTTAGTCTGCCTTAGTTGATTGATTACTTTTGAATATTGAACCCATGATGCATCTAAGGAATGAAACCCTCTTGGTCCCCCATGTATTATTTATCTATATATCTATCTGCCTCTCTAGTATTCAGTAATATTTTGTTGAGGATTTTCATGTACATGTTCACGAGTGGCGTTATGTGTATTTGGTTTTCCTAACATGGTAGTATTTGCTTTATAAGATGAATTAGGATGTGTTTCCTCCTCTTATATTTCTTGGAAGAGATTGTATAGAATTAATGTTAATTCTTCTCTAATCATTGGTAGATTTCTCCAACAAAACCATTCAGGATTGGAGATTCATATTTTGGTAGGTTTTAATTTATTTAGTAGTTACAGAGCTATTCAAAGTGTATTGGTTGAGTTGTGTTAATTTGTTTTTTGAGGGATTGGTCTACTTCATCTAAGTGGTTAAGAGTTATTTGCAGCATATCTTTATTATCCTATGAAGGTATGTAGAGTCTTTAATGATATGCCCTGTTTGATTCTTAATATTGGTCATTTATGCCTTTTTCTTTTTCCGTCTTGTTAAAGGTTTCAATTACATTGGTCCTATCAAAGAAGAAGCTTTTTCTTTCATTGATTTTTCTGTATTTTGCTTGTTTGTCTTTAATTTCATTGGTTGCTGCTCTTATTTATATTATATCTTCCTCTGTTTATTTTGGATTTATTTTGTTCTTTTTTTCCCCCCTATGTTGCTGAAGGCAGAGGTTAGATTACCCATTTGACATTCTTCCTTTTTTCTAATATGCATTCAATACTCTAAATTTCCCTCTTAGTACTGTTTTAGGTGTGTCCAATAAATTTTGATATGTTCTTTTTTTTTTGAAATTGAGACTTCCTATTTTCCCTTTAGATTACTTAGAAGTGTGTTGTTTAGTCTCCAAAGTATTCAAATATTTTCCTGTAAGTTTTCCATTAGTGATTCCATTAAGTCAGAAAGCACACAGTGCATGATTTCAGTTGTTTTAATTTGCTGGCATTTATTTTATATTCCAGGATATTGTCTTCTGTTAGAAAGTATTTTCTGCTGTTTTGGAGTGGAGTGTTCTACAATGTCAGTATGTCGATTGATGACATTGTTGAGTTTCTCTGTATCCTTGCTCATTTCTTTTATTCATTGGAACATTTTTATGACAGTTGTTTTAAAATCAGATAATTCCAACACCTCTGTCATCTCAGTATTGACATTATTCATTTTTTTCATTCAGTTTATGATCTTAGTGGTTATTCAAGTGACAGATGAATTTTTATGAAACTTGGACTTTTTGTGTATTATGTTATGACCCTGTGGATTTTATTTAAAACTTCTGTTTTAGCTGAGTTTTTTTGGGGGGTGGGGTGGGGTTACTGCCCCAACTGGGGAGGTTGTATACTGCCTTGTCATGGTACTGTAGAAATAGAAGTCCAAATTTCGTATTTAACTACTTTAAAACTTGAAAGGGAGCTCCTTGTTACTGTTGGACATGGCTGGGACTTCTAGTTCTCACTTGTCCTCTACCAATAACTCCCTGATTGTAGGAGGGTTTATGATGTTTTTTTACTACCCTCTGTGTGGCCTATAGTGACACCATAGGGCAGGGGAGTCTCTTTACTTGGGGGTCTTGTAAAGGTCTGTCTGTTCTTGGTATCTGCTCAAACTACCCTGTTAAAGGGTGCTTCATTACTGTTGTTTTGGGGTGTATCCAGATTCTCCATGTAATCCCTACAAATAACGTGGAGTAGGTTGGAGAATTGTTATTGCCTAGAGGGGATGAAAGTCCAAACTTCCCACTGAGCCTTCTCTGATACCACCATTGTTGGGTGGGGGGCACTGTGGTGTGTTGTCATAACCAAGTGGAGGTACAGCTATAGGCTTTCTTTGACCTTTCGTGGCATGGATGCGGGTGAGGCTACAGTGTTTTTTGTGCTGTTTGCCTGTTGGTAGGGTGGTTTCTGAATTACTGTGCCACCACTTTTTCTAGAGCAAGCTTTAGTTGGACTATTTTTTGTCTGTACTTGTTTGTGTTTTGAGGTTGTCAGCTTCTTGTGTTCCAAGTCTGGGTTATAGAAGTCCAGACAAACAAGCAAACAAACAAAACACAGGGAACTCGCCACCTCTTTGTTCCTTGCATCTTGAAGTCTCTAGACTGTCTAACTTATTCTCTCCACTCTTCATAGTCTTCTTGCGTTTGTTTTATGTATAATGTCCAGGATTTTTAGTTTTACTTAGCTAGAGAAATAGAAAAAAAAATTATTAAAGTTATATGCCCCATTGATAAGAAGTATTTATATATGAAAGCTAGATAAGTATGAAATTTTATGCTTAATAGATACTTCCATATTACCAATCCATAACTTTGCCATTATTTTTGCATTAACTTTTACATAAACTTTACATGGTTTTAATTTTATCTTCATTATCTCATTCCTTTTCTGAATTGGGAGTATTTTCTCGTCTTTAATGATCCAGACTAATTAATTCATTTGACAAGTTAACTCTTTAGAGTTTTCATGGCAAATGAAAAGAAAACACATTCTCCCTTTATTTATTCAAGTTTAACAATGATGAGTGTGTTGAAGAGTGGGAAATTAACTGTGGCTTTTCTTTTTTTTAATATGAGACTATATGTAACATTCCTTTCCTCCTTTTACTTTATTCTTTCCCTGGTTTTGGTACCTTAGAATAGCAAGCCAAACGGGAGTCAAGCATTGACAGGGTCTATCCTGGATCTTACTGATTTGGGACCGATTTATAAAACTTAGGCATTTTCAAATAATTTCTACATAATTGGTAGCTGTGTGTGATTTTCCTGCAGTTATTATGAATGGTTACGTCCAGAATTCCTGTTTTCAATATTTGGTTAAACCCTATTGTTGTGACTTGAATTCATCACCTCCGTGGGAAACGAGTCAGGAAATTGTATCCGATGTCACTCTTCAGCTGTCATGGATCATTCTGAAGGGCAGGAAGCGTTGCAAGGAAACAGGTGCCCAGGAGCTAACTTACCTGGAAAAGGGGGAATAATAGTATAACAGAGGCTTCCACCTGCCTCTGGTTGGGCCTAGTTAACATCTCTAAGGTTTCCTAAACTCTTCAGTGAAAAAATGCTTCACAAATATAAGATACATGGTCCCTTGCATGTAATTTAAACAGCAACTGGCAAGGATATTCTTTCTCCTATTCGATGCCTGCTCATTATTTTGAGCATTGGAGCTGATCCTCAGTTTCCTTTATTCTTTTATATTTTAAGTATATACCACTCTATTCCCATAGAAGAACTTCATTAGCTTGAATCTTTGCTCCTCTGGTAAAGAGGTAAGAGTTATTTAAAGTTACATGATCCAAATGAATATTGCCAACTATCGTATTATTATGCTTGTTATTTTGCTTAATTCTATGCTTATTGATTAACCAGTATTTTTGCAGTTACACTAAGGAAAAGACAGGAGAGGAAACAAAGTGTGGGAGTTACTTGTCTCTTGCAAGGACCCATTAAATGAAGGAGTTATATTTCTTATTTTTTTGGCTGTTTTTTCTCTGGTTGTGAAAGGAATTGATATTTGTCATATACTATAAAAATAATTTTTTACTTGGTTTTTGTAAAACACAAAATTTTGTTAAATTATGATTAAAAATTTGATAATATTTTCCAGTTTTTGTCATCAAATTAATGATAATAAAGTTTTTATGTTTACATTTTAATCTCAGCTTAAGTCCTCCAAACTTTTATGGCAATCCTAAGTAAAGACAATAATGACTTAATCTATATTATAGCTTTCTGGTTGTTCTAAAAATTGAAATTTACAGACCAATATTCTTAGCTGGCTTCCAAATTGTATCTGATGGAAAAGTGCTATATTTTTATTTCCAGATGTTTCCTAGTTTTTGATTTGATGTTAGAAAATATTTTATGTATTTTTAATAGGAATGGTGTTGAATAAATTAAGACAAGAAACTGGGGCACCTGGATGGTGCAATTAAGCTTTCAGCTCTTGGTTTCTGCTCAAGTCTGATCTCAGGGTCCTGGGATTAAGCCCTGCATTGGGCTCCGTGCTCCACACAGAGTCTGCTTGTGTTTCTTTCTCCCTCTCCCTCTGTGCCTCCCGCCTGTTCTCTTCTCTCTCTCAAATAAATAAAGTAAATCTTTAAAAAAAAGGACAAGAAACTTTAAAACTAGGCTTATTAAAACTAAACTTATTATAATCATTTTCCAATACATTCATATATCAAAACATTGTATTGCACACTCTAATACAAAATTATGTGAATTATATCTCAATAAAAAACTGGAGAAATTGATTTACTAAAAGTCATATACCAAGAAATTCACAATCATAGTAGCTTGCATTTCATATATTGGTAATTCATTATTGAACATGTTATTTATTTATAAATAAATGTCTTATTTCCTTGAATCTTTTCTATTTTAGGAGGATTTTGTTTTTCTTTATTTTGATAAAGAAGAGCTAGAGAGTAACAGAATAGACATTTTTGTCCAATGTAGTGTATTCCAAACAATTTCTGCAGAACATTTAATAGTCATGGAAGCTCCAAATTTAGAAATTTATTACATGAAGGTCACAACAATGTTAAGGTTGTATCATTGTGCAGATCATTGTTTTCCTAAGGTGGAGATGCTAGTTTTAGAAAGATAATAAGCTTCTAATAAATAACAGTAACAAATAAATTTGACCATTATTTGTCTATCTCATTTTCTTATATTCTTTGTCATTATTTCTTTTTACCAACAATAACTTACTCCTCTCCTTTCTTCTCATAAAGAAAAGAAAAATAAAAACAGTTTATGTAAACTAAACTGCCTTGTTTCCTTTTCAATATAGCATGTATCTTTAGCTTTCCAGATAATCTCTTGAGAGAACTGGGAACATATATTTTATTTTTTATTTTATTTTTAAAAATATTTTATTTATTTGGGAGAGTAAGTGAGTGAGAGAGAAATGGCGCAGGGAGAAGTGGCAGAGGTAAAAGGAGAAGCAGACTCCCCACTGAGCAGGGAGCCCAACATGGGGTTCGATCCTGGGACTCCGGGATCATGACCTGAGCCAAAGGCAGATGTTTAACCAATTGAGCAACCCAGGAACCCCAAGAGAGCCAGGGAAATACATTCTTGCTTTTGAACTATTCTTCCAATGAAGCACTGTAGAATTTATTGGTTGTCTTGCCCGTGAAGGCTCCTTCTTTCCTTCACCTGTTTCCTGTGGGTTAAACACCCATCAGAATTCATCAAAGCCCATTGGTAAGAAGTTTAGGTTACTACAGAATATGATTTGAGATTATTAAAAAGAACATTTTTCAGTCATTTTTTTTCTGTGTGCTCAATTTTAGAATAGGTAAAAAATGTGAAATATTATAAAGTGTTAACTTGAAATTATTGTTAGTATATTTTTACAACCATCATAGTGATGTGTCTATCAATCTTGGTTGAAAATATATGAGAAGAAATTAAAATTGAGTTGATTTTTAGTAAAAGCTAAAACTTTGAGTGTTTTTAGTATTTCTTTTTCTATTAGGATAAACTAAATAACATTTAAATGTCTTTCAAAAAGCCAATGAACCTTTATTATTTCCAAAAATAAGGAATCAGTACATCAGAAACTTACCCAGATTTATCAAGTTGATGTTATTTAATTCATTTCCAATTTGTGTTAAGGAAAAGAGGATGATTAGACACTAAATTGGGTCAGAGGGTGTACTGATAATATTTAGAAAAATACTTGTACCTACATGTTTGAAGCTTAATATAAATGAGTTAGAAAAGTGCTAACAATGTATGGGCTGTGGATCTATACCAATGTGCTAACTGCTGGTTTCCAGGTGAACTTCCTTGGGAAAACTTTTATAGCAACTTACTTGTTTTAACATCCAGATATATGATCAGTGGACTTGTTTTGCTAGGAGGGGTGTATTTTATGAAATAATTGGTTTGTGATAGATTACATTAAAAGATGTCTTTCAGTACAGATAGTCTGTAAAGTGCTACTTTAAAAAATAATCCTCTTAAGGAACCTGGATAGCTCAGTCCCTCCTCTCCCTCTGCCCCTTCCCTAACATGCATGTGCTCTCTTTCAAATAAATAAATAAAATCTTTATGAAAACAAGAAATAAAATAATCCTCTTGTTTGGCTTAATTGTTTTCTGTATGGTTATATTTAAGAAAGTTTAGAAAAGTGTCCTTTAATGTTAATTAAAGCGATAATAGATATTTAAAAATAGTTAAGCCAGGGACACCTGGGTGTCTAAATTGGTTAAGCTTCTGCCTTCATCTTAGTTCATGATCCCAGGGTTTTGGGATTGGCCCCACCCTGGCTCCTTGTTCAGTGGGGAGCATTTCCCCCCCAACCCGGCTCATGCTGTCTCAAATAAATAAATAAAACCTTAAAAAAATAGTTAAGCCAAAATCCATTTTTTTTTTCACTTTAGAGAACGTGTATATAAATATAATGGAGCATCCAGGGGCACCTGGGTGGCTCAGTGGGTTAAGCCTCTGCCTTCAGCTTGGGTCATGGTCCCAGGGTCCTGGAATCGAGCCCCGCATCAGGCTCTCTGCTCAATGGGGGGCCTACTTTCCCCCCTCTCTCTGCCTGCCTCTCTGCCTGCTTGTAATCTCTGTCTGTCAAATAAATAAAATCTTTAAAAAAAATTAATGGAGCATCCAATTTTGTGCTTAAGTTGGGTGTACTCCATAAATGAAGCACATGGATTATGAACTTTGATGAGGGAGATCATTTTGGGGGAAACTTTGACTGCTGAAGTAACAGGTCCAACAGGATCAGGTTGATTGTATGTTGATGGTGGTGCGGTGAAGGCTTTCAAGAACATCTATTAATTGTTTTTTAAATGAGAGACACATTTTAGGCAAGTGTTTCAATTAGCTGTGGAGTTTGGTCCAAATTGCTTAAAGATAAGAGTTTTTATTCTCCTAAAATGAGTCATCCAGACACAGGGTATGCAGGCTGGTATGGCTTCATAGGACTCAGCTTTTCTTTTGTCTTTATATGTGACCTTCATTCTCATACTTGCAAATGGTCACTGTAGTGCCAGTCCCCGTATTCTGGCTGGAAAAGGGGAAGGACAAGACAAAAGGCACTTTTCATCGAGGACGGCCAATCCTTTGGGAGATTATTGAGGCATTACACTCAAGAACTTACTCATAATTCATTAGAAAAAAATAATGCTTTGTATTCTTCCATATCTGAAATAATGGAAGTGTAGTTTTTTTTTTAAAGATTCGATGTATTTATTTGAGAGAGAGAGAGAGAGTAAGAGAGAACACGAGAGGGGAGAAGGTCAAAGGGAGGAGCCGACTCCCTGCGGAGCTGGGAACCCCGTGCGGGACTCCATCCTGGGACCCTGGGGTCAGGACCTGAGCGGAAGGCAGGGGCTCAAGCAGCGGAGCCACCCAGGCGCCCCAGTGTAATTTCTTTTTAAGTTGAGAACAGGACTGTGCTATAAGAAGTGGAGTTATGTCAGTAGGGAGGGACTAGAGAGCGGACATTGGGTAATCACCCAGCAGTCTCTGCCGTAGCAGTTGTTGATACTCTGCAGCTGAACCTGCTTGGAGCTCTGAACGTCGGAACTTCTTTTGTTTCCAAAAAGACAGCAAATTTAGATCAAATGTTGTTTGGAGTCATTTGTGTCTGATCCTTATGGTCGTCCAGGGCTTTATTCTTCTGACAGTGTTCTTATTGACACTTTTTTTTTTTTTTTTGGTCTTGCTAAGTGCTTTATTCTTTGATTAAAATGATACAGATTGAAAAATTCTGTGAAAGAAACACTTTGAATTAAAACAGACCATTTGAATAGAGAAACAACATTCTGTTCAGAAAATTAATAAGGCCCAATCTTTTGTTTGGTTCCTTTTCCAGTAAAATGTTCTATTCATTCACATTAATATCTGTTAATGAAAGTAATATGGCTCAGTCCTTAATTGTATTAACTGTGGTGAATAGTCCTGCTTCTGAGAGGAGTTTAGGCACAGATACTCAGTTGGATATATAGGTAGTATAAAGTAAGATTTAAAGCGCTATAATTTATAGGAGGCAAAAGTATATTAATTTAATTCAGATATTCTTACATTTTAGTGACTATGAAAAGAAATCCTATGTCATACATTTCAATAGTTTCCTTGATTCAAGATGTGATATTATGGTTTTCCTTGGCTTTATATTCTCAAAATTCATAACTTAGATAATAATTATTGTGTTAAGTGTAGGTACAATTCATTTATGACATATGCTTGTAGATTTTTAGAGTCATTATGACCGTATTTATTTTTGTATTTTCAAAGAAGTAAGATATATTTAAATATTTTAAACAATATTTTCTTTGTTTTTACAACTTTAGATCTGGTTTGACTACACAGTCAAAAACTTTAAGGATCACATTTCTATTCTCTTCATTTTTTTTCTTCCATGATATCTTTTACATTAGGGAGCTTTACTATATGAATGTGCATTAGATTTACTAACTAGTACTCTTAAAACATTTTGGCTTCCCTAAATAACATTGGTTAGTGTTTCTTCATAGATATTTCTATCATGGCAAATCCTAGAATAATAAAATATTTCCACTGGACAAAAGTTTAGCTATTAGTTCAGAGTCTCATTTTTATAGAAAACGAAACAAAAGCACAGATTAATCTTATCCAAGGTCAATAAAGCCACTTATTTGGTAAGGTGAATTAGAACTTCATTCTTTAAATCTTTCCTTTTTTTAATCGCCTGTCTCAAAGAAATTTGCACACCATCTGGTTATTTTAGAATGCTATTGGAAGACCTGTATTCAAGTTTTAGCTTTGTCTCTTAAGTACTGAATAACCTGGGGCAGAATACTTGTCTGTTATCAGTTTTCTGTAAAACTGGCAAATGCCATGTAACTAACAAATTAACACAATTGCTGTGAAGATCAAATGAAATGCATGTGAAAAACACTAGAGTCTAATAATAGTATCAACAAGAAGAATCATTATATTTCTATGGCACTTTATTATTGCTCTAGTGCCTTCCTCGGTTGACCTGCTTATTTTTCCTATATTGTATACAGAGAACTCATGAAAAATATTTCTTTACGTCATGATGCTGAATACAAGTAGGAAAATTTACCTTACGATTTCAGCATGATTTAATTTATGACTTTATTAACTTTACAAATTGATTAAAATTAATTTATACAGATATTATTATCTGCAGTATCAAATAACTAAATATTAGGAACTTTAGTAAAGTCATTTGATGCTAGATAGTTCCACAAATACGATTGATACTCGTGAGTCAGAGTACCTTCATGGTACTGACTTTAGTGTCTATTTTCCAGAAAACAAAAACATAACTTTTTGCTGAGGTAAGTATCTCTTGTATATTTGTGGCTAAATACCATTCACAGTTTTATAATTAGATGTGAATTTTTTTCAAATCATCATTACTTCTTTCCATCATCTTTCTTGGTCTTCAAAATATCTATTTATCCTTCAAGGTCCCAATGAGGTACTACCACGTTTGAGAATCTTTTCCTGACTTATCTTTTAATTTGTGTAACTTTTTAAAAATTTTAATTCCAGAGTAGTTAACTTACAGTGTTAACTTACAGTGTTGTAATAGTTTCTGGTGTTTAATACAGTGATACAACAATACCATATAGTACTCAGTGCTCATCAAGATAAATGTACTCTTAATGCCCTTCACCTATTTCACACATCCCTTAATTTATATAACTTTGATAACTTGTACAAGGATATACTGGAAAATCTTCAAAATGTCTTCCTTAAAACATTTTAGATATTTGGCTTTTTCTAAATAAAAAATTTTTTTTTTAAATTTCTGGTTTATTTGATTCTTCATCATGTATTTTCAGCAAAGATTGTGACAAACATATGTCATTACTATGCTTATCAATACATACTAACATATTCCCAAACATATCATGTTTATGCATAAACACAGATAAAACAAAATGGAAGTATTATGGAGCATCTTATTTTTATATTTGGTTATAGTGTATACTAAGGTTTCCAAGATATTTTCGGTAAACATGAAAAAAAAGAAAACAAAATTAGTCCAAGTTATTTTTAGGTAGCATATGGAAATAAATACTTGATGCCAACTTATATGCTTTCGAATATCAAATTCATTGTTATTGTTAAGTTTAATAAGGTGTGGTGGGGATATCCTGCTGTCTTATTAATTAATAGCAATCTGTCAACACACTTTTCACTTGCATAAAATTTTGGTAATGTGATATTCATGAATTGTTTTAGGAGTTTATATATTCTTAATATGTGAATTATGCATAAAATTGTGTGTATATATATATATATATATACCTAAGAACAGATAAATAAAAATTATAAGTTGCTATCTTAGTTTGCCCATAAAAAGTAAGTTTAGCAGATAACAGAAAAACTAATACTTTTCAGAAATTTTAAGAAAAATATAGGTGAAACAAGTTAGTTTTTAGCCTTAATATTAAGAAGAGATATTTCTAAGGGAACTACATTTTATGAGTTTTGTCATTAATTTTGGTGTGAGGGGTTAAAACTTTTTAAAATTGAGAACTGGTTGGCGTTTTGAGATAATGCAACCTATAGCTTATCTGAGTTGGTTACTCCCTAAATTTTACAATTTTACTTATTTGGCTTACACCCAGAAAGGCAATGATCTTTTCAGTCAAAAAACAGAATTGCTAAATTCTTTTGGGTAGAGAGAGAAGAAATGGGGATGAGACTCGGAATAGCATGGGCAAAGTGGGAGGTCATGTACGTTCATGACACTTCAGGGAATGCAAATCCAGTTTGAAGAAGATTAGTGAGAGATTATCTGGAAGACAGATTGAGGTTGAATTTTGGGAGTTATTGAATGCTGTACTAATGTGAAGTTATATGAGACTTGATAAAAGTATAGGGAGAGACCATTTCAAATAGTCCTGTCCAGCATTGGTGTGGAAGATAAGAGCCAAATGAATTCACAAGAACTTTCAACTGGCGGAATGATAGAAATAAAAGGAGGGGGGTGGCATTAAGAGGTATTTTGGAATTGGTTTAAAAGTATTCATGTGATTAGGTGAGGGTGAAGAATGTAGTAGAAGGAGGTCTCCAACATTATAACAGAATTTACAACATGGCAGACTGGAAGACCAGTGATACAATTTTAATAGATTGAAATCACAGGGGATGTAAGAGTTGGGGTTACTAGGAAAGGGCAATTAATGGTTGTAGGATGTTTCAATTTTCCTGAAAATCTTGGTTGTGTTTATTGTTCCTGATGCAGTTGATAATGCATTGTTTTGGAACTTAGAAGCAACGCCAAGGTTAACTTGAGATAAGAGTTGGGCATAATATGTATACAGTAGCCATAAGCCAAAAAAGGATTGTAGAATAAGAACATGTTTAAAAATGGGACTCTGATGAACACTTCCATTTAAAGATGTAATAGAGGATGAGGTGTCAGTGAAGGAAGCTGAGAAGAATTAATAATAAATAGGCATTTAAAAGGGGATGCGGGGAGGGGGTGCGCCTGGGTGGCTCAGTGGGTTAAAGCATCTGCCTTCGGCTCAGGTCGTGATCCCAGGGTCCTGGGATCAAGCCCCGCATCGGGCTCTCCGCTCGGCGGGGAGCCTGCTTCCTCCTGTCTCTCTGCCTACTTGTGATCTCTGTCAAATAAATAAATAAAATCTTAAAAACAAACAAAAAAAAGAAGCGGACGCGGAAGGGGAGGACGATGGTGCAGAAAGATAGTACTGAAGAGAATTTTAAGAGAAACAACAAGGGCACCTGGGTGACTCAGTCAGTTAAGCAGTCAACCTTGATTTCCACTCAGGTCAAGATTTTGGGATCCTGGGATGGAGCCCTGGGTCAGGTTCCATCCTAACAAGGAGTCTGCTTCAGGGCTCTCTCTCTCCCACTGCCCCTCCCTCTCACCCTGCTCTCTCTCTCTCAAATAAATAAGTAAATCTTTAAGAAAAAAAAAGTGGGGACATTAATGCCCTAAGTTATAAAAGTTAGATCTGAAAAGGCACGGCGCTATGAACATGTGGTTCCTATTTGCATATTGAGATGTGGTAATATACAACATACTGGGTAGGAATTTATTTGAGAGCATAGGAAATAAAGGGAATTGGACCTTGACAATTTTAAATTGAGACTTAGCGAAGGAAGTTGTGTTGCCCATGAGGTACTTGTAGTAAATGGCGGTGTAAAGACACATCTGTATCTAAAGAAACACAATCCTAATTTTTGTTTTCCATTGTGTCATGTTGTCTCTCCAAGAAAAGGGAGCATGGGTAGAAAACAAACCGAAAAGTTAAAGGTGAAGATGAATGAGGCATACGTTAAGTCAACTGGTGGGGAGAGAAACCCCTGGGGACTGTAATGGTAATCATTATGTGGGTTCGTGTATCATGTATTTTTAGTATATTCCCAGATAGTTTTACAATAAATGTAATTTAAGTGGATTTTATCCTCACCACTACTGTTTGAAATTGGGGAAAGTGATTTTGGAGTTTCATCAGTGTATTGCTTTTATTTTTAAACTTAAGAGGTAGCTCTGTAAATTCTCATGCACACGCTTATAAAAGGCCAATAAATGGTTAAAAACAGCTACTATTTTGTAGGCAGTATAATTTAAGAAATTAGGGCAGTAACCTTGCCCAAGTATTGGATATTCAGAGACTCAAGTTATCATAATTTACAGTTTGGAAATATGAATTAGAAATATTCATTTTAATTAGGAAGATACACTTCGAAATGAAGTAATTTTTTTAAGGTAATTTCCTTGGTGAGTGTTTTACTGATGACTTGAATTTATTTACCACACAGACGTCACAATAAAATAGGTATTTATGGGTCAGTTTTTAATTAGAAATAATGGCTTGTAGAGCTGAAGTGATGAATCATTTTATCCATATATTGGCTTACGTGGCTTTAGTGAAAGACGATCCCATCGACAGCTTTGGAGTATCCTAACTGAACGCTTTGTCTTTTGAAACACAACAAAATCTGTCTGCCGTTTCAGTTTATATTCAAAAGCTATCTCAGCAGTGAGATAGAAAGATAATCAAAATACTAACTTGCCTTTGGAAACAAACAGGTAATTTTGCCTTTCATCATAACTGAAGCATTTTATAAATTAATAGAAAAATAAGTTATATGGCTACATATTTCTAAATGTAAATGGGATTGGAAGGGAATCAACCAACCTTTTCAAATTTATGAGTGTGAGTGCAATAGTCTTGGTGATGAGATGGCTTCACAGGTATGAAGGATATGTCATTCAGAAGGACACATTGATTCGGGTTAGTTCTTTTCTGTTTGTTTGCATTTAATTATGTCCTAAAAGGATTGGTACAGAGAATAAAATATACATGAACTAGCACTTCTGATTTATAAAAGTATACCAATGACATTTCAATTTAGAGTACAACCTCTGTAGGGAGACTAAGACTTTGTACATGTAACTTGCATTAACAATATTGAATTCAAATGAAAATTTATTCCTATTTCTTGTTCTTTTAGCCAAGTTATTTTATTCCTACTGAAATGTACATTTCAACATTGCTTGTACTTAAAATCCGCAGTCCATAAAACTGAGATATGAAAATAAATACAACTTGAGAAATTTATATACTTAATTTCGTTCTTTGTTCATTCCTTATAAAGGTGGTATTTCTCAGTGTCCCTTAGATAATACAGAATTAAGAAATTGTACCTAACACTAACTCACTTTGCATATTAAGATTTTTCTTGTGAATGCAACCCATATCTGATATGTTGGGATCAGAATGTATTTCACTGAGGATTTTGATACTAAGGATAGCAGAGCTTTAGGGACAACATTAAAACCAGGAGCTCAGGAAAGCCTCCACGTGCTGTTAAAATAATAATGAGTCTTAAAGAGTTGTTTCAAACTCAGTGTCTTTCGTGTTCAAATAATCATTGATTGCTTGTATCCATCCTCCTTCCATAAGTCCTGGCCTTTTCCCAAAGTTTGAAATGTCTGTGTAAGATAAACTGGCCCTCTAATTTTAAATTACTTATCATTGTAATCATTATCATCATCACTAGGAACCAAAGAAAAGAGGTGGATTGGGAGGTGGCCTCGGTATAGTTTCTGTCCATTTAATTTTAAACAGTCTGTCTTGGTGAGGAATCTGAGGTAAATTGTATGGACCGTGAAATAGGATCTTTAAGGTGCTTTAAACAATCCCTCTCTGAAACAAGACCAAGAGACGTGAGGGCCATCTGGCACCAGCATCTGTCCCCCTTCCCCACACTGGCTGCTCTCACTGGATAGTAGGTGCCTCTTCCTTTGTTAGGGGAAGTGGTTGTCTCTTCAGAGACCAAACACTCAACAGAAGATGGCCTACTGAGATAGAGGACAGCTGTTTTTCACGAGTGCTTTGTCTTAGCTAACTGGACCGGTTTGCTACCAGTTCTAACAAGTTCCATCAACATCAAACTGTTCTTAACTTTTGTGTATTACACAGAGAGCAAGCCTAAATATCAACAGAATGAGCTGGAATATGACAGATTCCTGTTGTAAAATCATCGTATCAAAAATGATTGGAATAAAACAAAAGCAAGACAATCTGAAAAGACAGTAATATTAAATCTTCCTCAGGCCGGAAGGCATTTGAAGTCACAATATTGATGTCAGTAATACCTTATAATTTACTTGTCCAATAGAGTCTTATAATGTTTAAAAAAATAACTTAAGCCCTTAATAGAATATAATAATCTCAATAATACTTTCTGTCTAAGTGACTATGGGTAAGTTAATTTTTTTCTGCTTTAGTTTCCTTTTAAGTAAAACAAGATAATAGTTATTACTTCATAGTTTTGTTATGGTGATTGAGTAAATATAGGTTGAGTGTTCAGAGGGTTCTAGCACAGAGTAAGTTAAATATTTGCTATTATTTTTTAATCATTAGTAATAAGAAAGTGAACCTACTGGGCTTTCTTGGAGCCTTTTGTAGAATCAGTTGCTTTGTTTGACGTATGCAAATCAATCGATTTTTCCCCCGAAGAATTAGTGTCAGACTAAGTTCTTGATATTGGATTATTTCAAGATATAATTGAAATTGTGCTGCCACATTTATGATTCTGTGAGTATCATACATTTTTATTTGTCATAATTCTAAAGACAAAAACTTTGACTCTTTTAAGTCATTATTTCATACTAACTTGGTTGTGACTGTTTTGCCATGAAATATTTCTTCTATGCTCATTCATTTTTAATGGATTTAATGGATTTCATATGCAAATAAGAGTGTAAGGGAGGCTTTAACTTTTAAAAGGCAAGAGAAACCTGATAAGTAACAAGTAGGTTGGACTCTTCTTAATCCTAAATTAGTGTTGCAAGTGTCTCATTAATTATGATACTTCTCGTACTTAAACTTGGTGTTTTTGTTGTTTCTGGTGTAGGCATACAGTTACTAGTTTCTTAAAGTTCAGCATAAGGGTACACTATAAACCAGTAGTCTTATAAGGTCTGTTTTAACATTTAGAAGTAGAAGTAGAAGTCCTCAAGAAAACTGTGGAACAGAGAAGTGAAATGATTATTTTTCTGCATTCTAATGACTCCTGTATTTCATCTCTACTACTATTCAGTGTCTCACGTGTATTTGTATCATTTTGATCTGGGCTTGTTATTTACAAAGACTGCATTACGTGCATTATTCCCCTTCCAGTTGTCAGCCCACAATAGATTTCTCATCACTTAGGAGGAATTTAATAAACGTTTGTTAAATATATCAATATCTACAGATTGTATAAGATGTTTCAATATTGTATTAGGTGGTAAAATGTTTACAGAGGCATGCATGGCTTTTGATAATTTGTAGTTTCATGATTGTGCATATTTTTTAATTACTCTGTCAGGCCACCTCTTCTCTCTGTGTTGCAAAGTATGATGGATAATTTCCAGTCTTATCTTCCTTAAGTCTCAGTAGTATTCAAAGTATTGAATTCTCCTCCTTTTTTTTTTTTTAAACGTAGTGAACCAAATTATGTCTCTTATATTTATTTTCCAGTTGAAGGCAAAGCCATGTGATTTCCCTCCTTTACCTGTTAGTAAATACTGAGCTCACTCTTTCGGTTTTCTATCCTACTTCACCTCTTTAACATTCTTGTTCTGTAAATACCGACTTAAACTAACTCACAAATTCATGGACTTTTCTTCATAGCCCCAGACTCCTATATCCAGCTACCTACTTGACGTCTCAACTTAGATATCTCCTAGGCTTCTCAAAGTTAATATTTTAAAAAGAATTTTTAAAATCTGTCTCTGCCCTCCATTGCTGTTCTATTTACCAGACTGCTGTATATCATTAAATAAGGCTTTCATCATGGCAACAACTTTTGAATTATTCTTGATATCTCTGTCTTCCCCCAGAAGCTACTCCTTCATCAGGTCCTATTAATCATACCCCCTCAGCCAAATATGTCTCAGATGGATCCAGTCTTCATTTTATTCCTAAATACCATTGGCATTGTACATGCCACCTAGTTTTCTGATTCAGTCACCTTACTAGAATGCCAGCTTCTTAAGGGCAGGGATTAGATAAGTTTGGATTCTTGTCATTTTTCAAGTGATAGATCGGTATCTGGCTCACAGTAGGTAACAGAAGATATTTGTGGAATGAATGGGTTGATTGGAGTGTCCTGGAAGAGCTTCTTCTATAATCACTGATAAACGATACCTTGATAATGATGTCGGCTACAGCAATGGTTCGAAGATTTGCTGGCAAATCCTGTACTAATTGACCCTGATATTATTTGTGGTAAATTCAAATGACATTTTTTATTGAAATCTTTCTGGAACTTTGACACTATGACAAGTTTTGACAGAAAGAGTCATGACTTAAATCAAAGCAGTGTTGCAGGTACAATGTGGATATATTTCTTTAATTCCAAATATATGTTATCCAACTATGAAATTACATGTATTCTAATAGTAATAAAATGAAATGGTATTTCGATTTTTAATCCTTTGTTTCTGAAGTCAGAATAGATAATGGACACATATAGCATAGTTTTTTTTTTTTTTTTATAAAACTGTCAATGAAAGCTTAATGATTATCCTGAATCCCGCTATTTAAAACTGTTTTCAAATTTGGGATGTAATAATTTCAAATCAAGAAGAGTACTTTATACTACTGCATTTAATGAATATTTAGCTTCTTATTCATTGAGTAAGTTCAAAATTAACTAAAGTTCTTCAGCTATGCCAGTTTCAGAGTTTTTGGTTAGAGCTGATTTTAAAACATTCAGCTTGGCTTAACTGATAAAAATTGTAAAAATTGAGACTTATAAAAGACATACATATCATCACGCTAATTTTTGGAACCAAATGGGCTTTGCAAATATTTTCAAATATTAATGAATTTTAATTCACTTTTATAAGACTGATTCATATGGTAGTATGGTCACTGAGCTTTAAAAATATCAGTTAGTTTCTATGAGATAGTTTTCAGACACTAAATTGTAGAACATAGAATTCGTAATTCCATTTATAGATGATATTGAAGTAAAAAAAGTAAACAACATTCTTATTTTTAGTTGTTTTAAAAATTGTTTCATTGCTTTTATTTTTTTTTATTTAATTTAATTTTTAAGAAGATTTTATTTATTTATTTGACAGAGATCACAATTAGGCAAAGAGGCAGGCAGAGAGAGGGGAAGGGAAGCAGGCTCCCTGCTGAGCAGAGAGCCCTATCTGGGGCTTGATCCCAGGACCCTGGGATCATGATCTGAGCCGAAGGCAGAGGCTTTAACCCACTGAGCCACCCAGGTGTCCTGTTTAATTGTTTTTAAAGTTGTTTTATTTACTTGAGAGACTGAGCATATGCAAGCAGGGGGAGGGGCAGAGGGAAAGAGTCTCAAACAGACTGATTGTGGAGCCTGACAATACAGGGTTTGATCCCATGACCCTGAGATTACAACCTGAGTCAAAATCAAGAGTCTGAGGCTCAACCGACTGAGCCACCTGGCTACCGCTAACCCACATTATTGAATGTCAGAACCATTTTGCTTTGCTATATATCTTGAAAATATTTTATCAGCAATACTATGGTTATATGTGATTATTATCATATTTTGGTTTATTTTTAGGATTTGACCATTTAAATTTGATATCCTTTGTACAAATAGAACTATTGTTTTCTTATGGAGGTTATAGTCCATAAAATTAATATTGAATCTTTGACTTTGCCATTTATTTAGTTTTCTTTCATGATTGAAGTATTTTTCATCATTTCAAAAGGAGTTCAGGCTCACTAATAAGAAGGAAAGATAATAGTAAATATAGAGAGTAAAAAGGAGAGGTTCCATTGTAATCCTCTGCTTAAATTTCAACTCCGACATTTATGAATTCTTCATAAATATCTTAAGTTTTCCACACCGGCATATTTCTTGATGAATGTATATGTGCCCATTTTCAGTGTGAAAATAGATAGGTTGGTTCAGGTTTCTACATATAGACTCGACAAGTTATTTTGTCGTATTCTATTGTTTGTATACTGTCTCATTCTAAAATATGTATTAGTTTAATTCTTTCTGACCATCTCCTCTGATCAGTGTATAATCCACAATGTTTATCTCTCACCTGGACAGCTGTTTTAGCCTCTTGTCCGGTCTTCCACTTTCTCTGTTGTTCCCTGAGAGTCCGTTCTCTGTAAAATAGCCTGTGAAATCGTCCCAAAAGGTAAAACAAAATCTAATCACTTCCATGCTTGGACCTTTTGAATTAGAAATAGCCAATTGGGGGGAATAAGAAGAATAGCTAGTTATTTTGGGGCGTCCAAATTAATGTTATTACTGGGATATTAATCTTCATTGTGTCAGTTTTATTTATTAGTAGTCACTTTTATACTAGTCCTCATTACAAAACCTTAAAGATCTCAAGATAGTAACTTTTAATATTAGACTTTGTCAGATAGTTCTAGGAATATTTCAGGATTCATATTAAAATTCTTAGGAACACTGGGCCATTTAATATTCCTGTCCATGCCTACCCAACCAAGAGCATTGCCTGTGTATTACAGATTTCCCTTTGCAGGCTATTCTTATGTCTAAACTCTTGTCTTCTATGTCTGTCAGCAGTTTGTATGTTGTAAAATGTTAAGAGTCTATTCTTGGGTCATTTATTTTTTAAAGAGGTTGTAAAACATTGTTGCTTACATAGAATAGAGGAAATATCTTTGCTAGATCAAAAAAATTCAATCTTGGGCAAGATTAGATGGGAGATAAGTTCAAGAAGTATTGGCAAATATTCTCATTTGCATTTATGATATTCTCATATTAAAAAAAATACACTTTGTGTCAGCTTCCACATGGATAGAGATCTATACCAGCTTCGTAGCATTTGTTCTTCTTTATGAGTGCCTCAATTTTTTTTAAAGATTTTATTTATTTATTTCACAGAGTGAAAGAGAGCATCAGCAGGGGGAGTGGCAGGAAGAGGGAGAGGGAGAAGCAGGCTCCCCGCTGAGCAGGGAGCCTGATGCAGGGCTCGATCCCAGGACCTGGGATCATGACCTGAGCCAAAGGCAGATACTTAACTGACTGAGCCACCCAGGCATCCCCAAGTGCCTCAGTTTTAATAAGGACAAGATAATTGAGTGTTGTGTCCAGATATGTGTTATATGTGTATTTGTTCATGTACATTTGCTTTTCTAGTAATAATTGTATAAACTTATATTCCAAGGTTTTCCATATATATTGATGAATATGCATACTGTTTTAATAATTGCATGTTGCTGGTAAGTCAGGTGAGAGAGCTGCAGTTATTTTTTTAGAAACTTATAATAGATACAGTCTGTCAGTTTGAGACAAAATGAGAGAGTGTCTCATTTTATGATCATTTTCATCCTTTCTAGTCCTAGTGTGTTTTCTTGTCTCTACTAATCTCCTTTCTTCTGTCTCTATTCTTGAGTGATTTTTAATCTTAACTTTTCTTAAAATATAAAACAATTTTATATATTCTAGCATATTTAAAAATATGTAGAAAAAATAAATTAGTTCCTAATACAAGATATATGTAAATTAAGAAAAGAAAATATACATAAATTTGAAGCTTACATAATAAATACTTTTTTTATAAATTTGGTATTTATTTTAAAAACTTAAATTAGTATTTAAATGTTTAGAGACCTGGGGTACTCTGAATAACTCCATTAATATGAAAGGACAAAAGAATTAATTTCATTTTACCGTGTGATCAAGAGTAAGAAATGATGGGTACTGCGTTAATTTTATGATTTCAAAAGTGAGTTGCTCAAGTATAGTGTAATACTCTTGTCAGTACTGGTTAGTAGATCTTCTTTAGCTTCTTGGTCTTAGCAGCTTTAGAATTTGTTTGTTGGAAGAATTAAAGGTGACAACTCTAAATCATTTTTTGCTTCTCTTTAAAATATTTCCAAATTTTATTTGTGGAATAAAAGTTTATAGACATGGAATTTGATCAGCAGCCCACCCTGAATGGACCACGATGTGTCCAAGATCACTTCGCATATGGATAAACCTATTCTGATTCTTGTTCGTTTGCTTATGCAGTTCATGAACCTGTTAGTGATGTCGCTCTGGTGCCTGCATTCATACTTGCGATGCACATCTAGCCAGGCAGTGTCATCTTTCAATGAGCGCATAGTTCAGCTGATCGTGGTTGATTTGGGAGGAGTGACTTATAGATCGTTATGCGAAAATATACTAAGTTCCTTAAAACTTCCTAAGTACGTACTTATAAAATAGTATGTACAAGGGATATTGCTGAGTATATAGGAGAACAATGAACTCTCCCAGTGTTCACAAAGAAGCAAGTTGTAGGGGATGATGGGACCTAGGTTTGGTGGCTGTTCATTCCTGGTAGAGAGAATATGTTCAAAGACCCAATGGTGTGAAACAGTATCATGTTCCCCAAAGTTAAAGTATAGAAATAGAGCAGTTTCCCTATAACTGTTGAGGTCATTTTTTTTTTTTTTAAACTCTAGTGGTAAGATTTATAGATGAGAAAATTAATACCTTCTATGAAATACAGGTTGGGATCCATAGCCATTGTCCATCTACAGAGACTGTTAGAAAAAAAGTACCTAAATATGTAATACTTGATACTGAAGAGAGATGTAGGCTAGAGACAGGGATTGATTAGCGTATATAGATAATAGAAAAAAATGTATGATTCTTGAAATTTTCTATTTCACCCATTCTTTTAAGCCCCTTCCTGTTCATTTCTTTTAAACCTATAAATATCTGAAGATCACAAGTAATGCTGGACCAAATAATTTTGATAGGAACATAAAAATCAGAAAACAGATGGTTTTATAAAAATACTGTGACCTATAAATATAGAAACATCGTGGTAGAGATAAAGAAAGTAATGGCCAGTACATCACTGATCCCAAACTAAAATTTTGGTATGTTATAATTAATATTTTCCCAAGGATCTGAAAAGGTGAGTATGCTCTCATATAAAACATGCAACATACTGAATGTTTTAAAAAATGGGACAAGTTAAAAGTGTGAAGACATCCTAAAAAATATCCATTGTCTCTTTGTGATTGCTTAGTTTACTCAATAGTAGTCTTTAATATAGCAAAGTGTTATTGGCAATAAAGCCATAAGTGTTTTCCTATTGCTGGTAATAAATTTGACAGCTCCTTTTTCCTGTACTCTAACCTACTCTTCTCATCAGACATGTTGTCTTATCTATTAAATTGGTAACTGTTTTATATGTGTGCTTTCCTATTGCCACTGCTAATTTGAGCTTCTGTTAAAGCTGTTACCTTCTAATTCTTGTAAATTTTCTCTTCCACTTTTTAAAAAAAATAATTTCATGTATTTACTTGTCTGAGAGAGAGAGTGCACAAGCAGGGGCAGCAGCAGGCTCTCCGCCAAGCAAGGATCCCGATGCAAGGCTCGATCCCAGGGTCCTGGGATCATGACTTGAGCCAAAGGCAGATGCTTAAGTGACTAAGCCACCCAGGTGTCCCTCTCTTCCACTTTTAAACTGCAGACTGTCTGGGACTTTCATCATCCTCCTCCCTCCCTAGCCAGCATTTGCCCTCATTCAGGGTCCACCTCGTATCCCACTCTTCTCCGCTGGATATTAAGGACACTTTTCTTGGAATTTCTGTGACATGCATTTATATATGGAATTGTTAACATTGTTAACAGATTTCCAAGATTGACTTCTTAGGCCTATGTGACTTGTTTCCCCTAGCTACCTGGAAAACTCCACAGGGACTGGCAAACATATTTTGTACTTCTGAGAAGTCCTTATACCCAACATTGTGTTACCAATTGTCTTTCTGCAGGCATTTTTTGATGGAATGATAAGGCTAATATGCTCCCAGTGAGGTGATAAATATGGATATGACAGAGTGGAAAGAAGTTATGAATATTTTAATATCCCTTTTAGAAATTTGCATGCTAAAATGCATATAAAAATATAAAACTGTCTGTAGGTATTGGAATCACTCTGTCACTTTCACATTAATCTATTTAATTTCCTTCATAGTACTAAGTATTATTAGAAAGGAGTCTATTATCTGTCTGTCTATCTATCTCTCTATTATGTTCATTTTTGTCTATTTGATACGTAGGCTAGGCTCCATAGTGTACTTCTTTGTCTTCACAACTATGTCCTCAGCATAGTACTGGGAACATAGTAAATATTAGTTGAATTAATTAACTAAGCAAAAACATGGAATATTAATACCCCAGGATGGGGTTGGAGTTAGTAACTCTCAGTCAGGGGTTTTAAATCAAAGGAATGATATTGAGCTAAAAATTACATAGCAAAATCAAAGTGCTTGCGAAAATTTTGTAATATTCTGTTCAATTAAAATTTTCTGATCTGGACTGCATCTGTGATAAGGAAGTTTCTCTGTAAATCTGACTGATATGGATTAACTCTGAGGTCACTATACTTAGAAATTATTGAAAGTAAAAAAGTCCTTAGGAGGTTGAGAGACAGTGTTTGATAAGAGCAACGATGTGTTCTTAGCTTCTACTTCTGTCAAGTTCTAGTTTCAAGTAACGTTTGAGAATGACCCTTATAAATCAGAGGTGACATTTTTCTTGCTAAGGAAACAGATATAAATAAATTGGATGATTTTTTTATTTTAACAGCTTTCTTATTTATCTTGAAAAAATGACCCTTAGAAGTATACATTTCAGAAAATTATTCTGCCTTTACCGTTTCTCCTACACTCATCCTTTACCCTTAACCCCTTTCTTATTTTGTCACCTCTTCTACCTTTGCATAACATACGTAGATACACACACACAGACATACACACATATTTAACATGTCTATCTATCATATGCAGTGAAATCATTGTCCTTTCAGCTATTTCCATCCATGATGTATCTGTCCTTTACTTTATTCAATATAAAGTCTATGGTTCTTGAACTTAGGTTTTTTTAATACTTCATTTGCATACAATACCTAGTGCTCATTACTTTCAATGCCCTCCTAATGCTTATCACCCAACTACCCCATCCCTCCACCTAACTCCCCTCCAGCAACCCTCAGTTTGTTTCCTAGAGTTGAGTCTCTTATGATTTGCCTCCCTCTCTGTTTTTGTCTTATTTTTTTTCTTTCCCTTCCCTTGTGTTCCTTTGTTTTGTTTCTTAAATTCCACATGTGAGTGAAATCCTGGTATTTGACGGACTTATTTTGCTTAGTATAATAACTTCTAGTTCCATCTATGTTGTTGTAAATGATAATATTTCATTTTTGATGGCTGAGTAATATTCCGTTGTGTATATCTTCTTTATCCATTCATGTGTTGATGGACATTTGGGCTTTTTCCATATTTGGCTGTTGTGGACACTGCTGCTATAAACATTGGGGTGCATGTGTCTGTTCCAATCACTATGTTTGTATCCTTTGGATAAATACCTAGTAGTGCAGTTGTTGGGTTGTAGGGTAGCTCTATTTTTAACTTTTTGAGGAACCTCCATACTGTTTTCCAGGGTAGCTACACTAGTTTACATTCCCACCAGCAGTGCAAGAGGGTTCCCTTTTCTCCATATCCTCGCCAGCACCTGTTGTTTTCTTTTTACAGATAATTCTTAAATTGATATCTATGATCCCATCCCTTTCTTCTGACTTCCATTCTGTCTCTCCAAATGCCGGATCAATGCCTCTGCCTGAAAATACCTAGAAATTTCACTGTCTTCCCACCAATATTTACCTCATATTCTTTTTAGTTAATATTTTCATTATCCTTCTAAAATATCTGGATTTACAACATTCCTTTTATCCCTGTTCTCTCTTTCAATTGTTATCTACAAACAGGAGGCACATGATGTTGATTTTTATCCTGTTTCCTGGTTTCCTTCATTTTTCTATGTCTAATGTATCCCTCAGATACATAAATTGCTTTTATATAGCATTACTATTCAGCATATTCTAAAGTCTGCAAATAGCCCTACAAATTATCCTTACATGTTACTGCTGAATAATCTTTCTGAAATTATTGTAAAGATTCTTTTTATACTCTAACAATCTTCATTGCCTACACATTTTACAAAAAGAATTAGAGGGCACACTTGCCATCTTGGCATTCACTGTCACCATAATTGCATGCCAACAAGTATTGGTTGCATGCGGAAATCTCCTTCACAAATCATAAACTTAAATCAGCTAGACAACTTTTCATTACTTTTTAATATGTCCAAGTCCTTGCTCATGGTTCTTTTCTCTCCCTCGAATGTCCTATGCTCCCTACCAGTCTTTCTAACTGCCTTTTTGAATTCAAACCGACCCTCATTCTGTTTAGATAGCTTTTCCCTGTAGAAAATAATCTCGTCCATGAATGAATGGACCATACTTGATTCAGCCTTCTCTTTCCCATTATAGATGTTCAATAAATACTTACTGAATTGAACAAGCTTCATCTAAATTCGAATCTTGGCTACTCAGTTATAATCTTAAAGCTCCTAGTTCACATGAAGTACTGTATTTGCTGGAGTCATAGTGATTCTGATTCTGATTATACTGGTTGAATATGCTTTTTCTATAGTTACCACTTTTGGCTAGATAGTATGGTTCAAGCTGTTGTTCGTAATACTCTTGTTTAAAAATTGAGAAGATTTTTATGTTACCCATTGAAAATTATGAATAATAGATTCAAGTAAGGGTATAATTTGAATTCTAGGGATCATATAGCTGTCTTCATTAAAACTACAAATACTTTATTTTATTCCTTATCAAATATTACTCAATTCAGGAAAACAGATTAATTCAATTATTTTGAGTTTGAGACAGTATTTGGAATGTTAGTATGTATATTATATTGCTTGCCTGAGAGATAAATAAGGCCCCTGTTTGTACTTAAAATAGAACCCCAGGCATTAACAAGCAAAAATACTTTGATGGTAACTATAACGTTAGCTCCAGTTCAACATTTGGGAAATAGGAGAGTTGGTTATTTGCATGGGTAAGTTACATCTGAGTGGAATCTTAAAGCATAAATCTGGGTTTAGGGAATATATTACAAGTAAAGGGCAGAGTGTTAGATGATTTTTGGAGAAATGACTCTGTGTTGTGCTAGGGGAAGAGTGGGTGGAGGCTGGAGTATCAGATGCGTGGGAGAAAATGATGAGAGGTCAGGCTTAAAAGTAGTATGGAATAGGTAAAAGAGAGCCATTTAAGCAGAGAGGTGACACGATCATATTTATGGCACTGTAAATCTTAGAATGGAGAGGCAGAACTGGCAGCGAAATCATTGAGGAACTATATTCAGTAACCTAGGAGAGAATATCATGCTTGGAGTCAGGGAGGGAATAATAATGGAAGGAGGCATGTGTGAGAAGGAAAAGCAAATCATACTTAATCGAATGTGGGTTTAAAGGTAAGAGTGACTTAGATGTTTGTCTCAAACACTGGGTGGCTGATAATGCTAATTTAATAAAGAAAGCAGAGTATGGGGCTCCTGGGTGGCACAGAGAGTTAGGGGGCTGATTCTTGGTTTTGGCTCAGGTCTTGATCCTTAGGGTCGTAAGATTGAGCACCGTGCCGGGCTCCAGGCTGAACTTAAGACCTGGTCTCCCCCTGCCCCACCCCTTCTCTAAAACAAATAAGTAAATAAATCTTTATTTATTATTTTTATTTTTTATTTTTTTATTTTAATTTTTTGTTGTTGTTTTAAAGATTTTGTTTATTTATTTGACACAGAGAGAGAGCATAAGCAGGGGGAGCAACAGAGGGAGAGGGAGAAGTAGGCTCTCCACTGAGCAGGGAGCCCAATGTGGGACTTGATCCCAGGACCCTGGGATCATGACTTGAGCCGAAGGCAGATGCTTAATGACCCAGCCACCCAAGTGCCCCATAAATAAATCTTTAAAAAATGAAGAAAGCAGGAGAATTTGGGAGAGGAAACAAACATAATAAATTGTTCTTGAGTTTATTAAATTCTCAGGCTTATATCTAGGTTCCTTGAAGTCAAACACGATTATGCATCTTGATAATTTATACTTAACGAACACAACATAACCATCTATTTCAGCTCTCCAATCCCAAGCATGGAAATTTTTTGTTTGTTTGTGACTTTAATTTCTAGAAAAAGAGGAAATGTAGAAGATTCTTATTCAAGACACTCACTGGTGTGGGACAATTTTTTATTTGAATTCATTTTTGTCCTAAATTATGTTTCATATAATATGTCTTGAAAAGATAAAATGGACTGACTGTATAGGATTTTTAAAAAGAAGTTCAAAGACTCAGATACAAAACCATTTTGTTCTAATGCTAGTGTACTGGTTCTGACCCTTTTCTTGCCAAAGTCACCCAGTGTTGTAGCCATGAAGTCATATGGCTTCCTCAACTAAAGGCCACTTCGTCTTTGTTTTTTGCAACACACTCTGTTTACCAGCAAATGAAGTAATTTTCCAAATCCCATTGCAGCATACATAGCTACATTCTTTATAAATGCTCTATTTTTAAATGTTAAATGAGGATTTACAGGAACTCATGCTCTAAACAACATTTCAGTACTTGTTTTTGAATCTTATTAAAATTTAATGGATTTGTTTCTTTCAAAGCAAGTGGAGCCCTGTCACTTTATTATTAACAAAGACATTATTTATTATCGCTGCTCATTTTTTAATGTTTATTATCTAAGAAACCCTTACGAATGTCCAAATAAAGTTAGTATATAAAATAGCCAACATTTAATTTCTTTTTATGTTTCTCTAAATTTGAAGATATTACTGATCATATGTTACATGCACTTGTGATCATGGTTGTCCTTTGCTCTAGACCAGTGGTGTGGGAGTAATATACAAATTTATAACAAATTTGACTCTCTATATTCTCTTTATTCCTCCTATACTCTCTCTGTGTCTCACTGAAAAATCATATATCAGTTTTTCAACGGAAGAACAGGATGGAAGGGGCGCCTGGGTGGCTCAGTGGGTTAAAGCCTCTGCCTTCGGCTCAGGTCACGATCTCAGGGTCCTGGGATCGAGCCCCGCATCGGGCTCTCTGCTCAAGCGGGGAGCCTGCTTCCTCCTCTCTCTCTCTTTACCTGCCTCTCTGCCTACTTGTGATCTGTCTGTCAAATAAATAAATAAAAATCTTGAAAAAAAGAAAAAAGAACAGGATGGAGATAAACCATAACTAACTTCAAATATCAGAACTTTTTATTGTTATTCAATGAGAGTGATGGTGGGTTCAGGGACAAATTTCACTGTAAGTTATGTGAGATATTTATGAAAATCTCATTAATTCACTTACACAGGATTTTAGATGGTTTCATTTTCAGTGGATATCACTTTAAATATACTGCAAATATATTTGATTCTGATGCCTGAATCAGCATGTGCTTAGATGAAAATGACAGGAATTCTTACTATGTAGTATCAGCAAAGACCAAATTTGCTGACATAAAAAAGCAGTCCTTGTTCAAAATATCAAATCAGTTCTTATGCATTTAATATCAAAACATTCAGCATGCAATGTCATCCAATTTATGAGGGTATATTTGTACTGTTCCTTACTTGATGTATTAGTTTAATGTGATTAATTCCTTCAGATGAGCAGCTTTTAGAAATAATGGAGCTTTGTCTATGGTCATAGGCCTTTGATACCATCCTCCAAGCCTGCCACTTCTTGAATTTCTAGCTTTGTCTCCTTGTTCAGACTCTTGGATTGGCCAGTGGTACCTCTTCCAACCCCACCAGACACCAGATTCGATGAACAGTATTTGTCTCGTTTTGTGGACCCAGCCTCTGACCTGAGTTCTCTTTGCTTCAACCTGCATTTTGTTCACACACTCCAGTTTGCGTGTACCTGGATCTTTGATGTTTATCTCTTCCCTAATCTTCTAGTACATTCTAGAGACGTTGTTCTTGGCACTAGATCTTACTTTCTGGGGATTCTTGCATTCTTTTTATCATTTACTTTTATCATTTGATCTTATAATATAGATATCCTTTTGTGTCACTATTTCTCAATTCACTCAACCTGCACCTTGCTTTTTATAATCCATTATTCGCTTTCAACCAACCCCAGTGTGACCTGTATTGTCATAGTCTATATATGGTGGTTATAAGCTAGTCGTGAACCAGGTCTTATCATTTTCTTTCCTTTGTAGCCCCTGGATTCTTACAACAAACATTTTTGATTAGGTTTCTTGAACCTGAGAGAGAGGATTGAGAACTGACAAATTTTTAAAACACGATACTTCCATGTGGGATTTCCTTTCATGTTTTAGGTTCTGCATCTTGGAAGGAAACCTAGGCTCTGGCCCCGCATGCTTGATGCCGGCACAGCAGCTCATAGGCAGAGAGATGTATTCTGCATGTCCCGTCTAGGATAGTTGAAAGAAATATAGATGAGCACATTGAAAGTCGGAGAAGATTTATTACCTATATAGGCAGGGGCAATCTTGTTTTTGTTAAATCCCCGGAATTTCGCTCAGTGACACGCATGGAGCTGAAATACATATCGGTTGAAATCAGAAGTGGTGCGCTGAGAAAATCTTCCCCTGTTTCTCAGTTGTAAACAGCGAGTTGTGGATTTAACTTCTTGTAAGCCTAGGCTAGAAGAACAACAACAAGAAAGTGTATTTGCTAGCAAAGTATTTGCTACTTTAAGACTAAAATAGCTATCGAGGAGAAGTAGACGTAGGAACAATGACGAGAGATAAAATACTTGGTGAAATAATTCTAAGTAGACAATTGGTCACTGTGAGCCTGTCAGGGAAATTTAGGGCAGGTTATTTTACCCCCTTATGTGCCTCAATTTCTGTCCTTATTTGTGGAATGAAGACGTTAAGAGTACTTCATAGATTCTTGTGAGGTTTGAATGACAAGTGTATCTAAAGTGCTCGGTGCACTTCTCAGCGTATGAATCATGTGGTCAGTGTTGCACATTACATCCTGTGGACTTTAAGTAATTAGGTTGAAATTTGATTCAAATATATATCATTAGCTGTCTTAAAGGACAGAAATGGCAGTGGAGGCTGTATGTAGGGAAGTTGAAATTGGGCAGTGCCTCTCTTTTGCTAATTGCTGAGCATAGTTGGAGTTTATGAGCTAACTGATCACATGATGAAGTAGTCACTTTGTCACTTATTTTTTTTTTAATTAAAGTTAGATTTTTTAGCTCATCTTGATAAATATGTAGTAAGAAATCTTAATAAATCACTTTGAGAATTTGGGGTGATATTGTTTGAATATTTTAGACCAGAAAATAATGTACATTTACATGTATATTATTTAGTCAAAATAATCTGCTTTAAGTCTTTTGGAGTTTTGACTACAGGCATGTACAATCTGTAGAGTATAGAGTTTGCTAAGAATGATGAAGTATGGATGGATATGTTGCCTCTACTTTCCCTAAATGAAACAGAAAATAAAGATTTGAAAGTTTATGGAATAATAATAATAATCTGCTAAAGGCAGATGCTTAACTGACTGAGCCACCTAGGGGCCCTTAGAATAATATTACTTTTGAGCTTTTCTCTTTTTCTCTACTGGTGTTCTATTTGATTTTTCTCATAATAGTATAATTTCAAAACTTATAAACAAAATATTTAATCACATGATATTTTTGGACATTTTCATATGCATTGCTTCCTAATATTTACAAGGTTGTCATATACAGATGTAAAGGTTGTTTACTGTACAAGTCAGGAAGACAATGAAACCTGAAATCTAGGTAATGAATCCTGAAATCTAGACTCTGCTTTCACTTCCCAAGGCATGTACTCTAATATGGGGATGAATGTTCATGGATAGGGAGTCTTTTTTGAATAAATTTGCATAAAGTTAACCTATGGGCTAATAGTAGCCCTAAATATCTGGGTCTGATATTCATCTAGTGTAAAAGTGACAATAAGCATTCGATAATATAAGTGAATTCTCTATCACAGTTGTATTATGTCCTAGAGTTATTCAGTGGTAGTTACAATTATTCTACAGAAACACTTTTACAAAAGAGTACTGCCCACCCTCACACTCATCTTTTAATTATTCAGAACAAACTCTTCCTATATATTTCATTATTTTCTTTTTATTAAACAAATAAAGATGGACTGTGCAATTTAAATCATGATTAGAATTCACTGTTGTAACTTAAACCTAGAGTTGAAGGCTAAGGTCACCTATTTCTCTATATTGGTTTAGATTAATAAGATATTCACACAAATAATGATAAAGCTCTGGGTAGAGTGTTACAAGAAAAAGTCGGATTATAAGGGGTTAATGAGTGATACTATACTGTTAGAAAATAGAAATAATTCATATATGGTTGCTTTATATATAAGTGAAGCAAAATGAATTTAGTTAAATATGAAAAACATGAAGGAATGATTTTTTTTTTTAAGTTCAAACTTTCTAGAAGGTGTAGCAATCCCATAGCTTCCTTTACCCTAGTTGTAAATATATTGATAGTCCAGTCTTTTTATATACCATTGCTGAAGTTCTTATCCTGGCTCACTACTTGGTGGTTGTGTATTTACTTTGTACCTTAGTTTCCTTAAATCAAAACAAGGATGATAATTGTGGGTACCATATATATTTTTGTGAAGTTTAAATATCATAAAGCACATAAAGAAATAAGAATGATGCTGGCAAAATGTGAACTATTGTATTTGTTCTTATAATTATTTTTAATTATTTCTTTCATAAGCTATTTAGTCTTTAATCTCTAGATTCAAATCAGTGCTTATTTTAATATTTTATTTCCATTTCCCATAGTAATATGAGAGCAATATGTACATTTTTCAATTATAATGTTATATTCAATTTAATGTTAATTTCGGAGTTTTGAGAGTTTTAGATAACAAATGGATTAATGTGTGACAAGAAACGGCCCCAGGGATTCATTCTTTCAAAGGAAATTATTGCATTATCATTATCTTCACCATCATCAATTAGTAATTTTAAATGATGTATATTTTATCAGTGTCAGACTATTTTGTGGTCTTATATTTTCAGATATTTTGTAAAGCTATATCAAAATGAATATTTTTAAATATATGTAGTAATTAATTTTAATTAATCAATTAAAGATTGTCTAAAATTATATTATAGCCTATTAAAAACATAAATATTCTATTCAGTGTAACCTTTGATTAAGTATATATCACATATTACACAGGCAAGACTACAGACATAAGTTTAGTTTTACATTTAAGCCTTTGGACTTTTCTTCCTAAGCCCAACAGACTTTATTACTGACTAAAGCTATAAATACAAAAATCTAAATAAGATAATTGTTAATTATTTCAGGTTAGTAGGATATCACATTGCTTTTTCTCACAGACTTGCCTAGAAAAACACTATTGTGTCCTTTTTCTTCTAAGACTTTACATTTTCTAATACAATTATTAAGTATATTGGGGGGTTGCCATGGACTGGTATTAATTGTATTCAGTGAAGGTGTTGAATATGAACATTTTACTTTTGGTTGGTTTCTGGAGTCCTTATTTATTTAGTAATTTTGACTGAACTCTGATTTTATATTACTTTATTTTCAAAGCCCTTGCCTTCTGCTTACACAAAAGAAGTGACTAGTCGTCATGGATGTTGTATACATTGTCCAGATGTCCCTTCTCTAGTACTGGTTACTCCATTTGTCTGGGGTGTGGTTGCTTTAGGCTAATAGTTGAATCTCTCTGTAGGAATTTCTCTCAGGCAAGGAGGTGCCTTGCTCAAGGATATATCTCTGTCCTAGGGAAGTTTTCCTCCAATGAGTGGTCAATACTATGATACCCAGACCCTCTCTAATGCCTCACTGCCATGACAGCCCTAAAGAGCCATCTTGCCTTGCAGTCTCCTGGGAAATAGGCGGAGGCCTCTGTATACTTACCATAGTTCAGCCTTTCCCTCCCACAGCTCCTTTCCTTACTCCCTTTCGTGTGTTGTTCCCAGGAACCCTCATGCAAATATATCTCAGACTCAGAGTCTGCTTTCCAGGGAATCTGACCTACAACATTGGTCACAGTTAGGACAATATTCCAAATTTTGCAGATATTATCTCAGTTTTTGTTGCTTTCTGGAAGAGGGAAACAAACTGTTTTCCTTTCTGAACTTGTGCAAGTAATGTTTGAGACTCTTTTAATTGTACCTTGCTTAGTGTTTGAACATCCTTGACCTCTTATAAACCACTGACAGGGTTTTAAGGCACAAAACATGTAAATCTAATCCTGTATTCTTATTGTAGGCAGGGGTCTAATGAATGTGATATGTCCACAGTCCATTTTGAGATTTGGAGTATTTGTGGCATGTGAAATTTCATAATGCGCTGTCTTTAGAAATGGAATAGGCAAGCGAGACCGCTCTTATTTTACAAAATACCTGAAGCAAAAATGTTAGCATATAAAATAGCATGGCAATTTATAAGGGATTTATTATTATTATTTCTCTTAGTTTTAAAATTCTGTTGTATAGATGACATAGGAGATATTCATTGTAAGTTTCCTATTAATTTTTTGATAGCTCCAACAGAGAGACATGCATACATTAGAAATTATATACTAAGCTATAATTAAGTGATAAAGACTATGGTGCTGTTGTAGTTCAAAGGATGAGAAGGATCTCTTGAAAAGAAGAGACTTGGTCAATAGTGAACGATCTGGGAACAGCAATGTCAGAACCTTCCGAGTAAGGTCAGGTAAGATGGAAGTAGGTTGTGAAAGGTTTTGAATAGTAGTCTGAGGACATTGTAGGTGGCACCTACATTGGTTTTGTAGGTAGTACAGAGTTTAAAAGGATTGAAGGGTAGATTATATGAAAATATATCACAGGTTAAAAAGCGATGTGTAGGATAAATTTGTACAGAAAAAGAATGGTGGAAGGGCCATTTGGGGAGTCTCAATGTAAGACAGAGGTCTACTAGATTACCGTATTCTCAATCCCATTATTCAAGAAGTTTATACGTATGTTTATGTTTTATAGCCCTTAGATTGATTCCTATGGGTAACTATTGACTTGGATTATTTCATATTGTCATACAACCTTTAGACAGTTGAATATTGGCCTGTTGAGTCACAGAATTACCATTTTAGTTCGTAGTGGATGCCATATCGACAAAAACCATAAAAGTTTGCTGAAATGCACGGATTAAATATGTTCCTTTCTTCTTATCTACATTGACTCTAAGTTTATCACAAGGGGAAATTAAATTGATTTGAAGCATTTATACTTTACAAAGCCATGTTGGTTTTATCTAATACCTCATGTTTGTGCAGATAATTGAAAATTGATTTGAACTCACAGGTACACATCAATTTATTTTTTATAATTATTGTCCACTTCCTTTATATAAAGACATAGTTTTACATCTACTGTACTGATTGAGGGACTTCAGTTAGCCTCCACTAAATGCTTCATTTTATTTAAAAAAACATTGTAAAAGATAGTAACACTAGGAATAATATCTAAAATTTGCATAAGTACCTGCACATATATACTGTATATACATGTAGATATTCATAGTATAGATACAAGTAAAAATAGATATGGATGTATAGATGTCTATGTATATATATCAGAATATCTATATATTTATATCTATATTTACTTAAATTGCTTTCAAATCGCCGTCACTGTTTATTTGTTAGTTTTAATTGAAATAACATGGGTAATCCAGATAGGCAGTATTTCAAAATTACATAAATTGTTTGATGTCTACATTTATATTTTACTCATTTTAGACTCAATGAACTTCACATTTGCTAAGAACGTTCCCTATTTCCCATGTGGTTGATGGAAGTAAGTAGTATCACCTTTCAAACTAACGTAAGTGTGATTCCAAACCAGATTTGTATCTTCCTCATTCCTAGCGATTTCACTTAATTGTAAATTGAAAAATTTTAAAAGCTAAGTGATTTATGTAAGTGAAGATCAGTTTATGTTGATAGAGGTTTATGAGGTAACGAAAAAGTAAAAACTTGAAGTTATAAAGTTAACAGAACTAAAAATACAGTCAAGTTGATTGTATCATTTTATTTTTTAAAGATTTTACTTATTTATTTGAGAAAGAGAGAGAGAGAGAGGGAGGGAGGGAGAGAATGCAAGCAGAGGGAGGAACAGAGGGAGAGGCACACCAGACAGATTCCGTGGTGAGCGCAGAGCCTGATGCGGGACTGGATCCCATGACCCTGACATCCTGACATGAGCAGAAACCAAGATTTGGATGCTAAACCAACAGAGCCACCGAGATGCCCTTGTATTATTTTATTTTTAGATTTGTTATAAGAAATGACTTTTGTGATATTAAATACTGGTTTGAATTTTTCCAAAGATGTAGCAAAACTGTGAAAGATCTATGTCTGTATCATTTATATCTGTATCTATAATTATTAGTAAATGTGTTTTAAAAACTTTCCTATTCATTCTATTAATACCAGTGACTTTTCCATGTTCTCTCCATATTCTGAATTGCAATACCCTTTAATTGTATTATCATCATTTTTAAATTTTTTTCTTGCCTCAGTTTTCCTACCTTTTTTCATGTTCTTATTCTTTTTTCTGGCAATATTCTTTAGGGCCATTGCTGTATTGTTAGTTTTAGATAAGAAAAAATTGCCTAGATGATCTTGGTAGAAATTACTATAAAATTAGCTATTAATGAGTAAGAAGATTCTTATGTAGAACTCGTAAAGGAAAGACTAAAACAAAGTACAAGAATTTTTTCTGCAGATAGGTAGTGACTGTTGTATATACAGACTTTTGTTTTTATTTATCTTGGATTTATTTTTATTTTCAAATTTATGGTAGTTTTTTTATCTTTAAAAATTATATGGATGGGGGCGCCTGGGTGGCTCATTGGGTTAAGCCTCTGCCTTCGGCTCAGGTCATGATCTCAGGGTCCTGGGATCCAGCCCCGCATTGGGCTCTCTGCTCAGCAGGGAGCCTGCTTCCTCCCCCCCCACCCCCGTCTCTCTGTGCCTGCCTGTCTGCTTACTTATGACCTCTGTCTGTCAAATAAATGAATAAAATCTTAAAAAAAAAAATTATAGGGCACCTGGGTGGCTCAGTGGGTTAAAGCCTCTGCCTTCACCTCAGGTCAGGATCCCAGAGTCCTGGGATCGAGTCCTGCATCGGGCTCTCTGCTCAGCGGCGAGCCCGCTTCCCTTCCTCTCTCTCTGCGTGCCTCTCTGCCTACCTGTGATCTCTGTCTGTCAAACTAAATAAAAATCTTTTAAAAAAAAAATTATATGGATGCAGTTTCTGCAATATGAATATTTATTTTCTCTGTACTGAACGTGTGGTAGGCTATCAATATATGTTTGACTAATGAATTTTTAAAAAATGAACAATGTTAATTTTCATTATTGTAAATTTAAATCTAAAGAGTGTGTGATATACTAATAGTATAGAGTTAACCTTTATATACATGTGTGGGGTAAGGTCTCTATATATAACATCTTCCTCCTAAATTAAATTTTTACCAATTATACCCACATATTTAAATATTTACATGAACGTTGTATTATTTTCAAGGGTGAATTTGTTATGCAAACCAGATATTTTAAATATAAGTGATAAGACCTTGCACATTTCCTAAATATTCAAGATGAGATAAAATTAAATCATTTTATTCTATAATCTGTAAATTAGATTTCTATTTAATTGCTTATTTATTAATGTTGTTTTCTGAAATAAACTTTCCCTAAAATTCTTTAAGATTTAGGATGTAATATTTATTTATACTTATCATTTAAATTACAAAATAGGTGTGTACCACATATTTTACTGTGAATCCAAATAAATGATATTTACTTGTAGATTTTTATCTTTAATCTTTTCTTCCTCTGTTCTTCACCTGCAGGGCAGAAATGTTGCTAGATATAAAGAAAATATTTGTGATTGGAGTAGTATTATCATCAGATTTTTTCGGAGGGGAGTTTCAGATTAGATAAAGACTAGGCTATTTTCTCTGCGTGATCATAAATTCTAATTTCTAGAATGATCATTCTAATAAAATGACAAAAATAAAAAATTATATTTTAAAATTTGATTCTAAAACATAAATAAACTGACCTGTTTGGAGGATCATATTTAGGTGGCTTTATTCCTCTTGGGCTCTCCATGCTCACCTAGTTGTGGTTGTGAATGGCAGCCTCTTGAGCTAGTGCTGTGGGCAGAGAGGCAACTGTCAGGCACCTTATGTCTTTATAATGGCTTGCTTTTGTCCATTGCTTCACCTGAAAACAATGAAATACGTTTGCTACTGCCTTTTTTCTGAGCTGTCCATTGTCTTTAATTTCGTATATATAACACCACGCTAGCTCGCATTTTGATGGGGGAATACGAAGTTGTTAATGCTCACGGTTTTTAGTAGAATGTTTTAATCAACAATTCTGTGATTTGGCATTAATAAAGAATTCTTGAGAAAGTTACTTCTGGGATTTAAAAATGCTGTTAAGATGATAATAGCTTTCTTCGTGCAATTTATAGATCATTTTAGAATAGCAGCTCATATGTAGACCTTAAAACATTTTGAAGCTTGGATTAGTGAAAAATCCATTATTATAATATTTTTTTCAGGAGAAGAAAGTACTTGGGCATGAATAGATCTCAAAATCCATGTCTAGACATAATAATTTAAATAGCAATTTGCTGTAAAGAACAATTAAAATAAGATATTCCCAAAAAGGAGATGAATATGCAGGACAATGTAGTTTAAACTCACATTCAATTTATAGGAAGTATTGATAATAGAGAAGTAAAAGGTAGTGTTATTAAAGAGAATGCACATGGACCAGGCAGGTTTTAGATCCTGGTTCTACCAGCTGTTTGCTGAGTGGCCTTGGGCAAGTCACTTATAGTCTCTATTCCTCAGTTTACTTACAAACAGATTAGGGATACTAAGAGTTCTTACATTGTAAGGTTTTTGTGAATATTAAACCAGTTAACATGCATGTAAAGAGCTTAACAAAGGGCCTGTCAGGAAGGAAAGCTTCAGATATCATGGTTGCCTCTCCTCGAATTCCAGTTGTTCCTGAAGCTCTGAAAAGCATGACATTTGAATTAAACAACTGCCGTGGCTAGGGTTTACCTTAACTTAGCAGCCTTGGACAGGAAGTTAAGAAAATCTGTACTTATGCTTTCTGAATACTAGTTTCACTGAGAGAGAGAGACAGAGAGAGAGAAAGAAAAGATACCTTTAGCAAAAATAAGTGCTTTTGTCCTTTCTTCCTTCCCTTCTTTTTGCTTGAGTTGTTTTTCATTTGTACCTTTTTTTTTTTTAGGATAATATTCAGATAACTTACAAGTGCATTTTAAATTTACTTCAAAATAAAGATTTATTTTTAAAACAAAACAGTGAGAATGTATGCAAATAAGATGAGTTTTTTTGGTGAAAAGTATGATATATTAATATAGTGTACTGGAGTGTGAAGAGTATGATTTATAACCCTAGATAGTTAATATGAATAAATCAAACATTACAATAGTGAGCTTATTCAGAGATTTAGAACACCTTATTTTGCATGTAGTCAGAATGAATTTGGCTGAACAAAGTCGTAGCTTTTTGTTTCTGGGCAAGTATATGTGTATTTGTGTATACATATGAATATACATATGCATACATAATCTTTAACTTGTGTATATAACTCATATACAGATACTTTTTTAAAAAACACATACTAGACAATCCTACAAATATAGGATATGACAGGATAAAAGATATTTTTTTCTTAATGTGAAAGTGAGAGGAGTATTTGTCTTTGGAATTTCTTTTGTTTAGAGTTGACTTTATCAGGATGCATGAATGCCTTTCACATTAGAAATCCTTTCTCAGTAACAGTTGCATTACAGATTAAAGATGAAAAATTTCATTATGTGGCTAATAATATATTTTACCTGTTAAAACAAAAGCAAAGAACTAACAAAAACCCCAAAAAACAAACTCTCAAAAAACCACTTTATAATTTTGTTTTAAGAATTCATTTTTAAGTAATCTCTATATCCTACATGGGGCTCCAACTCACAACCCCAAGATCAAGAGTTTTATACTCTACCAACTGAGCCAGCCAGGTGTTCCCCACTCTATACTCTTAAACTAAATTTTTAGTGGGTTCTCCTTTTTGTGTACCCAAATATAATAAAAAATAGAGGTGGCATGGGGAAGATGATTTTTAGCTTTGAAACACTTCAAAGAGATTATTTCCTAATTAATGATGACTCCTGAAGCAGAAAGAAGATCTCACGAAGGCTGGAGGGGTAGACAAAGCAGTCGGGAAAGGAACTAAGCAGCATTACTACAAGTGGAAAAAGAATATTAATCACAATTTTGGAATATTTCCATAGTTGAAAATATTTTCCTATGACAGTGGTATTGATTTGGAAACTTATGACTAGAAAAAGTTAGAATATGTGAGAGTTTAGCTATTTCTTGAGGCTGGGTCCTGAGGGTATAAGTTCTTTTTTTTTTCTTTTTAAGATTTTATTTATTTATTTGACAGACAGAGATCACAAGTAGGCAGAGAGGCAGGCAGAGAGAGAGGGAGGAAGCAGGCTCCCTGCTGAGCAGAGAGCCCGATGCGGGGCTCGATCCCAGGACCCTGGGATCATGACCTGAGCCGAAGGCAGAGGCTTAACCCACTGAGCCACCCAGGCGCCCCCTGAGGGTATAAGTTCTAAATAATTCATCCATTTACTCACCAAATTTCCTGATCATCAGCCATGTGCCAGGTCCTGAAATTGTAGGCGTGGAAAACAAAATAAAACAAAACAAAATAGATGACATTGTTCTCTTGGAATTTATATTTGAGTGGTGAGAAGTAGATGATTAAATATTTATTAGTATAATAAATCACATTTTTGCATGTTAATAGTTTACAGCTAATCTGCTCTACTTTGCCCTACCCTTTTCCATCCCATCCCATCCCATCCCATCCCATCCCATCCCATCCCATTCCATTTTATTGTATTCTATTCTATCCTACTTCATTCAGTTCTTCACTTGATTCTGAATTAAGAAAAAAAGAATTCCAAATAATACCCTAAACTACTTAAAGAAGCATATTCTTTTGTATCATTGAGATATTTGAAATGAAATAAACCTGTTACTTCAAAATTAGATATAAAATACTATTGATCTCTAACAAGGTAGAGATATATGTTTAGTTATTTGTTCCACAAAAACTGCAATAACAAAAAAACCATTTTCATATAGGTACAAGGAGATATATATGTTTCATTCATTTGGTCTCTACCAAATTGTCTATTAATTATTCATATTATTAATAATAAAGGAGATAGTTGAATGAAGTATTATAAAACAATCATGAATGGTGCTTAATGACTGAGTTATTTAAACAGGCTTTATTCCTTACCTGCTCTGTCTTGGCTGTGTAATTTAGGTGGGTCAGATGTAAAGTGAAACTCAGCCCTGAAGTTTTGGGAACAAGTAAGGACAATCAAAATGATATGGGGTTCAGATGAAATTATGTAGGGATACCTTTGGTTTTTAGAAGAGGTAAATTTGCATTTTGAAATGACGTGTGTTGAGATAGGTCTGGACGTATGCATAAGAAGTGATCAGAAGGAGAAGATGGAAAATGACTTTCCAGTTATTGGTTAAACTTTAGTCATAGAAATTAATTATATGATTAAATTTAGGGTGTTCTGTAACAGTCTCTCTTCTAAATTTCTTTGTGATGTTTTCCTATCAATAAATATCATTTACTATTTTGATATATACTTCTTTTTAGTCTTTTGAAAAAAATATGTACCTATGGTTTCCTTTCTGATTGTAGTCTTTATTGACTAGAATACATGTGCAGTTTGTGTCTTTTACTTAAACTAATATATCATGAAGTCCTCTTCTTACTCTTAACTGTTTTTAGAATGTGATTCAGTGGCTGTTCCCATTGTTTAAAAAAAAATAAGCAAAAAGAATGCTCCTTGATTAAATCACAGTTGGAAAATATAAAATTTCCCAACTTAATATTTTTCAAGATTTAGAGTAATTTAGTAGTTTATTATTTTAAATATTTTATTTTTATTTGAGACAGAGAGAGGTTGAGAGACAGAGCACAAGCAGAGGGAGTGGCAGGTGGAGGGAGAAGCAGGCTTCTCGCTGAGCAAGAAGCCTGATGTGGGATCGATCCCAGGACCCTGGGAACATGACCTGAGCTGAAGGCAGACGCTTAACCAACTGAGCCACCCAGGCGTCCCAATTTAGTAGTTTAAAAAGTTACTTCACAGGGTTGTATGTAGCCATTCTCAAATACTTATGTTTGTCTCATGGTATTTACTCTGCTTAACTTGGAAGATTATGGGAAATTGATCATTAAACATGAAATAATAAAACTGATTTTTATTAAATCATATATTATCTCCAAAATTAAGGAAAAATTTGACAGATTTTTTAAAATTCAGAAAATTATATCCATTAGGTTTGTTCCTGTGAATACAACTTTGGTAGCAGAATTTTCAGTTGAAATCATGTAACAGTCATGTTCTGCAGTAGATTAGTTTGAAAACCTCTGTTAAAATGCAAATTACATAGTGTTGCATAATGGGAATTTAATCAAATTAATGGGGTTTTAATTTACATTTTTAATCCCTTCTGACTTGTTTCTTGTTCTTTGTGACTGATCAGATTCAGTATATTATTCTAGAATAAGTCCTAAACTGACAATTAAGATTCATGTGTGTTCCCTTTTAAGGTCTGCTACTACGTGTGTGAATTATAGGAAAGTCATTTAACATTTCTTACTTTACTGACTTATAAAATGATTAGATTGGACAAGGTTGGAATTTCTTAGCTACTCCTGAAGGCCTTGAGTTTCTGTGTAAAATCATGTGTATATAGGGATGCCTGGGTGTCTCAGTCAGTTAAGTGTCTGTGTTTGGCTCAGGTCATTATCTCCAGGGTCCTGGGCTCCCTGCTCAGTTGGGGGGGTCTGCTTCTCCCTCTTCCTCTGCCCTTCCACCTCACTTGTGCTCTCTTTCTCTCTCAAATAAATAAATAAAATAAAAAAAATAATCCTGTATGTGTGTGTGTGTGTATGTGTGTGTGTATATATACACATAAACATATACATATTATATATATACATATATGTATATATACATATATGTGTGTGTGTATATATATATAATGTGTGTGTGTGTATGCGTGCGTGCATGCAGATATTTTTCCTCTAATTTCTAATTCTAATCCTCTAATTTCTAATCTCCAAAAATAATTTTTGGAAAATAATAATTTCTAATTTCTAATCTCCAAAAATAAATAAGCATCCACTGATTTTTTTTTTTTTTAAGATTTTATTTATTTGACAGGCAGAGATCACAAGTAGGCAGAGAGGCAGGCGGAGAGAGGAGGAAGCAGGCTCCCGCTGAGCAGAGAGCCCAACGTGGGGCTCCATCCCAGGACCCTGGGATCATGACCTGAGCCGAAGGCAGAGGCTTTAACCCACTGAGCCACCCAGGCGCCCCTACAACCACTGATTTTTAAGGTCTCTTGCAAATATAGAATTTAGTCTCTTCCAAAGTCTTAAGATATAATGAGGAGCTGTTTTGTCAAAAATGTGTCAAGATGGCTTTGTCATTGAGTTAATATGTTTGTAAACAGTAATTCTCTAAAAATAGAGAGCATGTGAGAGTAGTCTTGTTTTTATCATAATAGTCTACTTTGCACTACTGTTTTGGACTACTTCCTTTTGATTTGCATCTTCTTCGTTGGAAGTGGAAAGAACTAACTAGATATGTACATAGATATAAAAGTGTTTAATTCATAAAAATATGATGAAACAATTTAGTTTACTTATAATAATTCAGTTTTTCCTTATTTTTTCTGAGCTAAAAGAATTATTTTGCTCGATAATCAAGGAGATTTATTTATAAAGTAATGAGTAAAACCTTTATTAGTAATTTTTGTTCAGAAGAATTAATATAATTTTAAGACTAGAAATACCACTTCCAGTGACAATTCTTTATATACTAAATATGTACTAGATGCATGATTTATGAATCTGTTTAAGATTAGAGCATGATCTAATAATACTCCTGTCTAACAAATCCAGATAGTAATTTGTCTTAAAAGAAATGAATTAGGGAATGTAATAAGACTAGAAACAGGAAAATTCCTGAAATTTGATCTTGTATACCAATTTATTCCATCTTTTAAATAAGACAATCCAGTGCCTTCTTGCCAAGAAAGTGGATTTACCTCATCAAATTATGCAGAACAAATTGTTTAGGTTACCAAATATTACTAAAATTATTTTTAAATTATATTGGAAATATATTTTAAATTATGAGGGCTTTGTTTATTCCCTTTTTAGAACTTTGTTATCCCTAAACATTCTCTAGATATTTTGTTTTTGAAATAGTGAAATTGTGGGGTGCCTGGGTGGCTCAGTCATTAAGCATCTGCCTTTGGCTCAGGTAATGATCTCAGCGTCCTGGGATCGAGCCCCATATTGGGCTCTCTGCTCAGTGGAAAGCCTGCTTCTCCCTCTCCCACTCCCCCAGCTTGTGTTCCCTCTCTCGCTGTGTCTCTCTCTGTCAAATAAATAAAGTCTTAATAAAAAAAAAAGAAATAGTGAAACTGCAATGTGATTTACATGACACTAGAATTTCATAATTTCAAATCTATTTATTTTTCTAATTCCTATTTATCACATTTTATTTTAAGGGATTTAATACATTTAAAATATCACCAATAAAGCATTTTTTTCAAAAACATGTTTCTGTTTTATAACATAATTGATGATGATATATTTTTAGGAGTTCTGTTGAATAGTAAAAAAAAAACACCAAAATTTAAAGTGTAGATTATTTTCTTCACATTCTAGAAATTATATAAATCACAGCCAAAAATGAATTTTAGTTCACCATAGCTCATGTTCTAGTGTATATGAATTATCTTTATAAATTTGTCATGTTCAGTGTTAAGTATTCATTTTATTCTTAAATTTTAAAGCCATTGTTATTCATGACACTAAATTTTTTGGCACTTATCTTAAGAGCCAGTAATGGTTTAAAAAGTGATGAGAACCTGAAATATTTCATTTTCCTAAAACACTAGCACAAATCTTAGTAGCTACCTTATTCAATGGATGTATATAAACACTGTGCTGTAGTAAATGAGACCCAGCTGGATCAATGATAAACCTCAAAATTACAACCAGTTCTAGTTCTATGCCTTTTTTCCATTGTGAGTTAACTCATAATTGCATCCTGTATTTTTTTGTTACTCATCTTCTCAGTGAAACTGCCTTTTCCCAATTTAAACAAATCAAAAAAGTAATTAAAAAAATCAAACAAAAACACCGTAAATGCCTAAGTATTTTTTTGACTGAGATACATTAAAAAAATATAGTATTCATAGATTAAATGGCATCTTCTTATAAAACTTATACTTGACCTTTTGTTTTAATAGCTCTTTTAGGAAACAGTTTATCTCCACTGAATGCATACGTGCAGATAGGAAGAAATATGCTGTTATCAAGTGTTTCTAATTTGGGCTGAACTTAAAAATAGGACAGTAAGTTACTGTTTACCTGTTGTAATCTTAAGGGTACCAGAAAGCCCTTGGATCCTCTAACCACTTACTTTGCTGATGTGTGAAGTCTCCAGTGAGATCGTTTCTTGGCTTTTTTACAATGCAGATTTAATGGGAAGGATAACAACATGAAACCTACAGAACTTATGTTTTATGTAAGGGAGCTTATCACAATGTTTCCTGAGTGAGGTGGATAAGAAGGAGTGAGGCTTTGAGAAAAGGGGGCCTCCGAAAGGAAAAGGAAGTGTTAGTGTTAGTTAGCACCAACTCCAAAGTAGAGGAGACTGAGCAACAATTCCCCTCCATGCTTTGGGCTTGTTTAGCCCTTTTCATAGGGCTAAAACATAATTAGCAAGGGATATGATGACAGTGTTACTGTCCCTTAATAAACTATTCCTTAAATGCTACTTAATAGAAGGAAGTAAGAAAGCTGAGTATTTTAGAGAAAAAACAACAACAACAACAGCAACAAAAAACCCAAAAAAAGAAGGTAATGTTGAGAGTTCTATTTTAGACTTGGCTGAGTTTATAGGGCCAGTCAGCCTAGCCAGTGTTCGCCCAGAAGAAACAACCATTTTTCAGAGAGTATAATAATCATTGTACAGTACTTGCTTCTTGTACCAAAGCTCAAGGGCACAATTCCTACACCAAAGGGTTGAAAAATTAGTCACATTTGGGTCTAATCAGAGCCGTTTAAATGGTCCACTGCTCAAATGCTTGCTTTTTCCCTCTTTTAGGGTATTCAGTAGGAAAAAAAAAAAAAAAGCTTGTTATTATAGAGCTCATATTCTTACAAAGGTGAAACAGTTTAAAAGTAAAGTGAATGCAGAAAAGATATGACAAAGGAATAGTTACAGCCCCTCTTAATTTCCCTTGTTCCTAGGTATGGTTAAAGGGGAGGAGAAAAGGGAGTGTACAATGACCTGTAATATTCAGGACACACTCATACTGAAAAAGTGTATATTGTTCATCTGAAATTCACATTTCACCAGCATCCTGCATGTTTTGATTTAATCTGACAGATTCTAGTTTAGGGGCACAACAGTCAAAAACTTCATTTTGAAAAGAAAAAAAGATAGGAACATGGTAAATATAATAAATATAGGACTTTACCTTGAAAAAGACTTCCAATTTATTGTGGAGGTGGGTGTCAGCTTGTGAGTTATGTGAGGAAGGAGGGGGTCTGAGGGTTATCTAAAATTGGAAGGAAAGTCCCAGCACCTGCTATAGATGGTCCTCACTCATACCTAGTAAACTGAAGGCACAACTAGAAATTGGAAGATTTGTGGGCACCTTGTGTATCCCTCTGCAGCTTGGGTCTGTTGAGTACAGCCGTTTTCCTAAAGGGCCAGGAGATGGTCTGCTTTAGTTACCTCTAATTTTGAAGTATGATGCAGTCTTGGACAATACATAAAAGAAATGGCATGGCCGGGGCGCCTGGGTGGCTCAGTGGGTTAAAGTCTCTGCCTTCGGCTCGGGTCATGATCTCAGGGTCCTGGGATCGAGCCCTGTGTCGGGCTCTCTGCTCAGCGGGGAGCCTGCTTCCCTTCCTCTCTCTCTCTCTGCCTGCCTCTTTGCCTACTTGTGATCTGTCTGATAAATAAAATCTTAAAAAAAAAAAAAAGAAAGAAATGGCGTGGCCATCTTCCAATAAAGCTTTGTTTATAAAAACAGGCCACCTGCCGATTCTGCATAGGTTTGCAGACCCATGGCTTAATGTTTCTTGCCTACAAAATCTCATATAAGCAAATGCAGAAGTTGCCTTATGCTCTAATAGTCTTCCAAAGACATCGATTGTATGGAACAAATGTGTGTTTTCAAAACAAGTTTATTCCTAAGTTTGGCATGTTAGGATAAGGAGTGCATAGACATATAGCAAAAGGGTAAAATTGAGATGAGTCATTAAGGCTTGTCCTGGGAATATAAGTAAGCAAAACTGTTAGTTGGAACAAGCTCAATCAGGTTCACTTTCTCTGCCAAGACACTTTCATATTCTCATTTTTAAATTTAATTCCTTACATTTAACCTTTGGTTTTCACTCTTTATTTGATATTTAAAAATATCCATTTATTTCAGGAATCTCTGTAGTACCTTTTACATTTATTTTAGACTTTTGGAAACATGTTAACTAAAGTTGTAAAATCAGAACATTTAAAATTTATTTCTATTACTTTAAAGTAACATATAACTGGGGCGCCTGGGTGGCTCAGTGGGTTAAAGCCTCTGCCTTTGGCTCAGGTCATGATCTCAGGGTCCTGGGATTGAGCCCCGCGTCACATCGGGCTCTCTGCTCAGCAGGGAGCCTGCTTCCTCCTCTCTCTCTCTGCCTGCCTCTCTGCCTACTTGTGATCTCTCTGTCAAATAAATAAATAAAATCTTAAAAAAAATAAAAAAAAATAAATAAAGTAACATATAACTGATAATATAATTCCTAAAGAGTCTGTATTATTGAATATACATTTTAATATTAGGACCAGGAATATGTATTGCATGTAACTGATATGGATGGTAGTCTTTTTCGACTCCTTGATTTAAAATGGCCTTACATTTTAGATAGAACATTTATTATTTATGTGTCCTCTAGAAAACTTTCATGTTTGAAGCACATACATGCTTTACTATCTTCTCTAATACAGACACCAGTTTATTTGTATATAACTGGTGAATGTTTCAGGAAGTGCCACTGGCATATTAGTCTACAGAAAAATGTAACTGTTCCTCTAATATCCTTATGTTTTAAATCTTAAGCTGAATGAAAAGGCTCTGGGGTGTCCTTCAGAAACATCCTTTATAAATTATTGTGGTCAACCGATTTGGGAAAATACATTTATATAAATTTTAAATATTTGGATTACTTTAGAAGACACAAGAAGGCATTATAACAATTTAATGCTACATTTTAAAGTTTTTTATATCAATAAATTATCAATTAAAAAGAATCTGTAAATATATCTACTTTATAAGCATTGGCATATGCCAATAAAAATACAAGAATTTGCCAAGATTTCAGATATATTTTATTTAATAGTAATATTTGTCTGATTTAATTTTGAAATGTTCAAGGGGCACCTTGGTGGCCCAGTTGGTTAAGCATCTGCCTTTGGCTCAGGTCAGGATCTCAGAGGCCAGAGATTGAGCCCTATGATGGGCTCCCTGCTCAGTGGGGAGCCTGCTTCTCCCCCTCCCTCTGTCCCATCCTCCCTGCTTGTGCCCTCTCTCTCTCTCAAATAAAATAAATAAAAGCTTAAAAAAATAATTCTGAGATGTTCTTCAATAGTCTAAATACAATGTACAAATAGCCATTTTTTTTCATAAGCGAGCTGCTTGGTTCTAACACAATTCATAGAATTATGTTTAAATATAATTGAAATACAATTGCAAAGACATATGGCTGTCCATTTTATAAATAACCTAGACAAATTTTTATTGTATTTTATTAAAAGAAAAGCAAATATTGTGCTTTCTACATATATTTCTTTCTTTCTTTTTTTTTAAAGTAAGCTCTAGGCCCAGTGTGGGGCTTGAATTCACAACCTTGAGATCAAGAGTCACATATTCTATTGGCTGAGCTAGCCAGGTACCCCTCTATTTATATTTCTTATAATTTTAAAATTAAATGTTCAAAAAAACCAATAATTATTTCAATATGAATTATTTCTAACTTCTAAATGATTTTGCCCAAAATTTGTTTTTTCTATTAGTAAGTTTGTCCAACCTGATTGTGGAAAATAACACTGTAACTTATTTCAGTTTCTTGGGCTGGCTCTAGAATGATAAAATAAAATACACGAATTTTACATGAGATACATGCTTTTGTTATATAATCAAAATATAATAAAATATGGAAAGTCATTTTTCATGTGAAAACCTGAAGGATTTTTAAGTTGACAGTAACAGTTAAAGTAATTTCTGTTAGCTGATTCATTTTAGTCTTATTTCTAGGTCATCTCATACATTAACCAGTATCAGAAAACTAAGCTTTGGGGAAATTTGTCAACTCTAAAATTGATGTAAAATGTATTTCAACTCACCATATTATTTTTTATTTGAAAGATAGTTTTTAAAAATCCCTTAACATCTTATATCATTGGTATATCATATGGGTATCAATGACAAAAGATCTACTGTATAAATTTCCATTGTAGAAGTTAGAGTTGGTCTATATAGTTGATGTAGTTTGGTGGAGCAGAGGGATACATAAATCAGATTAAGTAGGAGTGCATTTTACATTATATTATTCATGCTATTAAATTGCCAAAGATTGGGCTCAGTACTACTTAGAGAATTAAATATCCTCAAGAGCTGGTGAGTTTCATAAGATGTGTTTTGTTCTCTGCTCTGTCCCAGACTTTGAGTGTCTTGTACAAAGTAGACATTGAATAGGTATTTGTGGAATGAATGATGCCTTCCTGGGTTTATTAAACCAATAAGAGTCTGATTAAACCAATAATAGTTTGGAAAAAAAAATATTATTATTTAAGAAAACAAATTTTAAATCAACCATATCCCAGCTTGAGTGTCAGCTTTGGGGATTTTAAACAAGCTCCTTGTGTCTTTCTGATCCTTGGTGTTCACTTTAATAAAAAATGGGTGCCAGTATTTAAATTGTAAAACTAATGTAATGACGGAATGAAAAAAAGTATGTTTAAGGAACATAATGCGATGCATTAAAAAAAAAGCACACATATTAAAAGAAACTATTTTAAAACTGTATGTATGAATTGATTTATTCATCAAACTTATGATAATTACCCAGTATACCAAGCTTTGGTTTAGGTCCTGGGGATGTAGAAATGAAAAAGACACAGTCTGGAGGGGTTCCAAGTCAAGGAGAAGGAAGTTATAAAAATAAATAATTATAATAGTAAATTTTTAATGCTTATAATAGAGGTGCAAACATGAAAATGTTAATGGAGCCATGTATTTTATCTTAGGTATATTTTGTTTTAATCTCCCATCTATCAGTGTCAAAGTTCCATAGCTGCCTCAAATCTTTGAGTATATTACTGTTAGATTTCACTTCCATTCTCTACTCTTGAAATTATTTTTATAGTACTGTAGACCATACATTGAAAGAATGTCAGAGGCACCTGTCTGGCTCAGTCAGTAGAGCATGTGACTTTTGATCTCAGGGTTGTGAGTTCGAGTTCCATGTTGGGGACTTAACTTAAGTAATCCCATGTTGGGGATTACTTAAAAATAAAATCTTTAAAAATAAAACATTTTGGTACTTAACATACATATCGTTAAAGAAATCCAGTGTTTGCTACTCTATAAATACCTGTTGAATGAATGAGTTACCAAATTAATGAGATATTTGATAAATTAGATATTTGAATGAGTTACCAAATTAATGAGATATTTGATTGATTTCAGATACACATAGCTATGTAAAGTAAATAAGGATTGAAGCAGATGTAGTTGGAGAACAGTTTCTTTTAAAACCTGTGTTAATGAATGAAACTCTTATTTAAAGTTGAAACACTTTGGGGCGCCTGGGTGGCTCAGTGGGTTAGAGCCTCTGCCTTCGGCTCAGGTCATGGTCTCAGGGTCCTGGGATCGAGCCCCGCATCGGGCTCTCTGCTCGGCGGGGAACCTGGTTCCTCCTCTCTCTCTGCCTGACTACTTGTGATCTCTGTCTATCAAATAAATAAATAAAATCTTAAAGTTGAAACACTTTGGAGTGGAAGTGATCTCTAGTTTCCTCATTACAGTTTGTGTTAATATAGCTAAATCACTTCCTAATTATTTGACACCTCATTATCCCATTTGTACACTTTGCAGATCCTGTTTTCCATCAACAATTTCCCTTTTCCATGAAAAAAAACCCACTTTGATTAATTCTTATTCTCTCATGTTCTCTCTCTCATGTATATTTTTAATTTTCAAAGCTTTGAAAAAATATATATATATGTGTATATATGTATACACACATATATTTTTTACACACACACACATATGTATACGCACACACACATATACATACATATATATATATATATCTCCACCCACATATATGCTCCTCTCCATTCATGACTATGGCTACATGTCTGTTTTTTCTTTTCGATCACTTAGTTGATACGTACATGAGGGAAGAATATTTTAATCATTTCAGAAAATTTTTCATATTACCTAATAGTGTTTTGTCAAAGAAAGAATGGATTAGACACTCGTTAAGGCAAGTATACCATGATATCTCAGATAATAGCTTAAAGGGGACATGGAGAAGACCTGGGTGTCCAGAGAAGAGACTACTTGTTACTCTGCGTTGTGGGGATAAGTTGGAGAAAGGAGAGGTGGCTACCTGAGATGTGATTTACCAAGTATTAGTCAATAAACTAGTATGAAGCAAATGATAATATTTGGAATAGAGAACTTTCGAATAATTTAAGTGGTCAAAATACCTCTTTTATGGGAGGAAGCTAGAGCTTTAGAAACAATGGAACAAAAAACCCATTACAGTGCTATTCAGTTGTGCAGACATGACTGGTGTCATTTTGTCCTCTAAATTCTAGCAGTCAGTAAATATTTACTTCAATTTGTTTGCTAAACATAATGTAAACAGTGAAGACACATTCTAAATTCTTTGATAGGATAAACAGCATAATTTTTGTAATAATCACAATAAGGAGTACAAATATTCCTCTAAAAATGACACATTCTGTAATATTTATTGTTAATCTATATCCTCTTGTTTTACTGAACCATAGATCTTCTGAATATATTAAAGTTTGGGAAAAATTAGACTCTACATTTATATCAGTGTGTCAGTCTCCTAAGTGAAGTTATGAACTACATAAATACACTTTTTATTTATCGATTTTTTTTTATCTGACAGATGGCACTTTTATATAAAAGTTGAAATTCTGTACAGTTCTTAACCAAGAGTTTTGGGGTGGGAGTGAAGAGGTAGATCTTCTTAGGGCATTGAGATTACCCCAATTTAGGGACCTGGTGACATATTTAAAACCTTTTTATTAAAGTTTTTACCATTAACTTCTCTTGATCTGATTACCCGTTTAATTTTTGAAATATCTAAAATCAATCCCATTGAATATTTGTTTCAAGATGACATATTTAGTTATTTCAAAAATTATCACTTAGGAATATTTTTATGAAATAAAAATATACTCTGGTTTTCAAAATACTATTATATGATCTTGTGTAAATTTTTGTCTGAGAATCAAGACTTGCTGAAATCAAGAACTAAAGTAATATTACTGAAAGTATTGACTTTTTTTATCTTCCAGCTTTTTGTGGTACTAAATGTTAGTCAACACTTGATTCCTAATTCTTTTGTCTAGTTTACAAGTCTTGATGTGGATACAAGTAAGTTTGTCGTTTTATTATAGTTCTGAGAACTTGCACATGTGTCCTTTGGAAAGCTCGTTTCCACGACATTTGATTTCCTATTTCAGGTATTTAGTACTTAAACAATTGAAATAAAAAAATAAAATTTAATCCCTTATTGTTGAAGAGTAGCAATCCCTTGATTTTTTATGCTTCTATTAAATATTAGGTGTGATGGAAATATTTCTATGTACAGTTGACTCTTTAGCAACATGGGGTTAATGTAGCCGATCCCCTGCACAAAAATCTAAGTGTAACTTTTGACTCCCCAGAAACTTAATGACAAATAGCCTACTGTTGACCAAAAGCCTTACTGATAACAAAGAGTTGAATAACACATATTTTGTGTGTTCTGTGTATTATATATTATATATTCCTAGAATAAAGTAAGAAATATTTTTTGTAAGAAATACTCTTACAATGTTATATATCTTAAAATTAAGTAAGCTGGAGAAAAATATTAAGAAAATCAAAAGGAAGAGAAAATACATTTACAGTACTGTACAGTATTTATTGAAGAAAATTCCATTTGAGTGGACCTATGCATTTCAAACCTATATTTTGTCAGGGGTCAACTGTAATTCCTTACTAGAGAACCTGATTTAGGAGTTTTAGTGGGACTCGGATTCTTTCTTGGCAAATGATTAAAATGATAATCACATTGATTTTTTTCCTCATTAATGATGTTTTTCATTAATAGCTGATATTTTTCCTTGTAAATATTTTGACAGTTTCATTATAATTCTGTATGCCCTTCAAAATATTTTCAGATTTTAATGATGATTGGTTAATGTCTTGAGGAAACTTTAAAGTGACAGCATTGAATATTGATGCAAAAGCCCCTACTCTATCAAATTATGCCTTTTTTTCCTTTGAACATCTTTCATCATCCCTATAAAATAATGCTTTGTAAAAGGCCACATATAATAGTCCCCTGCTATGTGCGATGTACAATAATTTCATTTTAAGCAATTTGACATATATGAACTTAAGTTCTGCATTGCTTTCCTTTGCTTGTGTTCTAGGGAAGCAATAAATAGCCAGGCTCTAACAGGCTTTCCTCTGAAGTCTTTACAGTTAGAAAAATCACTTCAGGCTAAGAGCCCTCTAAATCATTGCAATGCCTATTGCAACAGGTGCTGCAAAGGAATTAAATGTAAAAGGAAGTAAAACAAAGTAAAAACCATTGTTGAAACACAGTTACCACTGGCATAATTTCTTCCGTCCCTTCTCCTGAACCCCTACCCATGTAGCTGCCACCATCCCTTAAGCAAGGGTCAGGTAACTTTTTGTTAAACCACGTCTGTGTTTTATTGCCAGGCTCATAAACACCAGGTAGCTCGGCTTCAGCAGTTGTTTTTCTGACTTTTTGGCTCTGGTGAATCATTATGAGGTGCAGCTGGGAAACGAGCGCCGGGTGGCTAGTGAGGGTCACTTTTCAACAGGTCTGCTTTTGTCCAGTCACCCTGAAAGGAGCCATTTTTCTCTAAGTCTTTTTCAGAGTGTCCTAAATATTCAGTGATTTGCAAGATGATTAGCTTTTCAGATAAAATTTCTCTTTATCAAAACCTTAACCTCAGCTGAGTTTAAAATTCCTTCCCTTTGTCCAAAACAATAGTGTCTTACAAATCTACATGTTGCAAATAGTGGAAAGAACAGTGAAAAATTTGCAGTAGAGGCTGGAAATGGGACTAGGATCATTATTAGCAATTGTGAGAAGTCATTGTTTCTTAGTTAATGGACTTAGTGATAAAGGCTTTGTTACTGGCATAGAGTGAATATTATTTAACAGAGCCTACACTGCAGACTCAACCGGTGAAAAAAGGGCAAACTTCCCTACTTGAGTCATTGACTATCAACACAACTACCTTTTTGTACTGATATTGTTCCCATTTCTCAAGTAAGAAGTAAAATTTAAAAAAAAAAAAAAAAAAAAAAGCAAGCAGGTTGCTAATTAAACTCTTTCTACTTTGTATCTCTTGAGCCAGACTCAGAGTTCCGGACCATATGCTGAACTTGGCTGGGCTATGTTGTATTACTCTGTACTAACTCTAGGAAGCATTAGAGCGTTGGATTTTTTTCTGTCCTTAATGGGAGGTCTGGCCGCCATTACACCTAATGGACTCCTACTCAACTTTCAGATCTTAGAAGGGCAGTGTTGCTTTGTGGTTTAGTGTTCAGACCCTGGAGTCACCTTGCCTGGGTTGAATCTCTTTTTTTGCCTCTGTGTGACTTTGTGAACAGTGATGATGCTTGTGAACAGTGGTGTTCTCTTGGGAAATTATTTAATTGTTCTGTACTTCACCTTCCATATCAGTAAAAGAGATGATAGTAAGAATTATTATGAGGATTAAATAAATTAACCTTTGCACATAGTAGGTGTTTAGTATGGGGAAGATTTTGCTGACTCAGTAATGACTTCTGTTTATAAGCTCTCACAGCCTCTTGGATTTCTCTTTAGAACCAAGGTCGGAGTTGCAGTTTTAACTTTGTGGTGATGTTTTATCACTTGTAAAATATTCCTACTGACTCCCGGTTGACTGGGATAGAAAAAAGAGATAAATAGATTTGACCATGTGAATCTTCTGAGTTCTGTGTGTTGTTATCCATTTTTGACCATTTATGGTCTACAGCACGAGAATATTAGACAAAATTCAAGGGCCAAGAGAATATGTATTATAGAAATTCATTTAAGGTATAGTTATGGGTGATTTGTTTGAAAGTCAAGTATAATTCCAATGCTCCTAACTGTGTGTGCCTAGCAAGAAAAAGGAGACAGTATGTTTTTATCATCATTGTACCCCTAATAAGCTTTAATTTTATTTTGTCTTTTTGTAAAAGACAAAAACAAAAACAAAAATACACAAAAACCTTAACAATGGGTATGCTTTTGAACAGCTGAATGCTTTATTTTTCATTATTGATTATATATACTAATCAGATATGGCTAATTTAAATTCAGCTTTCCCTTCTAGTCATGTTGTTTGTTTTTTACGTTTTAGACAATATGTCATAGTAAGATTCTAGACAGTTAAGAGGAAAGTCTTTCTTTTATATAATTAGGAAAAAAGTGATTTTTAAAAGGGGACTGGGGAGGAAAATCTTGATACCAGATAGTTTCTTAGGCAGATTCATTTTTAAAAAGAATATGTTGAATTTTTGGATCCTGAAATTGATTACCTTAAAGTTGTCTGGCATTCCATGCCTTTAGAGGGTCTTTCTATATTCCCAGAATAGACTTTAGTTTAAATAGCACTGTATTAGAACACTTAAGAAATAATTGAAAGTGACAGTAGAACCAATAAAACTGGGCAGTTCTTAACTGATTGACAAAAGCTTTTAGATAACAGTGACTTTTGGAATTGCAGAAGTAGTGAATATAAGCATTAATGATAGTATTTTTGCTAATTCCGAACATTTTTGTAAGATTTTGATACCTACCTTAAGGTTTCAAATGTCATGATCACAAACAACAAAAGGAATTCTCTAGATTTATTTGAGAAGCAGTAAACCTATTAGCACAAAATGGAAGATTATGGTTGACTTGGAGTACTAACTTCAGTGTTTCTAGCATATCCTTGGATTGCTGTTATGTTTAAGACATTACTTATGGGGTGCTGATTAATAGAAACATATGGTTCCTGTGATGGTTTTGGAAGGATGAAGGAGTAGAACAATGCAAAATGCTTTGGGCTGAGGAAGGTCCTTAAACTATTGCAGTAATTTCAGGATAAGATATATTAGTTACCTTCAGGATAAAATGGGGAAGAAAATATTGCAGGGAAAAATACTTTAAAACTATCATCTTTTTTTTTTTTTTTAAAGATTTTATTTATTTGTTTGACAGAGAGAGTATAAGCAAGGGGAGAAGCAGGCAGAGATGGAGAAGCAGACTCTCCCCTGAGCAGCGAGCCTGATGTGGGACTCGATCTCAGGACCCTGGGAGACTGGTTGGGCAGACAACCAAGCACCCCTGAAACTATCATCATAAAACAAGTGTCATCTCATAGCTTATCTGAGTCATGAATCTTCGTGTTAAGTGTTAAACAGGGTGCCTCTAATTCTGTATTTCTAATGAGGTTGCAGTCAGGCTGTTGGCCAGGTCTGTAATCTTAGCTGAAGGCTCAAATGGAGGAGAATCCATTTCTAGGCTTACCTCGGTGGGCCACTATATGGGGCTGCGTCATGACATGGCGGCTGAGTAGCTCCAAAGTGAGCCTTACAAAATAGAACCTCAGTTGGAAGCCACAATGTTTTGTCATCTAATCTCGGAAGTGACATCCTATCATTTCTGCCATATACTTTTTGTTAGAGGTGAGAGAATAAGTCCCCCCCCCCCCCCCACCACCACCGACAAGGGGAATGGATTACACAAGTTTATGAACACCTACAGGCAAGCATCACTGGGACTCCCTTTCAGGCTCCTTACTACAGATATTAAAGCCTCAGATGTAGATTTGGTAGAAGTAGAAAGAGAAATCTATATTCAGGTAAGTATTGATAGATTTTGGGGAGATTTCTCTAAATTTTAACCATGGCTAACTCAAGATAAGACCTTGAGAGAACTTATTTCTCTTATACTTTAGGCCATAGGTTTCCCATTTGTCCATAGAGGTACTGGGCTCAATTATACCTAGGTTTCTTTATTATTTGGTGTTTTATGTCATTATATTCCTTGCATCTGATTGTATTTTAAGAGCCAAGGAACCTGATCGGGTATAACTGTCATCAGTGATATAATTGAATTAAGTTGATTGAAAACGATTCAGAGGCCTTTGGATTTGACAATTGTAATAAGGCCAATAGGGGATTTTTCGAGAGAATTTTCAGTGAGTGAAGAAGACAGAACCTGGACTGAAAGTAATTAGAGATTGAAGTGGTTGTGAGGTAACGGAGCCAACATTTTTGGTTGCTGAGGTGAGAATTTGGGCAGTGAAAGGAAAAAGACACATCTTCATGTGTGTTTGAGAGTGTGTGTGTGTGTTTTATTTTTTATTCTTTTAAAGCCTGAGAGACTTTCATATATTTCTGAGAAAGAGATGAAAACTCCTGATCATAATTAAATAAGCCTCGGTTTCATTCATCTTTGTACCCTGGGTGCTTTGTATAGTGCCTAGAGCCAGGGCAACAGGGCAAGGCTCTGGCAAGTGGAAACAGATTTCCTCCTTTTGTCACTGGAGGCAGGGAGTATAGGTTCACCGCTGTCTTTAGACGGAGCCCGCCCGGACTGAATCCCCGGCACCAGCACGATTTATCTGTTTGGTGGCATGTACTTGCTGAAGTTTCTGGAAGTTTTTGTGGCTCAGCTTTTCCATATGTAAAGTGGTATAATTCCAGACTGCACAAAAAATAAATGAAGAAAAACGAGAACAACAAAGACAAACCAAAACGTATTTATTGATTATAACGGCTTAAGACGTGCTTAGAGCTTAATACCCATGAACCCTTATTATTAACTGGTTTTATTTAGGAAAAAAAGATTATCGGGCATTTTCTCTTGGATCTAACCATCTCTAATTTCTTTGTTATCTGGAACATTAATCATGGGCTTGTTTTGTTACAGTTTATTGAGGCAGATATTTATTGACCTTCAATTAGATGTGAAGCCTTGTGCTTGTTTGATGGGATCATAAAAATGAATAAAACATGACCTTGTGCTTTTGGGCCTTATTGTCCAGAAGGAGATATACCCATGTGGACAAATGAGAGTAATAAAGTATTCTTGAGCCTGTGATAGAATTTTGGATAGGCGTTTTGAGGAATTCTGAGGAAAAACCTTTGTAGTGAAAAAATTCATGGATTAGGGTTTATTTTCTGATCAGAAGAACTTAACGAATGGATTAATATAGATGATCAGGGAGCTTATGACCAAATCTACTTTTACCAAAGAGTCAGCTGACAGAATATTTTACAAAAAGAAGTTTTGGTGTATAGTAAGAATGTAGTGTGCAAAAGAACACAGAAATACTTGAGATGTTGTCTTGGCATTTAGTTACAAGTGTCTTATATGAATGACTTCTAAGTAAGGAAAATAAAAGAAGTGGAAAAGATCCTGTCACCTTTTGTGAATGATGGTGAAAAAAATTCAGTTTGAATTTTTTTAGAATTTTTATTTCAGTATAGTTAACAAACTCAGTTTGGGTCTTTTGTGAGGGAGGTTTTCTTGTACCTCCCTACCATATGAGTTTCTCAGAGGTAAGTATGTGTAAACAAACAAGTTTCACTGGGTTTTATGATAAATAGCCTTTTTAAGACACTGAGATAATTTCTTTATTTACATTATTTGTTGAGTACAGGTGTTTATTGAGTATTATTAGTTGCTAAATTCATTGAACCAAAGTGGCACACCATTGTTTCCTAAAAATCTTGATTTTTTTTTTTTTGAGGGGGAACTGTTAAAATATTCATTTGTCTAACAAGAAGGAACAGTGAGAACAGTTCAAATAGCAAAATACACCCCCACAATGAGAAGTGTCCTTGTTGTGTTCCTTTTCATGATTTTTTTTTACCCTAAACAAGCATGAATATGTTAATTTCATCAGTACCATGATAGACTTTATTAATAAGAAAAGACCTCCGTATCTCAAAGCTTTAGCCCTAAGGAATTACCTCTTTAGTATCAAAGGCATAAATGCATTTCACCTTAGTGTTATTTTATATTTTACCTATTTATCCAAATGTAGTGTATCTCTTCTGAAGATAAATCATTTTCTCCCACAAGATTTGGTTGCTGCTTAAATTAGTATAAATTACTGCCCAACTCTCATTAAATCACTATTGCCCAATTACATAAAGTTATGTTTTTAATTTAAAATGATTAATCTCTCACTAAGGAATGTGTACCCCTCATAACATCAATTAAACTATTTTAGACTAATGTAGCAAACTATTTTAGAATGTGGAGGGAAAATGTAAAATAAATATTTTCTCCCTGTGCTTTAAATGATCATTCTGAACGGAGTTTTCACAAGCTAGGGAATTTTCTGAAAATTCTAGCTTATCACATTCTCTTCTGTAGTAGTCTTTATTACATGCCCCATGTCATAGCATACCTTCATTCTCTGTGTTTAAAAAAAAAAGTATTTGTTTCAGTCATGAAATTTTAAACATATTTGATTAGAACCTGAAGACAATGAAACAATTTAGAATACCATTGACAAAACTACTGTTACTCCAGCTGACAGAGAACAAAAATGCTTCATTGTGGTTGAATTCAGGGCCCATTCCTGAAAGTGACAAAGATTTATAGCTTCTTTTCTGTCAGTCCCACTTAGTCCCCGTGGTACTACATCTTTCCTGAAGTATATAAGGAACAGTTGGTGCTAATGGTAAGGTATTTTCTATAAAGGTATATTGTAAAGGTAGATTTGGGACATGTTAGCAAAACCACTCTGATTTTTTGAAACGGTGATGAGTCATGACTACCAAGAATAGGTCTTGATTAATATTCATAAAATATATCTTACGTTTTCTTTGTTTTGTCAAAATACCTGCCAAGATCTTGTGTTAAATGCTACAACTGTAGAGATTCCTCAGGAGCTTTGATATTATTTCAATGATTTAAACTTCAATTCAAGAATATTAAATCAGGGATAAATGAAACTTCTAAATGCTATTGAGTAGATTTATAGACTCTGCATTTGGTGTTGAAATCTATAGACATCATCTTATTCATTGTGAAGCAAATCTACAGATCACATACTGATAAAAAATAATGGTGACATTTAATTTCAAGAAGTTCATGATAGTACACAAGTATTTTAGTAAAAAATGTGGGTGAATTAGAAGTGTTGTAATCCATGTTGTCCCTTGAACCCTTTCTTGGGCTGTGCTTAGTTTGATTCATAAGACTCATCCTATTTATCATTGTATTTATGAGTAAAATTTTCTGCTGCACGGTAGCCATTCTATTCTATCTTAGGGCTAATACCTTCCTAAATTAAGTATTCTTTCTACACTTTGTTAACATAATTGATTATTCCGTAAATCTTCTTGCACATCAGTAGTTTATAAGGGTGACTGTTATTGGTAGGGCTTTTCTATCCCACCTCCTACTTCCCACATAAACAAAGAACTTGAACATAATAAACATAAAAACACTAAAGAAATATACAGAAATAAATGAAAATATATTGACCAAATCTTACTCTTTCTGATTTGAAAAAGCATTATTCAGACACAACTATGCCTGATACGTAACTTTTAAACATCTATATTTTGTTGCTTTTTAGGAGTTTTTTGTTCAGGGTATCTAATTTCAACTATAGTTTGGGCCTCATACAAATACTGTAAAACCACAAAGTCAACTACATTGAAGAAATTAATGAGATATTCACGACCAGCATTTTTTATCTGGCAATATGGTCAAGCTTTGGTGTAGTGATCATTTCTGTTTTATTATTAAGCCTTAGTAATACTTACTTTTTAAAAATAATGATACTGGGGCACCTGGGTGGCTCAGTGGGTTAAAGCCTCTGCCTTCAGCTTGGGTCATGGTCCAGGGTCCTGGGATTGAGCCCCGCATCAGGCTGTCTGCTCAGCAGGGAGTCTGCTTCTCCCTCTCCCCTCTCTCTGCCTGCCTCTCTGCCTACTTGAGATCTTTGTCTGTCAAATAAATAAATAAATAAATAAATAAATAAAATATTATGTGAAATAAATAAATAAATAAATAAATAAAATAAATAATGATACTTCACTTAAAAAAGAAAGGATTCACATCAAAAATTATTAAAAAAAAAGGAGTCAAATTAAAAGAGCCTTTTTTTTTTTTTGTAAAGCTGTTAATATTTCATGACACAATAAATTCTCTGGGTGAAAGTGCTAGGTAAAACAATGTGTGGAATCAAGAATTTTGAACTCAACCTTTTAGTTCCTTGTAAACAGAAAGTTATTTCCCACCTGTAGTTTACACCTTTTCCAGTTTAGGACATTTGACAATGTATCCCAGTAGTAAGAAATGTGTGTAGGGAAAGGATACAGAGAGTTTAGGGAAGTAGGACGTAACATCATCTCCTCCTGACTTGTTTTAAAAAATTTGAGTGGCTGTGTATAATTGAAAATATGTCTTGGAGTGTGTTTTGGGTTTGGAGTCAGTGAATTCTGCCATAATATTATGATCCTTCCTTATCTTTATTATTTTAAGAAGCTTTAATTATTTTGGCATAAAATATATTTTTACTAGAGAATTCATGAAAAAAGTTAATTTGTGGGGGTGCCTGGGTGGCTCAGTGGGTTAAAGCCTCTGCCTTCGGCTCAGGTCATGATCTCAGTCATGGGATCGAGCCCCGCATCGGGCTCCCTGCTCAGTGGGCAGCCTGCTTCCCCCTCTTTCTCTGCCTGCCTCTCTGCCTACTTGTGATCTCTGTCTGTCAAATAAATAAATAAAATCTTAAAAAAATTAATTTGTGAAGTTTAATGGATTACATTTCTCCATTAAAAAAAAAAAACAAAAAACCTTGAAGTGGATGATTTTAACAGTTTTCCTAAAGTTCTAATACACTGTAATTACCCAAATATGGACTCTGTACTTTTTATATATATTAAACTATTTTAGTTAATTTCTCCATAAAATATCTCAAGAGTCACATGTTTCATTTTTATTTCCTTATAAATTTGCTTGAGGAATAGAACATAAAATAATAATCACTTCATTTGGAACAGAATCTCCCAAAGCCAATAAAAAGTTGATCTATGTCAGAGTAATTTTTATGGGTATCTAGGATGAACTCTGTGCTTCAAGGATTAATGCTACGTTTCTTTTTAGGCGATTGTGTATCTTCCGTTTAATTTTAAAATACACAAGCTCGCTTTGAGATATGTGTTTGTATAAAAGCATCTGCATTGATAACAGGGTGATTCTGGTAATAGTGTTAGTGAACCTTTGCTTTCTTGGCTGAACACTGTGAGTCAACAAAACAAAGAGAAAGGAAAAAGAAAAGGAAACACAGTGGGGTCATGTCTGAGAGTAGCTAATGGATGTTTTCGGCTTAATGATGTCTGAAATGTATTTTTTAATGCTCCTTAGAATTCAAAGAAACTTTTTCATTACATTAACTGTTTTAATCGCTGGGAACAATGATGTTCTCCAGACTGCCAGACACATTTCTTTTTGGCTTCTGCTATATGCTTTCATATCTGAATTTAAAAATTGGGAATCCAGTATGGGACAATTTGACTCTTTCTCTTTCAGGTAAAGATCATCATGTTAAACCTATTTCTTGGATCTAGATGAGGAAGATATTTTATAGTTTGATATTTCCTGGCAGTATTCAGCAAATTTGCCCTTAACTATGGATTTGTAATAATATATCCCTTACTATCAAAATTTTAAATGTGTGTGTGTGTGTGTGTGTGTGTGTACGCGTGCTTTATTTGTGTTTATGTGAAATAAAAGCACATTTTATTTCCAATAATATGTTTCCATGGTGAAGAAAAGACATGTAGGTAGACTCTCAAAAACTTTTCTTTATGTAGCATAGGTCATATAAGAAATTTTTAACATATTTTTGTTGTTTGATTTGTAGACACCTGAACTGACAGATTTCCTGTTTTTCTCTTCCTTTTACTTTAGATTTTGGTTATTAGCTGGTCAACTCTAGACAGAATTGTCAAGGAGGGGCCTTTTTGGCATTTTATTTCCCAGTCCTTTTTTTTTTTTCCCCCCTACACTAAGTTCCCTACCAGATTCAAGTTTTTCTTTCTGTTAGAAGAAAATTAATATTCATAAGCAAATAATCCCTGAGTACAAATCAACTACCCATGGCAGAAAATTAACGTATTTGAAGAGGATTTTATGGTAAGATATTTGGATGCATATAAACTTTATGTATGCGGAATACATGCATATATACTCCAAGGTGGAAGGGCATATTCTAAAAAATACTTAGTTATATTACCTACCTAACTTCCTGTGGAGTTCATTGGAGTTAGATACACTTAGGCCATAAGACATTTCTTGAATTTGTAACGATATAAAATGTAGGGTATCACCCTCTCTGATAGGAGTGATTCATAAAGGCAACTCTTCTTTGAAAACATTTCTAAAAATATTTTTTACTATAAGTAAATGTAAAGAAGTTTAACACCATGACACAAGTCTACATTCAGGTGATAAAAGACAGTTGAGGGGTAAAACTATATTGTAAATTCACTGGACACATGTACACCAAAGTTGTAATGAACATACAGTATTTACATGATATTTTAAAATATGTAATCCATAATCATATTTTAATGATATTATTTCTCCTTTTTAAATTTATTTTTTAAAGTTCCCTTTATTTATTTATGTAATTCCTACAACCAACGTAGGGCTTGAACTTACAACCTCAAGATCAAGAGTTGCCTGCTCGTTCAACTGAGTCAGTCAGTCACCCTTCTGTTTTTTAAATTAACATTGTTACGTTCCGAGGATGCGGAATTTTTTTATTGAGATATAATTGACATAATTGACATATAATTGTGTCAGTTTCAGGTGTAGAACATAATGATTTGATATTTGCATATATTGTGAAATGCTCACCACAGTTCAGTCTAGTTAGTAGTCATTACGTATGTAGTTACAGATTTTTTTCTTATGATGGAAGACACAATGTAATTATTACTAACTGTAGTGGCCATGCTGTACATTACATCCCTACGACTTATTTATTTTATAACTGGAAGTTTCTACCTTTTGATTTGCTTTGTCTGTTTTATCTACCCCTTCCCCCTGCCTTTGGAAACAACTGATTTATTTACTGTGTCTTTGAATTTTTTTAAATTCCATATATAAGTTAGATCATACAGTATTTGTCTTTCTCTGTCTAACTAAGTTTACTTAGCAATGATGCCCTCAAAGTTTATCCATGTTGTTGGAAATAACAAGAAATTTGTTCTTTTTTTTATGGCTGAATCATAGTCCATTATATATGTCAAATTTTCTTTATCCATTCATCCATCCATGGATACTTAAGTTGTTTCCATACCTTGAATATTGTAAATACCGCAGTGAACATGGGGGTACGTATATGCTTTGAGATAGTGTTTTAATTCTCTTTGAATAAATGCCTAGAAGTGGAATGCTGGATCATATGGTAGTTCTGTTTTTAATTTTTTGAAGAACTTCCATAGCGTTTATACCTATTTACTTTCCCACTGGTAGTGCACAAAGGTTCTGTATTCTCCACACTTATTTCTTGTCCTTTGGTAATAGCCATTCTGACAGGTGTGAGGTGATACCTCATTGTGGTTTTGATTTGCATTTCCCTGATGATTAGTGATGTCATACATCTTTCCATGTACTTGTTGACCATCGGTAAGTTTCCTGTGGAGGGGGGAAATGTCTGTTCAGATCCTCTGCCCGTTTTTGATTTGGGTTGTTGGGGTTTTTTGCTGTTGAGTTATGAGTCCTTTGTATTTTGGATACTAACTCCTTATCAGATATATGATTTGTAAATATGTTTTCCCACTCAGTCTGTTGCCCTTTCACTTCTTGATAGTTTTCTTTGTTTTGCAGGGTTTTAGTATGATGTAGTCCTACTTGTTTATTTTTGCTTTTGGTGTCAGATCTCAAATAATCATCATGAAGATTGATGCCCAGGAGCTTACCACCTTTGGTTTCTTCTAGGATTTTTATGGTTACAGTTTTTGCATTCAAGTCTTTATTTAAATCATTCTGAGTTAACTTCTGCCTATACTATAAGATAGTGGTCCAGTTTCATTCATTTGCATATTGACATCTGTTTTCCCAATACCACTTATTAAAGAGACTGTCCCTTTTCCATTGTATATTTTGGGCTTCTTTGTCACAAATTAATGGGCCATATATGCATGGGCTATCTACTCTGTTCCTTTAATATATGTGTTCCTTTTATGCCAATACTATACTATTTTGAGTATTACAGCTTTGAAATATAGGTTGCTATCAGGGAGAGTGATGACTTTAGCCTTTGTCTTCTTTCTCAAGATTGCTTTGGCTATTTGAAACCTTTTACGGTTCCGTACAAGTTTTAGAATTGTGTGTTCTAGCTCTGTGAAAAACGCCATAGGGATGTTTATGGAAATTGCATTGAATCTGTAGATTGCTTTGGGTAATATGGACATTTTAACAAAATTAATTCTCCTAATCCATGAGCACAGATATCTTTACATTTATTTGGTCTTCTCTAATTTCTTTCATCACTGTCTTGCAGTTTTCAGTTTACAGGCCTTTTGCCTCCTTGGTTAAATTTATTCCTAAGTGTTTTCTTTCTTTCTTTCTTTTCTTTTTTTTTTTCTTTTCTTGGAATTGTAAATGGGATTGCTTTCCTAATTTCTCTTTCTGATAGTTCATTATTAGTGTACAGTAATGTAAAATGCAAAATATTTTTGTATATCAGTTTTGTTTTCTGCAACTTTACTGAATACATTTGTTCTAACATTTTTTGGGGGGATGTTTAGGGTTTTCTCTATAGTATGTGATACCATTTGCAAATGGTGACAGTTTTACTTCTTCCTTTCTAATTTGGATGGCATCTATATATCTATCTATCATCTATCTCTATTTTTCTTGCTTAATTGCTCTGGCTAGGGCTTCCAATACTATGCTGAATAAAAGTAGTGAGAATGGACATCTCTCTGTTGTTCCTGATCTTGGGAGAAAAGCTTTCAGCTTTTCACCATTGAGTATGATGTTAACTGTGGGCTTGCCATGTACAGCCTTTATTATGTTGGTATACATTCCCAGTAAACTCACTTTATTGAGATTTTTTTATCATAAATGGATGCTGATTTTTGTCAAATGCTTTTTCTGTATCTAATGAGATGAAAATATGATCATCATTTTATTAGCGTGGTGTATCATGCTGATTGATATGCATATGCTGAGCCATCTTGTTTTATCCCTGTTTTACTCCTGGGATAAACTCCACCTGACCATGGCATATGATCCTTTTAATGTATTGTTGACTTCTGTTCCCTAATATTTCATTGAGAATTTTTGCATCTGTGTTCATCAGGGATAATGGCCTGCAATTTTCCTTTCTTGTGATGTCTAGTTTTGGTATCAGGGTAATGTTGGCCTCGTAAAATGAGTTTACATGTATTCCCTCCTGGTCTAATTTTTGAAGGAGTTTGAAAAGTGTTGGTATCAATCTTCTTTGTGTGGTATGATTCTTCAGTGAAAACTGCTTGTGGTCTTTCATTTGTAGGGAGTTTTTAAAATTCTCAATTCTGTCTCTTTAGTAGAAATTGGCGTTTTCTAATTTTCTGTTTTTTTGTGATTCAGTCTTGGAAGGTTGTTTATTTCTAGAAATTTATTCATTTCTTCTTAGGTTGTCAGATTTGTTTGCATATAATTGTCCCTAGGGTTTTTTATGATCCTTGGTATTTCTGTGGTATGTTATAATATCTCCACTTTCATTTCTGATTTTATTTATTCAAACCTTCTTTTCTTTGTGGTAAGTCTAGGTAAAGGTTTGTAAAATTTTTCTGTCTTTTCAGAGAACCAGCTCTTGGTTTCATTGGTCTTTTCTACTTTCTTTTTAGTCTCTATTTATTTCTGGTCTGATCTTTGTTATTTTCTTCCTTCTGTAACTTTGGGCTTCATTTGGTCTTTTTTGTAGTTCCCTGAGGTATATAGAATTCTTAATTTTAAATCATAATGAATGAAACACATTGACTTAATTACTGAACAGTTTATAATGGTGAATATTGATATTTTTATATAATTATAAAATGAAAATGTGCCTAACACACCTCTAGTATTATCCTGGCTGTGGTAATGAACCCTCATTTATTCTAGACACGTAGGTCTCAAATTATAGAATTGTCAATGACCTAATTAATATGTAATGATAAGCTCAATGATGTGATTAATCAAATTGAAGAATTTTGTGCATTTTTTTCATTTTGACTAAAATGACATAGTAGTAACAAGGTTTTATTTGTGTAATGAATACAATAATGAATATAACAAGATGGAGGCAAGAGAAAGGTATGGTGACACTCTGTAATAGTGTCATGTCTTGATGAATGATGCTAGGATATAAACCTTGGTTTTCTCAGCTTCTCTAGGTCTAATGAGCTTGAGGAAGATGGAACTTGGAACTTCATTTTTATTTTTTAAAAGATTTTATTTATTTATTTGACAGAGTGAGAGAGAGAGCAAGGGCAAGAGTGAGCGAGCAAGAGAGAGACAGCGAGAGTAGCAACACAAGCAGGGGGAGTGGGAGAGGGAAAGCAGGTTTCCCGCTGAGCAGGGAACCTAATGTGGGGCTTGATCCCAGGACTCTGGGATCATAACCTGAGCCGAAGGCAGATGCTTATCAACTGAGCCATCCAGGCACCTGGGTACTTGGAACTTCAGATGACTTTAAAAGATCCAACTTCAAAAAACCAACAAGACTCACCAAAAATGTACATGTTCTTCATGTGGACAAAACTGATATAGTTTGTTAGGATTAAAAAAAATAAAAAGTCATGACAAGATAATGAAAGGCCATTAAATAAAATTAATTCATGGAAAACTTTATGTTAGTAATGATTGGGACTTTATACATTAATTAGGTACTTTTATTAATATCATGGGCAAGTGTGAGATACATTGTATTTATCCGTGCTTTATTTGAATGCCACATATTGAAATACACATTTTTATTAAAGATTAAAAACTAAATATAGAGGAGAGAGAAAGAAGGACACTTATCAGAAGACCACTATTTTAATGACTAAATATCTTATGCTTTCACAAAGAAAAGTAATGGTCTTTCCTTTTTTCAAACATTTTTAGAGTGTAAGAACTATAGGAGTTACACTCTGTGTTTAAAATCTGTCATCCTCATGCATAGCATTAAAAAAATTTCTATGCTAAAACAAGGCTGTGTTTTCTTCTTGAATGCAGCTGTTCTGGCGTATTTCAGGGATCACCTTATTTCTTTAAATTGCTAAACAATCAATGTCTAAAATGCAAAGTGAAAATAATCTGAAGGTTGCTTTTAACTATGTCTTGTTCATGGTTAGAATAGAATCATAGACATGCTAGAAAAAACAAAACCAGAAAGCAGATATGCGCTGATTCTAAAGCAGGTTGAAGAAAAACTTTTGATGATTCTAGTTCACATAATTTTTAGTTCTTAAAAAAATTGTACAAAATACAATTATCCAATGAAGAAGTGTTTTTAACCTAAGGATGTTTCAACATTTTTCATGATAGGTAGTTATCTACTTTGGCTCTTTATCTGCTATCACTGTGATATAAATTATGAGAATATTTAAAGAAAATGTTAGTTAAAAATGATCCAGATATCATACATATAATATTCTTCCAGCTTTGCTGTTTTTGATGGATTTTCCAGCACAGTCAATCTGTGTTCCCTACTTTATTTCTAGCTAAAACCAAGTGTTAAACAATGACACTATATATCTTTTTTGTACAATTTGCCAATGTTTGTTACTTTAGAACCTAGGTGCTCCTGAATTGTCCTTGTGAAATCACCATTCTGCAGAGAAAGGACTGAACAAAGAAATGATTCATGTACTGAAACTTCAATGTGATTTTAAATCACATAACTCAAAGATATTTTTACCAAAGAGGAAAAAAATGCCTTTATGTGGGGGTCAAAACAGTGGTATCTTTAAATAAATAGAAGTCATTCAGTCATTTTAGATGTCTTAATTAAGAGAATAAAATTTTGTGAAAAAAAGTGTCTCACAGGCTTTTATCTGAAACAGTTTTTATTAAAATGATTTTGGACAGTCACTTTTATGCATCGCTTTTTCAAGTTTTCATTCCTTCTGCATTTCAGTGTAAAGTCTTTATTTAGAGTGGGTTGCTATGTGGCCTAAATTTATTTAAATATAACTTGGGGATAATTATATAACATATCTTATTACCTAATGGGAAATTTTTTAAAAAGTCATCCCATAAAATACTATCTTGCTTAAATCAGTGAGATGATTTCATTGACGTTCCTAGGTTTTGAACACTTTGGGAAGTACAGAAAGTCAGAGGATACAGCATTAAGTCTAGGTATGCTAAGTATGCCAGTTTTTGTGGTTGGCTCTTTATTTGCTTTCACATTTCTTCAGTTTCTTCTGTATTGGTCTTCAGTTTAACTAAGGCTTTTTGTTTTTTACCAAATTTTTTTACATATACCAATTTTTATTTGAGTATAGAATGAAAATGTGCCTAACACACCTCTAGTATTGTACTGGCTATGGTAATGAGCAGTCATTTATTTTAGACACCTAGGGTCTCAAGTTATAAAATTGTCAGTGATCTCAGTAATACATAATGATAAACTCTATGATGTGATTTAATCAAATTAAAGAATTTCATGCTTTTTTCATTTTTACTAAAATGACCTAGTAATAACCAAGTTTTATTTGCACAGTAAATATAAAAAAGAATAACAGTAATTGTCTTAGTTAAGTCACTGTATTTGATGAGTTTTATTATCTTGCTACATCAGAAAATATTTGCGTCGATATTTTTAAGAGTTAGTGTAATTTTCTAAATGACAAGTGCTGGACATTATTTAATTTGAGGTGCCATTTATTTTCACCATTATTAAGTATAGCAGATAAACAGATGGTTCCCTGAGATATAACAGTTGACTAATGACAGCTTTTAATGTATTCACAGGCATTCTCTTTTGCTAGTTTATTAAAATCACAATAATTTTGAGTTGCAATATGTATTGGATAAAAATATGAATAAATGGTATAATAAGAAGTATATGCTATTTTGTTTAGTTATATATATGTTTATATAACATCTAATTCATATATACAATTGAGCAAATATGTATATTAATAAATACATATTCTGTTATTAAATTCTTTAGTTATGGGAATCTAAATAAGACCTCTTTCTCTTCTTTCTTTTTTTTTTTCTTTCCACAGCATCTTTTACTTACTTTCCCCACACCTAATTTGATGCTTTTTAATTTTTCCTTATTCCATTCCATGTCAAATTCTACAGTGATAGAACAAACAGAAGATGAATGGAAAAAAAGGATAGTTTCATTCTGATTTCTTTTTACACTCTGTTTGCTATTTTGCCAACCTATTAAAGCTCTGAAAGTTGTAGAGGAGTATTCTTGATGGGAAAATAGGCTTTTTTTTTTTTTTTTGAAAATGGGCTTTTTTATCCTGAAAGCTAGAATGCCAGTATCTCCATCTCATAATTGTTTTATATTATTAGGATAAAATACTTAGAATTAAATAATACATGTAAAATGATGTCAGTGGATTAACACCTACCAAGAACACCTAAAGAATAGCTGTTACGATTATTTCTACTAAATTATATGCATTATACTATAAATATTATATTTACTTTAGTTTTTTTTTTTCTTCCCCACAAAGAATACATTTTGGGATTCAAGTAGCAATCTTAAAGTTAAATTTCGTAAAAGGGCCCATTTCACAAGCTGGTAGCTACCTATAAATGCTAATTATCAAAGCATTACTATAAAAATGTATTGATGCAGTCATATTTTTAATCTGTGTCTTGGGGTCGTGCTGAATCTTACTGTGGTATCTACTGATTTTAAAACAATAAATACGTGTTTAAATAAACTTCCAGTCAGGTTAAAGTTACAGCAGAAATATTGCATCATATGCTACAACCTTAGAAACTCTCCCTTGACAATAATGGTCCCTGACTCCCTTTGAGTATTTTAGGCACTGATACTCCATAATGGGTCATTAAGGAAAATGTTTAATTTGAGACCTATCCAGGTGTACCCTACTGAGATGAGATAATTTCAAAACATGTGTATTTTTTCTCCTGCTTGGTTGCTACTGATATACTAACTATAAGGAATGAAATACGGAAAAGCTTTTTGGAATACTTTATGGATCACAAAAGACAATACATTTCTTTCATAATCTCAAGAAAATTATTTAAAACATATACATCTTTTTTATTTAAGAAGGTTCTAAAAGAATTCTTTTTAGACCTATCTGATACACATTTTTTTTTTTAAAAGATTTTATTTATTTACCTGACAGACAGAGATCACAAGTAGGCAGAGAGGCAGGCAGAGAGGGAGAGAGGAGGAAACAGGCTCGCCGCTGAGCAGAGAGCCTGATGCAGGGCTTGATCCCAGGACCCTGAGATCATGACCTGAGCTGAAGGCAGAGAGGCTTTAACCCACTGAGCCACACAGGCGCCCTGATACACATTTTTTAGAAGTTTCCAGTATTGGATTTTTTTCCTTTAATATTATTTAAACTGCTTTTGAAAAGGAGACTTATGGACATTTTTTTAAATTTTGTTTTAAAGATTTTATTTATTTATTTGATAGAGAGAAGATCACAAGTAGGCAGAACAACAGGCAGAGAGACAGAGGGGGGAAGTAGGCTCCCTGCTCAGCAGAGAGCCCGATGTGGGACTCGATCCCAAAACCCTGAGATCATGACCTGAGCCGAAGGCAGAAGTTTAACCCACTGAGCCACCCAGGCACCCCGAGACATATAGAAATTTTTAACAATGTGAATATCAGGTTCACAGTCAAAATGTTTGTATGAAAGAGATGAATGGAAATGACCAGTTGTGATAACTAAGCCACAGTGAAACTCTGATACAGTCATCTAATGAGATTTAACTTCCCCCTACATTCCTCTTGGTTTTGGAAAATCTTCAAAGAAAGTGTAAGTAGATGTGTATTTTTCCTTATCTGTCTGAAAGAATTGGAACAGAATGAATTTGACATTACTATCTCATTTCTTATAGCTTCTCTATTCTAGACTTTATTTTTAAAGTCAGTTTCTTTGTAAAGGGCATTGTTTTTAGAGAGATGGTGTTAAGAAATGAGATGTTTTCTAGTTCAGGCCCCCGATTTCATTAATGTGGCTTGATATGATTCTAGTCATCAAATTTGATGTTTAAAGTTCATTGTTCTGGGGAACCTGAGTGGCTCAGTCTTAAGTATCTGCCTTGGGCTCAGGTCATGATCCCAGGGTTCTAGGATTGAGCCCCACATCAGGCTCCCTGCTTGGTTAGAAGCCTTCTTCTCTCTCTCCCACTCCCTTGCTTGTGTTCCCTCTTTTGCTGTGTCTCTTTCTGTCAAATGAATAAAAAAATAATAAATAATAAAGTTCATTGTTCTCAGCTATGGATATAACTTTTAACCAATCTCAACTGTAGTGCTATTTGCACTGATGATATATTTTAGATTGTTACAGGAGAAAATGTGATTTTGTTGGTTTAAATCAAACCCTGGAACTTTAATTATAACACAGATTTATACTAGATAGAATATATTATCATGGTTTTCAATCGTGAACTACTTAGTTCTAAAAATCTAAAAAAGATTTCAGTTCTAAAATTGCCAAAAAGAAAACAATATAAGACAGTACTAACTAGCCCAATCATAAAGCCTCTGTAGATAATAAAAATCCAACAAATATTAGAAACATTTAAGATTAACTTGATTGTTCACTTGTTGATTTGATTCTTTATTTTTAAGATTTATTATTTATTTGAGGGGGGTGGGTGGGTCAAAGTGAGATAGAAAGGGAATCCCAAGCTGACTCCCCACTGAGCACGAAGCCCAACATGGGGCTAGATCCCAGGACACTGAGATCATGACCTGAGACAAAATCAAGAGTCAGAAGCTTAACCAACAGCCCAGGTGCCCCTGTTGATTTGATACTGGACATTAAAATAAGTATGACAAAGTCACAAACAATTCTAACAAAGTCACAAACAATTTGAGGATACATCTGGTGTTTTATTGGTGTTGGTGTTCCTCCTCCCCCCCACCCCCCACCCCCCAGTAACACTCAGTTCCCTTTTTGGGAAAAACTTAATTAAATGAATTTAATAGTCATGCTGACTGGAATAAGATTGATAGTTTTTGAAATCTTCAACATTTTATTTGGGAGATATCTTTTTATTTATTTATTTTTCCCTGATTATTTTCAGCTTTTTGTATAATTTAAGAAGCACTTGCTTGGCACCTAAGAACCTCCCAGATCATCATTTCTGGGTTAGTCATGTAATATAGTCTGTGGTCTCAACCCCTCACTCATCCAAAAAAAGCATGAATGAAATGGTCATTGGTATCTATTCAAATGTACCAAAGACATACGTGTGCTAGGTAGGAATTATTTAATGGTGAAGATAATGAAGGGTTTCTGTTGCTTGCATGATTCTCTCAATCTGAAGTTTGAATGTATCCTAGCTCTCCATCTCATGAATGAGATGAATAAAATGAATGAGGTGAATGAAATTAAACACCGATCTTGCATAACTAAAAGCACCTAACATTTACATACAGGGTTGTGTTAGCACAGGAATCTCTAGCAAAAATACCATAGTCTAACAAAGGACAGAAGTTTATTTCTTACAGTTCTGGAGAGTGGAAGCCCGAGATCAGGGTGCCGGCATGGCGATAGCTCACCTTCTGGGTTATTGACAGCTGGGTGCTCTCTGTAACCTTATATCATGGAGGGGGCTAGAAACCTCTCTGGGGTTTCTTTTATAAAGGTACTAATCCCATTCCTAAGGGTTCCATTCTTGTGACCTAATTATTTACCAGAGTCTCCCCATACAAATACTATCACATTGGGCATTAGGATTCAACGTGTGAACTCTGGGGGGACACCAACACAGGGCTTATAGTAGGTCTGCTGTAGAATCCGTGATGAGTAGACATGACGAGACGTGGCAGGATCACATGAACGAAGCACAAGCCACAGGTCTAGACTGTTCAGATGTAAATCTGGGCTTGTTCATTTTTAGCTATATGACCTCAGCCAGCTCTTTAACTTCTTGGTCCCTGAGTTTCCTCATTGGTTAAGTAGGTATGATAATAGGCCCTTTCTTTAGAGTTTCTATAGGAATAACAATAATGTTTATATTTAAAATCAGTGAAATGAGTTAATATGTGGAGAGCTCTTAGGACAGTGCCTAATATATAAGGGCTCAGTATTTGTTTATTGTTATGAGCAGGACTGTTTTGCCTGCTGCACTGTAGGTTTTGGAATAGATTCCCATGCTCCTATTAGAAATGGAATTATTTACCTTGAAGTAGATACTTTTTATATTCTGAATGTTTTAAGTATAGTTTGTGTGCCCTTTCTGGTTTCAGCTTCTCTTGGAAACATAAAATATCAGTCCTTGATTATAATCATAAATGACATATTATTAAGGAATTGTTGATTTTTTGAATATTCTTTTAAATGCTAGCCATGTTCATTCATACTTATTTTTTTTCATTCAGACATATTTTAACAGCTAATATTGATAATAAAAAGTTGAGATTTTTATGAGTATAGATGACCTTTTTAACAACATGGTCTTGAACTGCCCTGGGTCCACTTAAGTGCAGATTTTTTTCCTCCAATAAATACGGTGTAATACTGTAAATATATTTTCTCTTCCTTATGATTTTCTTAATATTTTCTTTTTTCTAGCTTCATTGTAAGAATACAGTGTATGATACATACAGCATACAAAAATATGCGTTAACTATTTATGTTATTGGTAAGGATACTAGTAGTGAAGTTTTGAGGGATCCAAAAGTTATATCTGGATTTCTGATTGCACAGAGTCATTGCCCCCAACCCCTGCTTTGTGCAAGGGTCAACCGTGATTTTATTCTTGAAAAGTGAAGTAAAGGATCTATTTTACAAATCGGATACATGGAAAGAGTATAAGATCTACTTCTGCATTTGATCTCACTTAAAGCAGTTGTTTTCCAAACTAGTTGCTTTAATGTCATTATTTTTACTTACCTTATTTTCAAACTCATTTTATTTCCAATTGCACACATCAGTGGAAACAAATATTCTCTTATTCGGAGCCTGTTGGAAACAGACTTCAATCAAATTCTTTGTAGGATCTCAGGGAAGAGGTTAACTCAAGGACACTTCTCAAGAAAATGATTCTGTGTAAAACATCAATCTGTTTCATGGTTAAGTGATATGCTGCCCTAAAGCCAAAAATAGCCATGTTCATTAAATCCAAATTTGTTCCTAAACATTAATAGACACTTATTAGATTATAACATTATCTGAAAGACAATTACATGGGACTTTTACTCTAGAGAACTTTCTTATTAAAATTACCTTCCTAGATTACTTGTTTGCTAACATGGCATCAAACTATGTTTGAAATATAATTATAAGGAGATAGGTGTTTTACTTAAGCAGTGAGAAAAGTCATTTGCTAGTCTTCGAGTTTTGAGATTTAGCATTTCCTTGCTTGAAAAGTGTAGTAAAAGCAAGTAACATTTAAAAAAAATATAATTGAATACAAGCAAGTCTTTCTGTGCTCTGACCTCTTTGAAACTTGTGGAGGAGATGGGGAAGAAATGAGGGAGGAATGGCTTGACTAAAAGTAGTAGGAAAATGCAGTTTTATTCCTAAGCTACAATTCCTGTTTACAGTTGTATTCACTTTTTTCCTGTATCTTCTCTGCCCCTTCTCTGTTTTTTCCTTCTATTTCCCATCCTGATTTATTTTTCCTCCCTGCCTCGAAAAACACGTAACTGTGGTATTTCTACAACTTGAAAAATTGTTGTCTTAACTTACTTCAAATAATCTATATTTTAAATCACAATTCTTGACTTGTAGGTCACTGCAAACTCCCACCATACTAACTCTGGCAAATAATTGTCATTGGCACCATTAGCCTAAGGTATTTTTTCTTCCCCCTTCATTTTCTTCTATGTACCCCTACCCATTTAATGTAAAAGCAGTGTTTCTAGTGTACCTTCTGATCCTATCCGCTTTCCTGCTTAAGCACTCACAAACTTATATCAAATGTTCTGTACTTCTCACCTCCAAATGCAATCTCATTTACCATTTATAACCCTGCTTTTGCATTTAAAACCTTTTATTAAATGAAAAGAAAGATTGTTTCCCACTTATTGAATGTTGACTCTTGCCAAGAATCTTTATAGATTATACACGCACACACACACACATATGTGTGTGTGTGTGTGTGTATAAAATAAAATTTCCTTTATTTAAGCCTTGTAAGCACCTGGCGGAATATGGATTAATTTCAGATGTGAACATTAGAGTATAGAAGATTGAAGTAATCTGCCTGTGGCCATACAGCTCAGGCCATACAGCTCATAGTTTGAAGAGGGAAGACTTAGCACTTTTTCTCACTCCAAAGTTGATGTCGTACCTTCTATTCTTTTTGCGTCCTATGGCTCTGACTTATGTAGTATTTAATACTTGAAGACAGGAGCTTAGATTTTTTTTTTTTAATGCAGTCGTAAAGGAGTAAGAAAAATATGGCCGCATCCAGTTCTAAGTCAAGCCATATACATACAGAGTGTGCATGAAGTTTCTTCCAGGTTGTATGTGACTTCAATGGTATAAAATATACATCTATAAAGATAAATAATACAGTTATAGTTTGTTATTTGGTAGTAATGCATTGCCAAATGTATGAGAGTACCATTGTATCTAAAAGCGTTGTGATTCTCTGGAATCAGCATTTGATCTCAAATAAATAGCATGATAGCCACTAAGCAGTCCTAGGCAAGTTTGAAAAGTAGAGACTGCATTATCTTTGTGTGGTATCATCTTAGGTACTATCTAAATAGTAGTTCATTAATTTAATGATTCATGTAATATCTCTATTTCAGTTAATACCTCTATTAACTCAGGCTCTTTATTTCAAACCAGAGATCATTTACACAAATTAAATTCAGAACAAAATGTTCGAGCGTTTAGGAGCAATATAGAGGATTATAAAAATTTTTGGAACATATTCACTATAAATATTTACTGATTCTGTCTTTTTTTAAACATTGTATTTATTTGAGAGAGAATGAGCAAGCATAAGCAAGCAGAGGGAGAGGAAGAAACAAACTCACTTCTGAGCAGGAAGCCTGATGTGGGGCTTGATCCCAGGATCCTGGGATCATGGCCTGAACTGAAGGCAGATGATCAACCAACTAAACCACCCGGGCGCCCCCAAATATTTACTCATTCTTAAAAGACAATGCATGCAGTGAATTTTATGTATTTACTTGATTTTTGCCTTTAAGTATTACAAAATCATATTTAACTTTTTTCATACCAACTCCTAACCCAGAACATTCATCCTTCAGTCACTTCTTAGTGAAATCTTACTCATTTTACTCATTTCTTCACATTCTAGCACAATTACCATTCTCTTCTTACAGGTCTTCCGGATCTTCCAAACTTGATTATTTCCTCTATTTTTTTTAAACTCTCTTCTTTATGATCTTTAGATTTATATTTTATTATTTATATTTCCCGTGTTATCTCTTCTCCTTCTCTGTCCTTCCTCTGCATTGTTCTCTTCCTGTTCTTTTCTTCTTCTCCTTTCTACAATGCAAAAATCATGCCATATATATATTATATATATCATATATATATATTAAATATACATATCTATAAGCATATGTTATATATATGGCATATCTTCTACGACCAAAAATAGTTTATATTGTTTGCATTCACTGAAGATCTCTTGGTACACATTGCCAAAGAAATACATGTGTAGGTAGATTGAATTTATATTTTTTAAAAATATTGCATAAGATGATTATGTATCTGTCTCCTGAGTCTCCAAAGGGATCTAGCACTATTTAAGAAAGTATTATTACTAAATTTTCAGCTCCTTATTGCTACTCTATAGTTAAATACTTTTGTAAAAAAATTTTGATGCAAATAATTTAGTCCCTCACACACAATTGTAGATATGTAGTTGAATATTCACCTTGTTCCAATTTTTTTTTATCAGAAACTCAATTTTTATGTGATTCTAAAAGTGAATTCATGTATAAGAATTTTATATTCTTCATGTCTTCCCTTTTTTCCTCATCTGTGAAACTATGTCTCCTCCCAGTGCCTTTCTCCAATGGAAAGGAAGAGAATTTTTTCAACACTAGCATTGATCCCTACATCATTTATCGATTGTTTTAAAATTTATTGGATACCTAGTGCTTGGCCCAGTGTTAGGCAGTCAGAGTATAAAGGGAGAAGAAAGGGAAGTTTTCCAGAAAAAGATGTTTAATTGCAGTTTGAAGAATGAGTAAAGTTATAAGAAAGAGAAAGGAGGCTCAAAGATGAGAAAAGACAGCACATTCAAGATTCTGCAAGTGCCGTAGGGTGGCTAAAAACACAGGGCCCTCTATGAAACATAGTAGGACCAGTCAAATATCAGTAGGATATGTGATTCATCTGCATAGCTCTCACTGTTTTCTTTTTGAGTATTTCTGAGTCTTCTTTTGTTCTGTTTTGGTTTTAATCTATGTAAACTTTTTATTTTGTTTTTCTTTTTAAATTAAAAAAAAAGATTTTATTTATTTATTTGACACAGAAAGAGAGATAGCAAGAGAAGGGAAACAAGATGGGGAGAGAGAGAAACAGAGTCTCCACTGAGCAGGGAACCCGATGTAGGACTCGATCCCAGGACCCTGTGATCACGACCTGAGCTGAAGGCAGACATGTAATGACTGAGCCACCCAGGCGCCCCTTTAAATTTTTTTTTTTTTAAGTTTCTTTGAAATTTGTTTGAGTGGGGGAGAGAGAGAAAGAACAAGAGGAGGGTCAGAGGGAGAGGGGGATAAGCTGACTCCCTGCTAAGTGGAAAGCCCAACTCAGGGTTGGATCCTAGGTCCCTGACTTCATAACCTGAGCCTAAATTACAAGTAAAAGACGCTTAACTGACTGAGCCCCCAAAATGCCTCAGTTTTTTTAAGTTTGTATTTAAATTCCAGTTAGTTTACAGTGTTACATTAGTTTCAGGTGTACAGTGTAGTTAACGTAACATTTCTATATGTCACCCAGTCCTCATCACAACCAGTGCGTTCCTTAATCCCATACCCTATTTAACCGAATCCCCTGACCCACTTCCTGGTTAAGTACTTTTTTATTAGTAATGTAGTAGTATAATGGCTTTTGAGTTCATAAATAAAGACAGAAAAGATCCTTAACTTTATAGCAGTGCTTTTGTTTTCCAAGTCAAAATGTTAAGACAAAGTGTTTAATTTTAAAAAAAAAACTAATATGGGGGTGCCTGGGTGGCTCATCGGGGAGCCTGCTTCCCCCTCCTCTCTCTCTGCCTGCCTCTCTGCCTCTTGTGATCTCTGTCAAATAAATAAAATCTTTAAAAATAAGTAAATAAATAAAAAACCAATATGATCAATAGGACCAAAGCTAATAGTATACTCATATATACCCTCTTGGTTAAAAGATAATAGACAAACCTTTCAGCAAACACCAAGAAAACTTTAAAAGAAACACAATACGTAGAGGTTTCAGAAACTGTCAATTATACCTGACATTTTTTTTTAAATTATGTATTATACTCAGTCTAAACTTCTATAAAATTCTTTTTGCATCTACCCAGTGATGATCACACCAAATATTTCAACATATTTTAGGATTGTGATGGGGGAAGCTGTCTTGTCTACTATCTCATCTTGCTGCCCTGCTTCTTTTCCTGAAGAGTTAACTGTTTCACAGTTTCCATCCATATCAGAAAGAGTCTTCTATGTAGAACTGCTTTTGGAAAGGCACTATTGAGAGAAAAGGTCATCTGTCATTTCATAGGACATAGACTATGAAGCACTGCTGTGTATCTGCTTATGATTATGCAATACTAGTAACTCATTGAAATCTTGCAATTTCACATTTGAATAATGAGTGTTAAAGCCTCTCATCTAAGCATCTATGCATGACTAAATACTTTAGGTGAAATGTAATTTCCAGTCTTATTAAATTAATATTTATCAAAAACACTTGGCTCCTTTTGGTTACAATGGATGGCTCTTTGTTTTATTAACATATAATGTATTATTAGTTTCAGGGGTACGGGTCTGCAGTTCATCAGTCTCACACAATTCACAGCACTCACCATAGCACATACCCTCCCCAATGTCTAGTACCTAGCCGCCCCATCCCTCCCACCCCGCTCCATTCCAGCAACCCTCAGTTTGTTTCCAGAGATGAAGAGTCTCTTATCGTTTATCTCCCTCTCTGGTTTCGTCTTATTTCATTTATTCCTCTCTTCCCCTATGATCCTCTGCCTTATTTCTTAAATTCCACCTATCAGTGAGATCATATGATAATTGTCTTTCTCTGATTGACTTATTTCGCTTAGCATTATACCCTCTAGTTCCATCCACGTCATTGCAAATGGCAAGATTTCCTTTTTTTAAAAGATTTTATTTATTTATTTGACAGAGAGAGACATAGCAGAGAGGGAACACAAGCAGTGGGAGTGGGAGAGGGAGAAGCAGGCTTCCCTTTGAACAGGGAGCCCGATGCAGGGTTGGATCCCAGGATCCTGGGATCATGACCCAAGCCAAAGGCATACACTTAATGACTGAGCCACCCAAGTGCCCCAAGATTGCAATTTTTGATGGCTGAATAATATTCTATTGTATATTTATAACATCTTCTTTATCCATTCATCTGTCAATGGACATCTAGGCTCTTTTCATAATTTGGCTATTATGGACATTGCTGCTATAAACTTTGGGGTGTATGTGCCCCTTCTGATCACTACATTTGTATCTTTAGGGAAAGTACCTAGTAGTGCAAGTGCTAGGTCATAGGTAGCTCTGGTTTCAACTTGTTGAGGAACCTCCACACTGTTTTCCAGAGTGGCTTCATCAGCTTGCATTCCCACCAACAGTGTAGGAGGATCCCCCGTTCTCTGCAACAGTGGATGGCTCTTATTTATAAACATAGTGAGCTATGTGCATGTAAATCAGATTATCTAGATGCTCTGTGACAGATAGTTACTGATTAAGGTAGTGACAGATGATAAAATAGCTAGATTAATCTTCTTTATATTTATATTACTTTTCATAAGTTTCCATATGTGATTTTATATCAATAAAAAGATAATTCATGGAGAATGATTGTGATAAATATTTGATTTGTTAATGAATATAACTTCAAATAATTCAAATGTCCAAATCCATGTACTAACTGTGGAAGAATACAGATAACACTCCAGTGATATTTATAAACATTTTAATATAAGGTTGTTTTGTTCTTTTTATTTTTTTCCCTTGATTTAATAGCTATGATTTCCCTATATGGAATGAAGGGAGAAGATTATGTTAAATAGGAAACTCCTGTATTATAATTAGCAATGGGGTTGTAGGAGCATAAACCAATTAATTATTAAATAGTCGCATGGCATTTTATACATCTGGTATGTGCCAAACACATACAAAAATTAACCTCTCAGAGAGTCCTATATGACAGAAAGAAGTGAATAGGCAAAATAAAACATAGATTAATTGAAATTTATAAAGTTCATATGGAGTAAAGTTTGTAGTTAACAAAATTTGTGATAAGTGAACATATATTACTTGGGGAAATGTACAAATACTACAAAAAGGATTTAGTATCTTGTCTAGATTATTATGAGGGGAAAGGTATAATAATAAAATGCCATTTTCCTTGGAAATATATTGAGAGTAAATTATTTTACAGAAATGTGACTAATAGTAGCTCAAATGAAAGTAATAATTCCAAGATGAATAGGATTCAGATTGTAATACTAATATCTATTTGGAGTGTAGAAAGGAAGCAAATATACAATATAAATGAAATCTTTCAAATATGATTTAAAATGGGTGTATCAAAAACTTAAACTAGAAATACAAATTATGTCACTAAAATTTAAGGTAAGAGTTTCCCCAAAATAAAATCAGTGTTTTAAGTTTATTTTTTTAAGATTTTATTTATTTATTTCAGAGATAGAGAAAGAGAGAGTGAGCACAAACAAGGGGAGCAGCAGGCAGAGGGAGAGGGAGAAGCAGGCCCTCCGCTGAGCCAAGAGCCCCATATGGGGCTCGATATGGAGCTTGATGTGGGGCTTGATCCCAGGGGCTTGATCCCAGGACCTGGGATCATTGACTGAGCCAAAGGCAGTTGCTTAACCAACTACAACCACTCAGGTACCCCTAAATTTAAAAGAACTTTTGTTTCAGCAATAACAAAAGTTCAAATATTTTCACAGTATAATGTATTAAATGTGAGTGCAGGTTAGTCTAAATCTAACAAAGAAGGGATTTTCTGTGTAGTTTATGAGAAAAGGCTTTAGTTACATAAAATACTTGTAGAATATCTTTCCATGTTGTGATTTTTTTTTTTTTAAGATTTTCTTTATTTGAGAGAGATCACAAGTAGGCCGAGAGGCAGGCAGAGAGAGAGAGAGAGGAGGAAGCAGGCTCCCTCCTGAGCAGAGAGCCCGATGTGGGGCTCGATCCCAGGACCCCGGGATCATGACCTGAGCCAAAGGCAGAGGCTTTAACCCACTGAGCCACCCAGGTGCCCCTGTTGTGATTTTTTTTAACTTCTAGTGAATCTTCAGTCAAATCACACACTTTCATAATTATAATCTTAAATATTAATAATGTAAATTAGGATACTTTAATCAACCTCACTTTTTAAATTTGAATATTTGAAGAGCAATGAAGTTTGGTAGTTTTGTTTGAGTACATATAAACCCGAGTACCTAATCAAGGACTACACTAGAATATATTCCTTCCAAGTTTAACAGGGTAACAGGCAAAACTTTCGCCATATTGTGGTAATCTTTGATAAAAATTAGATATGCCATCTTTCAAGAATAATTTTTAAAGCATTAGTGTGTTGATTTATTATTGGAAATTAGTGTCATGAGTAATACATTTGAAACATGAGAAACACTGAAAATTCTTCTTTATGAAACCTCACATTATTTTAGTGTGCATTGCTCAGCTATAGAATTCTCAAGGAGAGTGTGCATATCTAGAACTGGGCTTGAATAAGTCTCTATGTTAAGCTATGCTGACCATAGGTGCAGCCACCATCTGTCACCATACAACACTATTACAGTACCCTTGACTATATTCCCTGTACTGTACCTTTTATCCCTGTGACTTAACTCATTTCATCACCGGAGGCCTGTATCTCCCACTCCCTTTTGCCCATTGTGCCCATTAACCCCCTACTTCCCTCCCTCATGGCAATCATCAGTTTGTGTCAAGTGTAATTTTAAATCCCTTGCATTTAGCAAGGAAAATCTGACAGCTTTTCGTTTTCTGTTCCTAGAGCATCTCATGTAACACATACCACATTTTGCACAGCACTATAATTATTAGTGAATATACCTTTTAGCATTTATATTTTACTGCAAGGGGTTTTAAAAGGGCTGTTACATTTTAGAATTCTGGTCACTTTCCTCCTTGATCCCATAGTGTAAGCACAGTGCGTAGTTCGTAGAGACGGTAAAAGAAATTTTATTGGAGGTGGAAATGTATTTTAAAGTTGACTTGTTAAATGCTTTATGTCATTAGGAAATCTTTTTATGAGTATTTTTCTTGTTTATGTGACTTAATCAGTCTCTAATCCTTTCTCTTGGTTTTTCTTTTCTATGTGTTTTTGAAGAACTCTGTTTCAGAAATATCTTGAGTGGAAATCCCTTTTATGTAAAGCTGATTGTTTTGGTGGTTAATAACATAAAAATTAGAAAAAAAAATCCCAGAAAGTTTTTTGGTATTTTTTTAGTGTTAGTATTCAAACATTAATGGTTTATCTTTCCATATATTATGAGCAATTTGTCTTTGAAATTATCCATTAAAATTTATATAGTTTAATTATTGCAATTTTCTTAAATGTGCTCCCAAATTAACACATTATTTTGGGGCTGTGGATGAATGGTAGGCAGGCATTGATGCTGGAATGTAAGAACATGTTACCATCTTTAAATAATAACTTCTATTCTTTCCATTTCCTTTCCCCACCTCTGTTTACACAATAATCAGAAAAACAAATTCCTGTGTCCAAATTCAATGTGAAATATCCTAGTAGACATGGTTTTATTTCCTATTGTGGTATCTTGAATCATTGTTATGAATAATATGCATTTTCTTCTCCTTTCTTTTTTCTTACCCTTTCTATAAAGTAGCTTTCTCTCACTGTCTCCTCAATGTGGAAATACATATCACATGAAATAAACTATTCTGGATTTCACTAAAACTGGACTTCATGATAGCAGTACTCACATTTGACTATGGAAATAACTTTCTCTCTTCCTCCAAAGGATACAATGTTATAATGAGCCTGGTTTCCTTTTAAACATGTCTTCTCTTTTGTTTGTCCCTCTCCTCCTACCTAATATATCCATGTGGTTCCATGTCCTCCACTCCTCAAAATCTAGTAACATTTTTAAGAAACACCCTAAGTATTATTTTGAAAACTTGCTACATTGTCCCCTTCTTTTGCACAATTAATACCCCTAATTATCCTCTTATATTTTCTTAATTATATCTACTATAGAAAGAGCGAAGGACATTGGTTTAGAATCAGACATTTGGTTTGAAATTCTTGCTGCATAACATTCTGATTTTCCTCCTCAGTAAACATGGCATGATATTATCTGCCTTATAGATTTGTATGGAGAATTAAATCAGATGATTGTATAATATACAGAACACTGCTCAGCATATGATAGGTACTCAAATTATGTTTATTCTTCTCTTTATCTTGTGACTTCATTTCCTATGTTCTGTTTTTCCCACTCCAGTGTGAGTTGTGAAAAAATTGTTCTACATCATCTGCATTCTCAATATCAATATCAATATGGTTAATATTTATGGTTAATCTTTAGTATATATATTTTTAGGTAACAAATAAATAATTCACGTACTAGCTGCCCAAAATTATTTCCGGTGGCAAAGTAGTTTTGTATATATTTATGTATTTTTATGTACATGTTTGTGTGTGTCTATGTGCATACACACATCTAATGCTTATTTTTGACACTCATGGTCAATGGGCATAGAGGTAGGAAAAGACACGGTGTCTGAATGTTGAGAGTATGGAGGCATTGTTTACTGGATGATGTATCAATCATTTTTAGTATCCTTTTTAAAGTGTCCATTTATTATTATAGGTATGTTAATGCTATTTTAAATTAGCAGTTTTTTTTCAAAAGTTATTTCTTGGAAAGAGATACAAACTTATGGCAATTAAGAAGAAGTTCTGAATAATTTCTTATAAGTCAGAGTGTGCATAAGAAAAAAGTGAAATGAAACTATTTCACATGATTCCTTTCCACATAGGTTCTCTTTTATCTCAACCACTTTTTTTCCCTCATCAATACTTTTCCTGTTTGTAAAAGTAAAATATTATGAGATTGTCTATTATAAGCTTCATTTTGTTACAATGTGCCTGTGAGATTAAAACTTTTTTCAATCTATTGTATTCAGATAGAGTGTTCTTGGAGCCTGTTTATACAGTAGTGACTCAAAAATATTTTTAAGCTTAATTATTGAATGATCCTGCTTCTTACACATGCATGTTAAAAGAATCAATAGGGTAAAATAAAAAACTAATGAGATGCATACTTGTTAAGATATAATAACGCTTAATGTGCTAGACACCCTTCAGGGAAGTATGTATTTTTATGTATTTTATAGAATTCAAGATTCCAAATTTTAACTCACTTAATGTCATATAGACATATCAAGTAATATTACTCCCTCCACTAACAGAGGGAACTGAGGCACTGAGTGCTTAAATGAGTTGCCCAAGGTCACAGTACTGTAGAGCTAGTAATTGATATTGGGAGGTCTTACTCCAGAATCTGTGTTTTTAATTAGCATGCAATAAATAACAATGCCAGAAATTCACATAAATCTGTGTAATTTTGCCTTATAACTAAGGCAAGTATTTCAGAAATTTTTGGCATTTATTTTTTCAGAATGAGGCTTATTAGTGGACTCTCTTAAAGTAAACTATCACCATTTTGTATAACCCTTTCCAGAAATTTTTAAAATTTATACTCAAAATATGAAATTGTTTTTAATATGTGTCAATCACCAGGAGAGAGAAAGAGACGGAGACAGAGAGAAAAGGAAAAGAGAACAACTCAGTTTGTACCGATTGATCTGTTTTAAAGGTGCTGACTATAAAAGACATCCTCAAAATTTGGGTCATACTCCTTCAGTAGTTTTGCTTCTTAAGATAAATCTGTGCAGTCTTCAAGAGAAGGCAGCCATATAAGTTTGGTTCAGGAAAGTAAGTTTTTTTTTTTTTTTTTTAATTATTTCCATTAACATATAATGTATTTTTTGCCCCAAGTGTACAGGTTTGTGAATCATCGGTCGGTCTTACACACTTCACAGCACTCACCATAGCACATACCCTCCCCAATGTCCATAACCTCACCACCCTCTCCACACTCTCCCTACCCCCAGCAACCCCCAGTTTGTTTTGTGAGATTAAGAGTCTCTTATAGCTTGTCTCTCTCCTGATCCCATCTTGTTTCATTTTTTCCTTCCCTACCCCCCAAACCCTCCACTTTGCCTCTCAGATTCCTCATATCAGGGAGATTGTATGATATTTGTCTTTCTCTGATGGACTTATTTTGCTCAGCATGATTCCCTCTAGTTCTATCCACATTGTTACAAATGGCAAAATTTCATTTCTTTTGATGGCTGCATAGTATTCCAGTGTGTGTGTGTGTGTGTGTGTGTGTGTGTGTGTGTACATATATATGTGTGTATATGTGTGTGTGTGTGTGTGTACACACACACACACACCACCTCCTCTTTATCCGTTCATCTGTTGATGGACATCTAGGTTCAGGAAAGTAAGTTTCTTAAGGCTAAGTTTTTTAATCTCTTATATATATATTTTAAACATTTGAGCAACATTCCTCATCTTAAATTGTAATATCTTGGAGAATAGTTTGCATGTTTTATTCAGTATTCTATCTTGTGTTCCTAGCCTGGTGCTGTGTATTTCACTAGGCACTCAGTAAACCCCTTTTGAATGAATTGGCTATGTTTGAGCATAATTAATTAACATAAATCTAGGATCTTCATAGATTAACTTACAAGGATGCTTTGAAAAGTAATATAGTTAAAACATAGAATAATTTCTGAATTGAATATTGGGGGTTGGGATGAAAGTAAGACTCATACAATTTAACTTTTTGTTTTAAAGTTAGAATAATGGTAATGAATGAATTTTTTATTTTTACTGTTCTAATGTTAATAAAAATTGTATTTGTGAGAAGTATGTGTACAAAGGAAGGCCCAACTCTATTTATACAGATTTACAAATTATACAAATCAATTACTAATTTATTATTATTGAAATTGATATAGCATATTTATATTAATTTTTTTAGTGATACTGAATTATTTGTTTCATTCCGTTTGTGGGTTGAGAAATAAACTCTATGTGGTACATGCATAAATATTGTCCTTTAGGTTACTTAATCATTTTTCTATATGATGCCTGTGTAAGTTAATATGAACAAGGGAGGAAGGTTATACAGATGTTCTAGTCAGCAAATAAATCGTCATTTTCAAGGAATTCAGATGAGAAAACTTGTATTTGATAACCCATTCTTTTTTCCTTGTTTGCAGGATTCAAATTTGGGATATTGGTGTTTGTTTTTGAGAAATTTTTTTGTGGGATTTTTTTTTTTTTTTTTTTTTTTAAATCATCGGTCTTGGAATACAGAAGAGGAACCAGAAAGACACTTATTTCATTTCACGTTGGGAACCCTCACTTTTGAGGCACTCTCTCGCCCCGGTACACAACCATGTGGCCATCACAGCTACTAGTCTTCATGGTGCTTGCAGCACCAATCATTCAAGGTAAGACCTTTAATTAGATTTTTGTGTGAAGCTTTATGTTGTCACTATTTGCACTAGGTCCTTTCTTCTAAATCTGCTCAGTGCTTTAGCAGCTTTTGCCTATGATATATTCATAGAAGTGAGTTAAATTTAAAAGGCCACAATATGTACCATCAGCTGCAGTAAATACAACCTTGAGTTTGATTTCTGAAAGTAGATTTTGAAATGTGTGCATAGCCAATTCTTTGTTATTTTTAAGAGCTTTCAGTGTTGGCTACTCTTTTCCATCTGTAATACACAGACTACAAAGTAAACTGCTCATTTAAATAAGAATTATGTTTTTTCATATATATACATTTTAGTGCAAAAAAAAAAAAAAAGCCAAAGTGATATGAACATATGCTGGAAGGTAATTTTACTGAAACCTGCTAATCAACTCATAAAAAACCATATACTTTGTTCAATTAGACATTTCGGTATTGATAACACAAATATGATAGTTAAATGCTATATCTTTGCAAATTTTATAAAAAATAATTATTTATAAATAAGATTAATTATGTACAACTTAGTATAATATTCACTGAATCTTTCTAACAACTGGCAAAGTCTACATTTATATTTCTTACTGACAATTTAAAGTTTTCTACTAATCATCATTGATTTTGCACTTAGATGAAAATGTATAATATAGTCACTACCTCATACATTAATGGTAATGATGCCAAAGGAAGGGACACAGCTCTCTTTGGCACTGCTTTGGAGGTCTCAGAATATTAGGATGTAGCAAGTACCTGAGACCGGATTTTAGCCTCTTTAGCTCACTTTTGGTTTTTTAATTGATTACAAAAATCTATTGTAGTTTATCACTGATACAACTCCACATTTGGCCCATACTCTTATTTCAATGTGAATTACATTCTGCTGTCATTATAAAAACTGGATAAAATACCTTCTGTGTCTTTTGATGTTTTCTTCTAAAGTTTTCCTTATTTAACACATTTTTTCTAAGTATTCACTACAATATAAGGTACTTCTTTTTTAAAGAAATTAAAGTAAAACAATTCAACCATCCAGTTTTAAATGATGTAAATTTGTAAAAAAAAAAAAAATTCAGAGTGTTTCCTTAATTCATATAGTGATGGAGCACTTACTTTCATGTACTTGAGTACATATCACATTTTGTGGTAAGAGACAATAAAAAAAAATTATGTCCCTTTAAACAAGTGTTTTTCTAATTATCTGTATATCTAAAGATTATTCTAATTAGGTTTTGATGTTATAAAGATGCCTCACTCATAAGGTTATTTTGAGGATTAAATAAATAGCATACGTGAGAATCTAGCACAGTGCATGACAAAGATTCAGTGTTTGAACAAGCTAATTTCCTTCATTGTACTATCTGCTTTTCTAGTTTATTTTTGTTCTAATAAATTATAACAACCAGAAATTAGCTAATCATGAGAGCTGTTTCATTTGTTTTTGATAATCAGAACCCCCCCCCCCCCCGCCAACCCCGCCACACACACACACACATCCTCTCTCTCCAAGGAATTCTGAGAAGTATTTAAAAACTCCTCATAGGAAAAAAACAAAACAAAAAAAACCCTCCTCATAGAACAACTAGAAATTTGGCCTGGCATATAAAAAAAATATTTTGGGCTAGAGTAATCTTTTCTGTTGTATGTGAGCTCCTTTACCTTATCTTGACTTTGAACCATATTATGCTACACAGTATAGCAGCTTTCTATTTATAAGCTTTATCCTTGTTACCTTGAATAGGAATTTTAAAACTTCGCACCAAAAAAATTACAAGTCCGTTTTGTCTGCCTTCTATAGAAGGCCTTCACCACTGCCTTTGTGATACCACTTTGGACTTATAAATAGAGGGCTTCATATGAACAGCCTTTGGGGACCCAGCTTGCTCATAAGTAAAGGAATGTATGTACCCCTGATCGGTGCTGTGATCTTACAGGATAGACTTTTTTTTTTAAGAGTCCCTACCAATCCTGTCTTAAAGGGATACCACATAACTTGAAACTTGATAGACAACTGAGTGAAACTGATGTCACGGTTACAGAAGGACATGCTCTTTCCAAAACACATCCCCCGGTAGCATCTCCTTGCCCTCTGTTGTTGAGATGTCCCTCTTCATTTGCACCCCTGACCATAGAGAATTAACTTACCTGGGAATGACTTGAATTGCTCTTTTCTCCAGAGCAAATAATACTGATGGCCACTGATTTGTGTGGCCATAAACTTCGGATGTATTGGTATCATTAATCCCTACAACGTTCTCATGGGTTTAATATTATTTACTATTACTGTGGTTATCATTTTTTATTATAAAAACATTGAGATAATGAGCGGTAAAGGAACTTGACTGAAGTAACACAGAGACCCAGAGGAGATTTAAATGAAGGACCTGGGTTCTTGAGCTCTGGTCTTACTGCCCATAGATGAGCAATGACTATCAAAGCCATTCTTCCTTGCCGAGAATCCCATTTCAACTCTTGAGGCTGTTTGGGAGAAGGTGAAACAGAAATGCAGATCGCCTGCTTTTCTCCTGTACTCTGAGCACAGACAGATGAGGTTTTGATGTCTTACAGACTTGAGATAAAATTTCAGCTCTGCCACCTACTAGTTCTGTAACCATGTTCCTTGGTAAACTAGTTAACAGATATCCATTATCACCCAGTGTGAGCCAGAAAACTGTGCTAGCTGCTCAAGATATGGTAGTAAACAAAAGATTTTAATTCATCCCTCAAGGAGCTAACAGTAACTTAAAATTTTGTAAGCCTACTTTTTATCTGCAAGAATGAACATTTATTCCATGCAGCGTTATTTGAAGAAGTAGATAGAATAATATATATGTATAACTTCTGACATAGTGTTTGGCATTTTGTAAATCTTCCTTATATTTTATTTGCCCACCACTAATTACCTGGAAATGGAGCTAACCCTCTGAGCATTAGATAGGGAAAATGGTTACTTCCCTGGATTCTTACTGTGAGAATTGAAATAATTTTTTTCTACTTGAACCTCAACATTTTTTTTCCAGTAAATTCTTGACACTAGTTTCTGTTCAAAATTATTATCAAGCCAGTATGTATGAAGGCTTAGTGCATAATTCTCTCTATATAATAATAGAGTTATAACTGTCGGTGATGCAAGTATACAGTTGACAGTGATAGTAGTATATAACTGGTAATATAATTGTCAGAGATGGATTTTGTTCATGATTTTCACATGGGCAAAATTAAAAACTAAGTTAAAGAATTAATACTGATTATGTTTACATTAGTTGAATAATCTCCATATTTTCCTAGAAAGTCTGGCCAGTGTTTGATCTAAGAAAACAGACTTAATCAGTACATCCACACCATATATGTATATATACACAACTTTTAAATTTGGAAATGTCTCTGGTTCTATGTTTATCTGTCCATATTTTATGTCTCTGTGTACCTCCGTATTTCTCTTTTTCTGTTTTCCATGACTGTGCCCCCTTCCTGTACAGCCATAAAACCCTTATCTATAAAGCAACGAGACCTGGCAGAAGTAAAAAGAAACCACTAAAGCAGATGGCCAGTTTTTTGCTGTTAACTAATGTAGTGTTGCATGAAGATAAAGGATTTTTTTGTTCTATTGATATGGTTGGGACCAAGGGAAAAGAAGGGAATTGGAGAACAATAATCCAATAATAACCTGGGCACTTGGGCTCATTGTGATTGCCAGTAAAGGAATACCAATGTCCGGTGTGATATATGGGCTAGGAGATCTGGTACCCAAGCCACAATGAGTTGGGAGTTGAGAAAGTCGTTGGGGTGCTCAGATATCTTAACTATATCTCCTCATATGTACTTATGAAGTGTGTCACAGTTGAAGAGATAGAAAACAGGATAATTAGAACTTACTGTGGGTAAAGGGGAACAGTATATTTTATGATACTTTTGGATTAAAAAATGGGGTTTTAAAAACTTCTTCTATAACTACCATATGCATACATTTTTTCCTGCAAGTTTATTTTTTAAAGTTGCATGTGTATTTATATATTTGTGGACTTTATAGGCTAACCTGCTTTTTATTATGTTTAAGAGTTGATTATAATAAACAGCCATTAGCAGGGAAAAAATTGCTAATCATATCCATATATATTTAGTATTATATGTTTTTGTGTAATTTGCATTTTATTATTAATCTAATTTTCACAGTTATAATACCATTTAATGTATCAGTGATTTAAAATAATACAAATTTTTTAAACTTCTAATAAAGTGTGAAGCTTGAGAAAATAGAAAAGTGCATTTCGCTACATAGCATCTTACTATATAGTTCTCTTTATGAAGTCATGTTTTATTGATTGTGAAAAAGTCAGCTTGACTTCTAAGCTCTGCTTAACTTTGTTAGTTTTAGAAATTAATCATCTTTGGAATGTTCATGTTTGTCAGCCTAGATAATTTGTAATACTCTCAGTAATATCACTATGTTTATGGTCAAATATGTTATACAAAAAAAAAATCTTTGTCATGGTCATGATATATGAGGCTACTGTGAACAAATCCAACAGCATTACCCACCTGGTACTGAATTTCAAAATACATTATTTTGTAAGTTAACCATAATCTCTAATATCACAATATAAACCACAAAAATGCATGGCTGATAGCTTTTCCTTCGTAAGAATATGTTCAGAAAATTTCCCTTACACACTCGGTATGCAAGTTAGCAATTGGAAAAGAACTTTCTCTTGCCTTTGCACTTGCAAAATGTGTTATAGGTGAATTTTATTGTACTGATACTTTATGAGTAACATGTATATACTTTGAGAACAAAATAGCTTTTTCTTATTTTCAGATTTTATGTCTGACTATTTTAGGATCATATCTTATTGTTTATATTTCTTGGCCTTGGGATAGACTAAGACTGCAATAGGGTAATTGTACGCTTGATGTAGAGTGAATTAAAAAACAACTGGATTACATAACATATAAGTATCTATTTATTTTCCTCTTCTTTGCATCACTATTTATGTTCATTCTCAATGTAAGAATAAATATTCTCACATGTATAATTTCATATAAGCTGCCATAATGTGTTTTTCATGCATTTACTTCCCCATTCTCATTGCTAAATGGCTCTTATATGACCACTCAAAACATTGAAAGGCAACAGTTGAAAGTCTCATTGATTTGTTATGTAAATAGGAGCCAATATATTGTATTATGATCTATTTTGACAGTTCAGAATAAGACCCTGTTGAAAAATAGGGTTCATTCATTCTCTACTTTTTTTGAGTTTTTAATTGATAAATTGAAAACAAATACCTTACATTTTATCAATAATTACATTTTTGCTTTGTTTCTGTATTTCTCTTTTATTGTCATCTTGGCAGAATTAGTTTTTTTAAATACAGAAAGTTGTCTTCCTATCAAAAAAAATCTGTCTTAAATGAAGGATTTGATCAAATAAGCTAGACTACTTAGGGATTTGCCAGAAAAATATGCTAGCTTTGTTTACACAAGTAATGGATACACGTCCTTGTACAAAATAGGGTCTCATAATGACATTTGGTAAACTTTCTATATTTATTTAATCTACACATAGTTTGTGGTGATTTGGATGTCCTAAAGTCAAGGTTGTATCTTACTGGTAAAATACAAGTACATAGTCTCATATATCTCTTTGTTTGTCATTATCAGTGTCACCTACTTTATTCTCAAAGTAACTCTCCTCATACAAATTTAAATCAGAAAGGAAAATCCAATAATCCCATGACCCAGTGACATAATTAATATTAATGCTTATTAGATTTTTCTTGCAGTCATGTATATGTATATATTTTTTTTAAATGGAATAATGTTAGAAATAAATTTTTTTTTCTTTCATTTTGACTTAACCTTAAAATGTAGACATTTGTGTACTCTATTTAAATTTTTTAAAAATTATGGCATTGTATCATACAAAGAAACTATTGTTTACCTAACCCATATATTGATAGCTCAACAGAGAAAGTCATTGATATATTGCCATTACCAATAGCACTATAAAGGAACACAGTTACATATAAAATTTGACTTTATTTTTGTACCTCTAGAAGAAAATCTCTTGAGAAATAAAAGTTAAAAAATTTTTTTAGATTAGTTAGTTAACTATCTTAAATGAATATTAATAAATTATCAATGCACCCTTGCTTGCTTGCTATTAATACAGTTGTTTGAAATTCTGCAAGTTTAGGCTACTATAATAATGTACAAATATTCAAATATTGAGATATTATTTGCAAGGGCATAATGATATATTCAGAAAATTCAAGATAAACTTTCTCAGAATTAAGAATATTTTGTGTTCTGATGTACGATTCACACATACACATGATCTGAGTCAAAACAGCAATGAAATGTATGAGTTACTTAAGAAATATCATAGGAAATATATGGAGGAAATATATAGAACTTTTATGAGGAAAAAGTCTAAAACTTTTTCCTGGGAGTTATAAAAGAAGACAATGCAACATACTGTGTTCATAGATGAAAAGACTGAGTACAGCAACATGGACAAATATTTCCAAATTATTTTTTATAGATTTTTACACAACTGAATTCAGAGTATCCACATGAGCTTTTTTATGTAGAAATTCAACAGAATTATTTTAAATATATGTATTGGATATTAAATAAGAAAAAAGCTAGTATAAATGAAAGAAGTTATAGGAAGTGACTTACCCAACGGATCATAAATCACAAATTATACATATAAAATAATTAAAGATAAAAATCTCAAAATTAGGCAAATTGGGCAACTGTAAAAATGAGATCCGTGAAGTAGCACTGCAGGTTATATGTCTGTGTTGCAATGTGATATGAATGATACCTCAGAAGTAGTTAAGTAGAGATCAGATCAACTGTGTGTGTGTGTGTGTGTGTGTGTTTCGAATTATATACTATAAAAATTCTGGAGGAAGACTTCTTTGTGTTATTTACTCTAATGTCCATTTTTGAGCAGTATATCAAATAAAGTGTAAAGTAAGCTGCAATCATAGTATATTCCTAAATTGATAATGGCTTCCAGAGAACGTTTCCTTGATCACCAAGCATGCCAAGGCAGGTGGGTGTTTCTGATCAGGGTATTTGTGTATGGTGGGAAATAGTGATGGATGTCATCCTTTTGCTATCATGGTTATACATAGATCTAGTCTAATGGCATGAAACTTCCAAAGTCATTTTGAGGGTCATTGCCATTTCAGTCTGCAGGAAGGGAGAATGAGCACTGTGGAGACTCTAGTGGGAGATTTTTATGGACATGTTTGGAAGTAATTCAAATTATTTCTGCTACCATTTCCATTAATTAAAACTCAGCCCCATAGCTATATCTATAAAGGGATCTGAAAGGTATAGTCCTCATGTGATAAAGGAAGATATTTATAAAAGATACCATGTAGTTTTAAAATAAAACTGGATTTAAAGCACTAATACATATTTTAAAATATGTAAATGGAGGGATTTTTTTTTACAACTTTATTGGGATTCATTTAACATACCAACAAGTCACTCATTTAAAGTATATAGTTCATGGGATTTGAGTGTATGCAAAGTTGTGCAACCATCAACATAATCAATTTTATACTATTATCAGTCCTCCAAAAAGAAACCTCATACCAGTTGGTGGTCACACCTGATTTCCCCTTTCCCCAGTCCCTGAAAATCACTAATCTACTTTATGTTTCTGTGGATTTGCCTATTCTGGACCTTTTGTATCCATAGAATCATACAATATTTGATCTTTTGTGACTCAGTTATTTCACTTAACAGAATATTTTTAAAATTTACATCATAGCATGTAATAGTACTTGGTACTTTTTTGTTGCCAAATAATATTCCTTTGTCTGAACATACTACGTTGTGCTTATCCATTGGTAGAAATTTGGATTATTCCTACTTTTTTGGCTATTCTGCATAATGCGGTTGTGAAAATTCATGTACAAGTTTTTGCACATACGGGATTTTACTTCTCTTGGGTGTACACATAGAAATGAAATTGTTGAGTCACATAATTGTATGTTTTGCATTATAAAGAACTGCTAAACTGTGTTCCAGAATGGTTTCACAGTGAAACATTCCAGACAGCAATGTGAAGCTCCCCATTTCTCCACATCCTCACCCACACTTATTATTGCCTGTCTTTTTCACTTTTTCACTTTTTCACTAGAATTAGTGGAGGTGAAGTAGTATCTCATTGTGGCTTTGGTTTGCATTTCCTTAATGCATAATGATATTGAGCTTCTTTTCATGTGCTCCTTGGGCATTTGTATACCTTACTGGAGAAATATTCAATAATTTCTTAATAATTAAAAGTTGCTTATTATTAAGTTCTGAGTGTTCTTTATAGAACTATCTCTTATTAGGAAAGGCTAGAGAATATTGTTGGGATATAAATAGAGTTAAGAGTTTTTTCAACTGCATATTCTAAGAAAAACTTTTTGCCTGGATTTACCCACTTAAATTTCATCTGCTTTACATTCACTTTGAAATCCTCTGCCATTTATCTAGCCTCATGCCTCCTTCCCTTTTACTTACCATATTTAATTTCAGTAGGTCATTAAATCAGGTTTTTATTATGACAAAAACTAGTAATTGAAAGTGATTGAAATTTCCTCTGATATGTGAATCATATAGTAGTGACATATACAAAACATCAGGGTAATTAATTGGATTCTTCTGGTTGTATCCAATTACTCTTCCCTAAGAACATGATAAAGAACATTAAGCTTTAACCATGATAACCGAAAGTATTTCTATTTTTGTTCTAGTCCAAATTCTTGTCCTTGCAGATTTTGGAACTCCTCTTATTTATATATTTTTGTGGTTTTGCTCAAATTATATTATAAATATTGAGTCTTTCATTTTATTTCCATAGATTAGTTTTCTCTAATATGTTCTCCAAACTACTGTTTGCCTCTTTTACTTCATCTCAAGAAAGTTATATGATTCATTATGTCTATCAAATCTATATAGTGTATAATAGTGACCTTTGGACTCACATCACAGGTTTAGTATTTTTTTAAAGCTTTATTATTTTTTTTCAAGTAGTCTTATACGCAGTGTGGGCTGGAACTCACAATCCTAAGATCAAGAGTCTGGTGCTCTACTGACTGAGCCAGCGTGGCACTCCCTGGATCCACTCATTGCTTTAAACAAACAAACAAGCAAACAAGCAAAGATGAGAAACAGAAGAAAACCTGAGGTTTCATATGGCAAGAATCCTAGCAACTTTGAATTATTTCAGCACACTGTGCTTATCTGACGTTTTACTATTTGAGAAGAAAAGACTAGGAGAATGCTAAATGAAGATAATACATGATTCATAAATGCTGATATTGAACAGTTCCTACAGCTTTAAGGAACCATGAATGGAGGAAGATGTCAATATATTTAGAAAGTAATATTTACAGGAAGACCAGAAACTGAAGTTTACAGTATCCCCCAATCTAAGCTGCTTTTAGAATCCTAATTTGCGTGCCCCTATTGAATGAAGTGAAAGATTTCAGACCTCAGAATCTAATTCCATTTCTGTTACTTCAAGGAACATGACCTTAACTAATTTGATTCACAGTTTCCTTACTTGTTAAAGGGCTAATTAGGCCTACTTTGTTATAGTATGAGGATCAAATAAAATACTGTATAGAAAGGCCTTAACACAAAGCCTCACACATTTAATCCTGAGAGAATGTGGTCATTAAAACATACCTTTTGGAATTAGAACTAAAAAAAACAAATGACCTGGATAGTAAGCAAAATTTGAAGTACAACACCATCTTGGGGTCACTTACTTTCCATAGTGTTTTTCCAAGACCGCATTGTGTGTTCTTAATCCCCAAATGTGACAGTGTCTCTAATTATGAGCCTACACATTTATACACACATTCTATCATTATATTCAGAACTCACCCACTGGACTGTAACTAAGTCTTTAACGAGTTACTAATGAACATCTTCAGCTTAGATCAGCATTTAAAAAAATGTTGAAGAGTGTTGAAAAGCTATTCAGAGGGTAGGCCTGTTGCTTTTAATTAGACTATAAGCCCAATAAAATTTCCTGTCTTCACTATTCATCCAAGGCTTAAAGAAATTGAATAGTGAGTGACAGATATACTCTCACTTTGGTATTATTGGTTTAATATTAAGTTAAAGGGGATAAATATATTGAACTAAATCAGAGAAATCATTATTTTGATTAAATGCAAAGGTAAAAATAATAGGCAAAACCAAAATAGCATTTCACAGTGATTCATTTTTTCTCCCCTGCACTCAGATGACGTTACACATTATTTTTATGGTTGCAGTAGAGAATAACAGATGACATGAGGAAAAAGATCCAGATATGATTAGATCATGTAGATGACCCCCCTAAAAAATCCCCCCAAACAAAAACCAAAATATTTATAAAAAGAATGAACAGTTGGCTTTCACACATTACTGCTTCTCTCCAAGCTGTTGGAGATAACACGAAAGTAGTAATCATAGACAGGACCTGAATTAGATCAAGACTATTCTTTTCTGGAGCTCTTGTTACAAATCAACAATGGTGGCGACTATTTAGCAATGATCCTTCCTTTTCCTTTTTGATGGAGAAGTTGGTGAAACTATGCAAACCTAAGGGCACCATATTTTTTTCTTTAAAGATTTTATTTATTTATTTGACAGACTGAGAGAGATCACAAGTAGGCAGAGAGGCAGCCAGAGAGAGGAGGAAGCAGGCTCCCCGCTGAGCACAGAGCCCAATGCGGGGCTTGATCCCAGGACCCTGGGATCATGAGCTGAGCCGAAGGCAGAGGCTTTAACCCACTGAGCCACCCAGGTGCCCCGGGGCACCATATTTAATAATCAAGACACATAGTATGTAAAGTTCAAAGCAATAGGCTAATATGATGTTGTTTCTCTGGGAAATGCTGCACATTTGCTTAAAAGGAAGCCTTTTAGATTAGTTACAGTAGCTCAGGACAGTGGGAATAGCTGTGATAGCCTACATGTCTTACAGGTTACCGGTTATTGTTAGGAGACAGGTTGGATCTCATGCCTCTGCACCCAGATAAAAACCACCACGTCGATTTTTAAAAGTAGGTGTCCAGTAATAACCATACTCTATGTACACACAACCAACATAATGTAATAGATCATTTTAACATGTTCGCTTGTTAATGTCTCTGCTTTCTTTTTAATCAGCATTTAGGCTTTCATTTTGTGCGTGTTTTGAGGAGGTGGTGGTGGAGGTAAAACTCCCTTCCTACCGGAAAAAAGTAGATAAAAACTTTTCATTCTTCTCAACCATCTTCAGAGATGCCAGTTAGAATTAACTAGATAGAACTAACTAACGAGATAAATTTCTGTCAAAATATATAGGGTTTTCACTGGTTTTTCCCATATATCAGGTATAATTGACCCTGTGATTAAGGAAAAGGGCATCATTACTATTGTTGTAAAGATTCTTAAAGAATTATTTACTTGATAACACTCTAAAAGCATAGCTTTCATGCCATTAACATTTTAGTATACTTTAACAAGAAAGTAGAGGAAAGGAAATTAAAAGAAAATCAGTATTTTCCAAATAATAAATTCCAGAGCTTTATTCTTGTTACCATGAATTTAAAACTGTTTGATTAGGGCACCTGGGTGGCTCAGTTGGTTAAGCGACTGACTTCAGCTCAGGTCATGATTCTGGAGTCCCAGGTTTGAGTCCCGCATCTCAGGTTCCCTGCTCAGCAGAGAGTCTGCTTTACCCTCTGACCCTCCTACCTCATGCTCTCTCTCTCTCTCAAGTAAATAAAATCTTTAAAAAAATCTGTTTACTTTATGTTTATTTTAAAAAAGCAGATATTTTTGATTAGAAAAGAAAAAAACATTATTCTGATGAATAAGATATATAATAGACATTTTATTGAATTTGAGTGAAAATAATGTCTTCTTGTAAGAAGCTAAATTTTTAAAAATAAATTTATAACAACAGAAACTTCACTTATTTTAACAAATGTTTGAGATATATACATCACAGTATTACAATCTAGGCAACTATCACAATGAATGAACCACATTTTTTCCCTCTATTTTTAGGACACGAAAGATGCCAGACTTGAAAGCCGATTAAAAAGTACTCTTTAAGTGCTCTTTCTTTTATTTTTTAACAAATAGGGATTAAGTTCCCCTTTAGCTTTACTCATAACCACTGTTTGACTCTTCCGCTAGTCTCAGAATATCATACAGTTTTTATATCTTGCTTGTTCAGTCTCGTGGTAACAGTGTAGCCCATAATATGTTTTGTTTTACTGTAACAAGCTATGTTGTAGAGAAAAAGAGTAAGGAACCCAGTTTGAGGGGAAATTGCTTACCCACATAGGGCATACCAATGCTTCAGGAAACAATTCAGTCTGGACAAGAAGTACTTTGAGTTAAATTGAATAATATCCATGTATGCTATGAAAGTTGCTTCATCAGACACAAGTGGGCATTTATCACTACAGAACCATTTTCTTTTGAGAACAAGAATGAAACAGATTTTTCTGTGTTAGAACTTCCATGTTGTCATTTCTACCTGGTGGATTCCTTGTCAGGTGCTTGGATTGAAACTTCATGACTATTGTTAGAGCTTACTACCCAGCGGATAAAGAAATTATACACCTGCCACCTACACCTTAGAGAGAAATCAGGAAAAGAAGTAATCTTGTTATATGGCCAAATGAAGGTAGTGGGGGACAGGTAGCGCCTTTCAGTATGCATAAGGAAGTGGAATTGGAAAAATGTCTTTACTGACAAGAAAAGAAGCAGAAGCAAGAGTCTGCTTGTCTGTCTCTACCTCTCTCTCTCTTTCCCTCTCTTCTTCGCTGATCCCTCCCTCCCCCACTTCCTTTTTTTTTTTTTCTTTAAAGATTTTATTTCTTTATTTGACAGAGGGAGAGATCACAAGTAGGCAGAGAGAGAGGGGGAAGCAGGCTCCTCCCTGAGCAGAGAGCCCGATGCGGAACTCGATCCCAGGACCCTGGGATCATGACCTGAGCTGAAGGCAGAGGCTTTAACCCCCTGAGCCACCCAGGCGCCCCCTCCCCCACTTTCTTATTCCTCCTTCTCTCTACCTCTTTCTCTCCTGATATATGTATATTACACTGACGTGGGATTAGACATCCTTTATCAATCATCCATATAAGTATTTGAGGATAATTTCTAGCATTTATACAGCACTTCACAGTTAGCTGAACACAATAGCTCTATGAATACTCATATCCAGTGAGTCATAGATAATAATATCAGTAATATTAAGGTGAAAAAATAGATTTAGAGCTGTCAGTCTGATGGTGCAGTGACATTTGAAATAGTTCATAGAAGAGAAACTCAAAAATCTCATAAACATCTCGTGGTGGCTTCTTCCAAAGGCATTTTAATGACTTCTGAGCATTTACCTTATTTCACAGACCTATGATTTAAATTATAAATAAACCACCTAAACAACATATAGAAGAATGAGCTAGAATATTACAAGACAAAACAAGTAAAATTTTTAAAGTTTCATTTAAAGGAAAAAAAAAAGTATTGTGTTTATGTTAACCTAGAGGTAATAGTAAAAGGTAAAATTGAATAGTGGGTTAGGGTTAGTACAAAGATGAACTACATCATTGTAATTGTAGTACATTTCAGACTCAATAAAGGCTCATAATTAGCTACTGATTTTAAAAATATGTTAAAATATTGCTCCCAAACACAAAAACAAATGACTTGTGAGGAACATCCTTAGTGTTTGAAACTTAAATCACTTGTAGTTCTGATAAATACTCTTTGGTGGTGTATTGTTGTTGGCCTTTGTCTCACCTTATAAATAGCACGACAACCCATGGTTTTGTCGAGATCCCATACTTAATATTATGATCAGTAGATATTTGGAGGAAGAAGCTGAATAATTGACTGAATTACATAGCTATTAATCAAAGGAGAACAAGAAAAGGGTAACAGTTGCAATTGGTTAGAAAAATAATGTTTACTTAGTATTTTTATTATTTACAAATCTTGATCACAGAAACTATATACCATTAAAAATATGATTTTTTTGATATTTATTTCAATTTTAAGCTCCACAGACAAGATGAAAACTCTGGTACTGACATCTTACGGACTTTACATCTTATGTGCTCATTATTTTTCCTTTTCTTAATTCTTGCCTTAAGTTCACCCCAGACTATTATTCAGGAACTTTGGTGCTCTGATGGCTTTTGATGTTTGGAGACTAACATAAACATGGGGAAATATTTTGATCATTTCAGTAGATTGTGAAATATTAATTTTCATATTTCATGCTTCCCACTAGGGAAAGCAGAATCAAAGTGTTTACATAGTGAAAAACCTGAGTATGCACTGATTATGTAGAGAATTTGGATAGGGCAATGACTCATATTACTTATGATGATTAAATATTATTTATTTATGATGAAAGCAATTTGAACTTGTAAACTATTAGTGAATCTCTCTTTTTTAAAAATATAAAGTCTCTATGAGATATGTACTTCTTAAAGGAAATAAGGTAAAATGTCTGTCTTTCTGAAGAAGGTTAGAAAGAAAGAAGGACAAGATGTGGTGGCCTTATCGTTACCTCCTGCCCCCAAACCAGAATTATCTTTGAGACATCTCCGAATCCATACAACAGAGTTTGAAAACGTGACCTCAAATGGAAAAGGGAGAGGAGTAAGGTGGGAGGGAGGGGGGTGTGTGCTTCTAAATTATCTTTCTCCTTATTAATCTGGAGAGGAAGACAGACATTTAGGACGCGAAGGCTCTCCTCAAGTATACTGGAAGATAAGTACTTTCTGGGAACAGAATTTATTTTGCGCAGCCTATTTGTATAGATTTCAGACAAGTGGGTTGGAGAATGCCCAGGTGTAGCTACCACCTTTCTTCACATGAGGAGGAACTTACTGCCTCGGATGGATTTGGCTACCCGAGGACAGACCGAGCTTCTGATCAGTGCCTCTTACATGCAGATTTTGTTTCCAAGTTTTTTAGCGGACGTGCCCTCGGGCCCCTCGGGGCTATGAGCTAGCGTGGGAGTCTCATGATTCTTTCCAGACCTCTGATTCTGAGCCTCTAATGGAATACCAGACTTAAAACCGTGATGTTTATCTTGAAAACTTATTTTTGTAATAGCTTCAGGAAGACAAATGAGATTTATATTTATAACTCAAATAAATATTTCTCCCCAAGTCATACAGTATTTTAAGGGTAGCATATCCAATATTTTAAAAACAGAAGTGCAGATTCGGGGTCTGTTCTGATGGCCCTTGTCCATGGGGGCAGTGTAGTAGCCAGTCCACTGTGGCTGCCACGGATTGCCGACACTGGGTTCCTTTTGTAGAGAAGTTAAAGGAGCCTCCAATAGTCTCCAGTTTCATAGAACAAATCAAAGTCTAATTTCCTTCAACTTAACAAAGTTTACTAAACTTTCTGATATATTGTGTTCCTCCGTCTTGTGCTTTGAAATCATTCTATTCTCCAATCCAGACCTGTTTCTTCCAGGTCTCTGGATCTTGCTTTTTCGTGAGTTTGTTCTTCTTGTGTAAGCATAGATTCTTTCTTTTAATACAGAGAGTATTACACTTTGCAGCTCATGGTGATTCCTCCTTGTATGCATTCAAAATCCTTTGCCGTTCTCTACTTACTCTAGAAATTGACCTTTCCCCAAATAATCTCTAGTTTAGGAGAGGTCATTATTCCCAAGTCTATTTCCCTGTCCTGCCCTGTGCTTCCGTCTCAGGAACGTCATTCAGTATGAGCTCATGCTCTGGCTGTAGCTTAGCTCTTTGATCTCATTCCAGAACATTCTTCTCCCAGCCCACTACATGTAGATTCATTGGCCATTTGCTGATTCTTTCTTTCTTTTTCTTTTCTTTTCTTTCTTTTTTTTTTTTTTTTTTTAAGATCTGTTTATTATTTATTTGACAGGGAGAGGAACAGCAAGAGAGGGAACACAAGGGAGAGAGGAAAAAGCAAGCTTCCTGATGTGGGGCTTGATTCTAGGCCCCTGGGATCATGACCTGAGCCCAAGGCAGATTCTTAATGACAGCCACCCAGGTGTCACCATTGGGCTATTTCTTGACTAGACCTGAGGTAATTCCAACCTGAGAAATTGCAGCAGCCTGGAATGCCCTTTACTCCCGACTTTTCTTTTCTTTTCTCTCTTTTTTCTTTTTTCTTTCCTTTTTTTTTTTTTTTTTTTTTTTTACGGCTAGCAACTTCCAATCTCATTGAGATCTCAGTTTAAATTTTTACTCCCAAACAAAAGTCTTCCCTAAAACCTAAAACAGGGTTTCCTTACATATTACCCTATTTAAACTTTCTGTAGATTACTTATATTTCTAAACTTTTTAAAAAATTGCTTACCTGTTAGTGTATTCTGTCTTCTACACCAGAATAGATGATTCATTCAAGTAGACATGTGGTCTGTTTTGCTCACCAGAATCTCCACCACCAAGAAAAAGACCTAGCACACAATGTAAACTCAATAAATATTTGTCGAATGAACAAATAAGTGCATGCTCCATCACTCCAAGTGTCCTTAGACAGTAACTTGGCTGAGGGTGAAAACTTTCAACTCTATTATAACTGAAGCTTATAGGAAGATACAGCTTTATCATCTTTTGCTAATTTCCTACCATAGTATAGTTTATAAAGATGTTTGGGGAAACATATCTGTATATATCATGTAAAAAGTAATTAAAAGTAGTCACATTTTGCGCAATGAGGAGAGGGATATTTTAGAAGTCAAAAGTTCAGAAAAGACATCACTGGAGTTAAACAAAGGAGATGATTTTTTTAGATACTTTGATTTTCACAACATTTTGGTCTTAAAACTTATTTCCTTCTCTGACACTTTTTTCATTTACACAATCTAGCAAAATTGCAGAGATTACCTTTTGCCCAGATATTTTAATATTCACTCATTATAGTGAGAAATAAAAATGATGTTTCAGAACAATGCTAAACTTAGTTATGTTGTAGACTACAGATTGGCTAGTTCTATTCTAAACATTTTTTTTTTATTTGAAGATGGATTGTTGGACAAATTTCTTAATATTTTTGTTTTCTATAAGGGTTAGTTTCTTGTGATTTGGGAGGGAACATGTATTTCAGTCTTAATTTGCAAATTTTATATGTCAAGAAATTATAGCACCACTGTATAAACTTAGAGTGTTAGAAAGATGATCATAAAATTCTCTAGTTTTTATTGAATTTCCTAGTTTCTCTCCTGAGTTCTGGAATGGTAGTCAGATAGCATTTTTAATGTGTTTTTAACTATGCATATTATAGTATGTTAAAAATAATTGTGTAAAGCAAAATCTTTTTCCTTGTAAAGTCTGTTTCTTTCTGCTAGTAGGAACATTTTCATTACCATTCCTGTTTATAAAACTAGCTGCAGTTAGTGTAGAAAAATGTGTATCTCGGGTATCAATGCACCAGAAAATTAGAAAAAAAACCAAACAAACCAAAAAACCTGTACTTAAATAGTTCTGTTTTTCATAGCATATAATGTATGACTGTTTTGTGAATTATTAAAAAAAATCATATGTGTACAATTTTATTTTTTCATTATTGTCTTGGTCTTCCATATTTATTCATTTATGTAATATGTACCATTTGTCAGTAAAATCATTGTGTATTTAAATGGCAAAAATGTATGTATATCTTTTTCACCCTAATGTTCATCACAGATCTTAATACAGTATCTTTCAAAAAGTGTTAAATGACCTGAAACATATAAACATTAAATAATCCATGTAAATGTAACAACATAACAAACAAAACGAAACTGATAAAATAAATAAATAAATAAACACCTCTCTGAAACTTTCGGCACCCATTACCTTATCAAGCTTTTTGTGTGTAAATACCTAGTTCAGTAACATTTTTATTTATACTTAGAGAATTTAATGGCTATAATTTTACAGCAGAATGCTGTGAATCTATAAAATATAAAATTTATATTTTTTTCAAGTAGCTTTCTCTGCTTTCCATAATTATGTCTAATTTTCCAGTTCCTGCTAAGGATTAGGTTGAGGTTGTGTTTAGCTAGGACAGACATGCACAATCCGCCCGAATTCGGGGACGGGGGATGTGTTCTCCTCAGCTCCAGGGTTATCTGAGTGGGGCCTGGGGTGGCTGGAGTCCAGGGACTAGGGCAGAGAGCAGCCTTGGGAATAGCCTCTGGTTGGGCTCCTCTGCAGCGGGCCTGAGCTGAGCGGAGTCTGATGGTGCGCCCTGCGGTCCCCGCAGGTGGCAAGCACAGTGAGCGACATCCAGCCCTTCCTGCTCCACTGCGACACGCTGAGCGCAGCCCCGGAGGCGCTCTCCCACCCAGACATCTCCTTCAGCAACCAGCCGCAGAGCGGGCCACTACTCATCGTGGACAAGGGCCCCGTGGAGCTACCAGAGGAGGTCGTGGTCCAGGTGCCCAAGGAGCCCAGAGTGCAGCCCAAGGTGCGGCCAGCGGTGGGGAGAGGGGGTTGGGGGGTGGCTGGGCAGGGACTCCTGGAAGGCTCCGCCCCAGGCAGTGCCCCAAGTGTGTCTTCTCATTTGTCCCCGTCAGCATCCGCTCACTGGGGCTGATGTCTGTCTGCATTTAGCGGTCTCCTAGCAAGTCGTTGAACCCTGCATGCTTGTTCTGCATTCGAGCCTCCTCATTATGCCAAAATGTTTGACTTTAAATTTCTGAATGGGTTTGAAATAGCTCTGCAGTATCGCAGGAAATTTCCAAATTACTTTTAGAGACCATTTCAACTATTGTAAAATGTGATGCTTGTAAAAGACAAATTTTAACATTTCTGATCATCTGCGTGTTTGGGGAAAGGAAAAACCTCATCAATGGAAACTACCAAGTTTTCGGGGAGAGTAGGATGAACACATCTTGGTTGGGAATTGTATATAGTCATTTAGAGCTTCAAATCTGATAGAAAAGTGATAGTTACAGAAGCAACATAATTTTCTTATGAAAATGTTGACGGTGCTTTATAATGTCTTTGCACCTGGCAAATGCAGTGAATGACATCCATCTCTAGAAGCTCTGGTGAGAAAAAGAATACTTGCAAAAGTTCAATACTGTTCTTTTCCCCAATAATTTATCTAATACTTAGGCAATGTAATTTTTCTCACTAAACTCCATACAAGCACTCCTATCCCTCTTGTTTCCTATAGGGAATATAATATAATACAATAAGTATAATGTGATATGTAATATATATTTTCTTTATATACATGATATATTTTTATGTTAATGTTCTTTGATAATATTTAAACGAATTGATAAGTTTATATGAATGCAATATGTATATATTCATATATATTTTTCATATATATTATATATATGAAATACATTTATATTATATTATATTATATTATATTATATTATATTATATACCATATTAATAGTTTTATTTGTAAACTACATGAAAAAGGCTGGGGAAGCATTTGGCTAGGGGAACCATAATTATTGAGTCTTTTCCTAAAACAGTGTCACCTTTCCTACTCCATAATTTCTTCAAGGGAATATTCATACAAGAAATACTGGCAAAGGAACATGAAATAGCACTGAGCTTATCTTCTTAACCCCATAACCGTATTCCCTGGTAAAATAAGCTGGAAAACTTGGTTTTCAGTTCAGGAACCAAGAGAAAAATATCGTAAACCCATCTGAGATGGATTTTTCAATTCTGACCTGTGAGAATTAAGCCTACCTCTTCAATTACTGCAGCCACATAGAAAGAGTAAGTGTGAGAGTGACTTGGCCCTCATGGTGGCTCTGTCCCCTCAGTCACCTAGTTCAATCAATGGCCTAGAATCTTTCCATCTGGATTCACATTCCTTCCTTGGTGTTGATGATTAGTGATGGGGAGTGCATATACTTCCACAGAAGTGTGTGCAATTGTTTCTAGTGTGTTCAGCAAATTCAGGGAAAATGTAAAGTAAACATTATTTAAGAAATTCTTTTTTTTCTCCTGCTCTTTGTTTTGTATTATCATTTCAAACCTGAAGTGTCTATATTGGATGCAGTCATATTTTTCACAGAATGTGCTTCAACAGTTGCAAAATTTTCCTTATGATGTTGGCTTTTGATTTATATTGTAAAATAATAATACAAAATTAATATTATTTAATTTCCTTCAATGCATGTACATTCACCACAGTTTTTAGTACTCCTGGGGAAGAAATCCAAAAACAAAGTTTAATTTTTGAGTAAATGTTATAAATGTTCAAGCCAGCAGGTAACACACACACACACACACACACACACACACACACACATATGCACGTCTGCTGGCAACTCAGTTTTGAGGGGAAAAAAAATCAGAATATCAGTCAGAATACTTTTTCCTATAGAACTTTTCCTAAGAAGTTGGCTGAATTTAAATGCTCCCCAACATTTATAGCTTAACAAGATTTTTCTATGTTACTAGCTTTTACTTTTTGCCATGTATGTGACAACTTTCAGTACAGTAATGGGTTCTAAATCATGCTTTTCTCTCAACTTACAAATAGGAAAATTTCATTATATTTTGCTTTAGACAGAAAAGAAAGCGTAGGTATGTGATCTCATAAGTGAAGACTGAGGTAAACGTCATGTGATTTTAAAAGGAGCCTGCAGAATCATGTTCATCTGTTATAAGGAGACAATATTTTTTGAAAGTTGCTTTGGTGTAAAAGTAATTTTATCAGTGAGGTAAAGAGCATCTGAAGATATTCTAGTACTCCCTAAAGAAAAAATAAAGAAGAAAAAAAAGTAAACATTACAGGGGCATTATCTTTCCTGATACAGAAGATGATACATACAGCTGGAATGCTTGGACACGTATTAAAAATGAAAGTGAAAGAAAAAATACCACATTACTTGGAGCTCTCCAAGTTGAAAAGACAGGAAAGAATGCAAACAAGAAGATGTCCAGTGAACTCTAGCTCCCTCCCCTTCTCCTTTCCTCCACCTTTCTTAAAATAAAAACAACTGCTGGGGCGCCTGGGTGGCTCAGTGGGTTAAAGCCTCTGCCTTCGGCTCAGGTCATGATCCCAGGGTCCTGGGATCGAGCCCCACATTGGGCTCTCTGCTCCGCGGAGAGTCGGCTTCCTCCTCTCTCTGCCTGCCTCCCTGCCTACTTGTGATCTCTCTCTCTCTGTCAAATAAATAAATAAAATATTAAAAAACAAAAACAAAAACAAAAAAAACACAACTGCTTACTACAGAAGCAAGATAATCTAAGATACAGAAAACTCAGAAATCAATATAAAGACATATTATGTAATTTTTTATTGAAAAATTAAATTGATGCCCCTTTTAAAAATGTTAACCTCTGTATTTGTCCTATAGATAGCCAGGCAACTGAGGAGAAACCCAACAAAAGCAACCCTAACAACATTAAAAAAAAAAAAAAATCTTTTTATTGGTTTGAAATTAAACTTTGTCCTTTTTTAAATTTTATATTCATTTGACTCAGGATAGCTAATAACCGTTCTTAAGAGTTAATGAGTGTTTGGATTCACAGGAATTAGGACTTCACAGTAGAGCAGCAAAGCATAAAGAGTTTAAAAACATTGTTCTCAGAAGACATGTTTCTCCTTAGCACATTAAGGCAGAAGGAAGTCTGAGGGCAGATTGCCCAGTTAATGACTAGATATCAAGACTGTTCCTTGAAGCCAGAAGAATGTAAATGTGTTTTTTATCAGGATTTTCCTTGGTTTAGTTGTGATTCTCCTGCAGATGCCTAAATTCATTGAGATGATCTACAAATAACCCTCCTGCAAGCCACACATGGAGTGTGCAGAGTTCATAGGGTTGTTTTCTTAGAATGCAGCGAAAGCGTTTAAATCTTGACAAGCCATAAAAATGCTACCCTGTGCTCATTTTAAAGCTTACCTTTGCAAGAGCCAAAATGCTTTTACAAGGAACATGTGTATTCTATCCGTCCTTTGGGAGAATCAAATCAAACTCTGCTGTCATTTTTTTTTCCTCATTTTTCCCATTCTTGGGTTTTTTTGTTTATAAATGGGAATGCTTTTATGATAATTATAAGTAGAAAACTCCATTTGATTTGTTTTGTTACTTTAAACAAAAGTAAAATTGATCTAAATTATAAAATACTGGATGTTCCGTAGTTCACTCTTGCCCTTATTTATTTTTTCAATGACACTGGATTGAGTATAAATGCCTGCTGGATACTGGACTAAGTCCTGGGAAGACACAGACAGGAAAACTCAAACTTTGATCTTTCAGTGAGCGCTGGGACACAATAGGAGAGTACAGTGTGGCAAGTGCTTGCTAGGGGATATTTCTACCCTATAACCAAAGAGGCCAAGAACCTTGTTTGTAAAATTATGATAAACATAAGATTTGGTCTGTGCATGTTTGAGAGGGAGTTCTAAATGTAGGAGCAGAAATTATATGGAGATGTGTTTAAAGATCTGATCAGGATGGCATGATACAACGTTATGTAGAGTTGAGACTTTTGCTGATGGGAGTGAGGGAGCAATTAAATTAATCTTACAGGCATTAAGCAAAGACTGACCTGATGCCTGTATTAACAATGAACTAGAGACTTCAAGACTGGAGATAGGAAGGTTATTCTATTGAGTCAAGTAAGAAATGATGCTAGCCCTGATTCAAAGAGTGAGTGACATTAGTAATAACGAGGATCAGTGGACAGGAGTTAGAGATTCATGGGATATGTGAGTAGACCAAAAGAAAACTCAGAGGACAAAGAGGTTTCTAGCTTAAAAGAAAGCATGATGAGTGACTGCACCACCTACTGAGGTAAGAAAGACAAGGTGAAACAGAGAATGATGGTATGGAATGATGGTGTTATAAGTAACTTCTTCAACACATTCCTTTGAATAGAAACGTAACTTTTTGGCCCCTAATTAAGAGCTCGTAACTTAAATACAATATACAAATCTGAAAAAAAAATTAAAAAAAGATAATTAAAAATGCTATTTGTTGATCATAAGTTATTCTCATCAAAAAGAAAAAAAAAATACCATTCTTTGTGAGGAATCATTCTATTTTGTCTTAGGTATGATAAGATACTCTGTAACAAAAGAGCATCTCCTAGGATTTTTATTCAATCCTTCCTTCTACCTCCCAGTGATACCTAGCAGGGTTAGAGCGGAGCCAAGAGTAGATCTGACTTTGAGCTCTCTTGTGTTCCCATGAGACAACAGAAACAGAATTCTTATTATAGATGTGCATTTGCAGTAAGTATTTCTCAGTATTGTGGCAGGGAAACAGGTTGAACAGTTCGGACAGTTGATGTGCAGCTTAGATATATTTGACATTCATTCAGTTCTTAGTACAATGTTCCATGTCAAAATTTGGAAGAATACAGGACACTAATTTGCTCATATTTGTACTTATTAACGGCGTAACATGACACACCATTTAATAAAATAATAACAAAAGATAATCTCCATGTGTCTTTCAAGAGTACCTCAAAAATGAATCTTGATTTATACTCTTGCCTAATTAAAACTGATTATGAGACTAGCCTATCCTTTGATGACATTGTAAAGGGATAATATTTCTTAAAGAGATGTCTAATATTCTCAGTGGGTAAGAGTCTAGAAAATCAAAACTGTACTAAAAAAATAAGCATTTTTAAAGTCATGAATCTAAGACCATAGCTGAAGAGATCACCTAATTGTACAGGTAACGGTATTGTAACAAACTGATAGAGGCAGGGAAAGGGTGGTAAAAAACTCTTTTGCTGGGTTACTTGTTGAACAAAATGATTTGGGAATGGAGTCAGTTCTTTTATATACCATGAACTCAACCAACATGATAGGGTAAATCAATGGCCACTGGAATCAATGAGGAACAGGGAGTGGTAAATGTGAGATGCTTTAAAACCTATAGGCCAGAGCATATACATCTAGTAAATACGATTAGTAGGCAACACATTTTCTCTTATCTCAGACTACATTGCCACGTATGTCTTACTCTTTAGCCTCATGGAAGTTCTGTCAGCTTACCAAGCAAACTATGCCCCTTTCTGTATCTTTGCAAATGATATTATCTTTGCCGGTTGGAATGTCCTATGCCACCTGAGTCCTCTTCAGCATAGCTAAAAATTCGATGTAGGGTTGAATTGTATTGATTTTCCTTCGTATTCACCCATCCCAAGCCCTATTCTTTTTTTTTTTTTTTTTAAGATTTTATTTATTTATTTGACAGAGATCACAAGTAGGCAGAGAGGCAGGCAGAGAGAGGGGGAAGCAGGCTCCCTGATGAGTAGAGAGCCCGATGCGGGGCTCGATCCCAGGACCCTGGGATCATGACCTGAGCAGAAGGCAGAGGTTTAACCCACTGAGCCACCCAGGTGCCCCTCCAAGCCCTATTCTTGACAGAACAATTCCTATCTTTCTCTTGATTCTCAACTAGAATGTCCTGAAAGTTAAGCATGGGCACGTAGTGAACAGTTTCTCTTCACTTCTGTCTGGTTTTTATATTTGCCTTTGCTATAACTGACGATCATTGGAAAATCCGAGACCGTGTTACTCTTACTGTTTTTATTAGTGTTACTTATATTGACTTTGATAAGTTTTCCTTCTGGCATGTTCTCATATTTTTACTCCCCCTACTCCCAAATTTTTTGGAAAAGCTCATTCTAATTTTGTTACTACATTATAGTCTGGCATATGTAGGTAAAGACTAGGCGTTCATAGGGTGATACAGAGATGAAGGAACTTGTCACATAAGGACAGATTAATATTGCTATAGCAATGGAAAAAACCTCTGTTTTACAAGCTCAGTCTTCTGGATGTAATCGTTACTGCAAGAGAACAGTATAATGTGGTCTTCAAAGTGCTGTGTTAGCTTCTTGTTTTATATTACTGTAGTATTATTTCAGAAAAGAGACCCTGTTCACTTTTGTCTTACAGTGAGGTTTGCTAAGGTAGACAAAAAGTTAGGTCTAATTAATATTCAAAACACAGTTTTTGCTCATTGCTCTTTAGAATTCTTATATACGTCTAGGGCCATATTATACTTTGATGTGGGAAAAGAGTAATAGGTCTCTACAGAAATAGGTAAAACACAGAGGTTACAAAAAAAATAATAATAAACCTTGCAGCCCTGAACATGATTTCAAAGCATTTCTATAGGAGCTTGTTTCTTTCCCAAATGGTATAAATACCAGAATGATGAATCCAGTTGAAAATAAATGTGTTAGTGAGTTTGGCCTTAAAGAATTAATAGGGAAATATGATAAATTCTTTTGTTTCTTTTAGTGTAAACTGTAAATTAAATTATTTTCCCTTTTTCATCTGAGAAGGATATGAGTAGCTTCTCAAAAGGCTTATGGAAATTATATTTTATATAATTTTTATAAATTATAAATTATATATATTTCTTATTACAAACAATATGAATAATGAGAACTAGAAGCTAAACTGACATTTAGGCAAAAAGAAATATGCTCCTTTGATTTAATTAGGAATGTATTGCAAGTTGTTTCATTAACTCATTACTTGAGTATCTGCCATGTGTTAATAATTGTATATATGTCCCAAAGGAGCATATTTGACACTATCAATGACAGATACTTCTCAGAATAAATTAGTCAATTATTAGTAAATCCTTTCCTTTTTCTTCTGTTTCCTTTCAACTTAATGTATGTAGCAAAAGAAATCTGCAGTGTATCTCAGATACAAAGGAAACTTCGACTATATTTAGAGAAGCCTTGACCCTAAATTAAGATGAAAGGGGAGGACAGGACAGGTGCTGTGTATAAAACATTATACTCTCATAGATTGGCTTATGTCTGTGCTTTTAGATTCTGCATTTGTCATACAGTCTCCAGTCCAGAAATATAGAAACTTGGTCAGGCACTCTATTCTTTTTCTCTTATATATATATATAGTTCATTAAATTGATGACTTTTCCCTTGCTATGATTACTTTCCCTCACTATTGACTACCTGAGAAGCAATTTCTTTTTCTTGGTCATTAGACATATCATTAAATTTTCACCATTTTGCTTTGAATGATACAGAGAGAATAGTACTATGAATCACCATTATTTTTTTTTAAGATTTTATTTATTTATTTGAGAGAGAGAGAATGAGAGAGAGAGAGAGATTGAGAGGAGAGAGGTCAGTGGGAGAAACAGACTCTCTGGCGATCAGAGAGCCCGATGTGGGACTTGATCCCAGACTCCAGGATCATGACCCTGAGCAGAAGGCAGCTGCCCAACCAACTGAGCCACCCAGGAGACCCTATGAATCACCATTATTATCTAAGCTTTGGGGTCAGAAATATTTAGGTCTAGTCCCAGCTTCACTTTTTATTAGCAGTCTTAACCAAATTCAAGGACTTATGTTTGAAAAAAAATTATCTCTTCTGTATAGCGTGATGATAAAAGTACATACATTGTTGTAATGATTAAGTATCATATAAATATATTAAATATGATAAACACATAGTCCTTGAGACCAGTAAGCGGTATCTACCACTATTTACCCCTACCTCTTTTTTTATTGGCTTTTTTTTTGGTAATAATTATACCAGAGATATGAAATGAAAGATCCATGGAGAATTTACAGTGCATTTATTTAGTACTTGTTCATATTTCTGTTTGGGTTGAGGAAAAGACAAAGTAATATTCTAAAATACTGTCTTTATACTTTGGGCACATTATGAGTTGACAGCTTGGGTAACTAAACATAAGTGTTTAAAAGAGAAAATAACTCGTTAATTTAATTCACATACTTTGTGCCTGTAATGTACATAGAACACTCTGTAAGGCATTTCCTTTCCTCCAGGATTTGTAGTCTGTTGTCGGAGACTGAAGTATACCAGTAAGCGTTTGGCTATGATTTGGTGAAATGCGGTGTCCCACAAGTGCTGCAGTATTTTAAAGAAGGAGGAGATGGCATTCCTGGTGTGGCATGGGGGATAGGATAGAGGAGAGAATGGGTAAAGCATTCTTAGATAATGTGGTATTTTAACTAACTCTTGAAAATCCCTGGGATCCTTTGCAAGCATAGATGGGAGGTGCTGGAGAATGGGTGTCCTCCAAAGTATTGAATTATGTGAACAAAATTTTAGTTGGAGATAATTCTGTCATTTTCATCAAATAGTGAAGAGTCTAGTTTAACCAGCAATATAGACATGAGGAGAGAAGTAGTGGGGCAGGAAGTTTGATGGGGAAAGGTAGGTTGTAACTATCTTGTAGGGGGTCTTAAATGTCCGGGTGAGACTTTGTACATAATTTCGTCTGCAGCTGAAATTCTTTAGAAGCTCTTGATCAGAGTTGCAGTTTAGAAACTGTCAGGATGATGTGGGGAACTTGAGGGTAGAGAGGGACTTGAAAGTAGATCAGTTAGGTTGTTGCCGTAGGGCAGAAGGTAATGAGTGTCTGAACTGGGGAGCTAGCAATGGGGAGGGAGAGAAGATGAACAGTGTGAGAGATGCACAGACACTGAATCTGCAGAGCCTGGTTACCGGTTAATTGGATGTAGGAAGTGAGGACGAGGGAATCAAAGATGCCTTGGTGGCTGGGTTGGTACCATTCACAGAATTAGGATGTCAAGAGGAAGCTTTGGTTTTCAGGGAAAAATGGTGAGTTTGGTCTTCAAACTACGGGATTGGAAGTGTAAAGGTTAGGCAAACTCTACGATATGAATCTAAATATCAAGGGAAAAGTTATTGTTAGTGATAAAGTTAGGAGTTTTCAGCATAAAGGTGATAATTAAGGCCGTGGGGGGTTATGAGATTACCCAAAGCAGAGAAGATATTAGGCAATGAGAGATCCTGGGGATACACCTACATTTAGGGAAGAGAAAATTATAAGCTGTTGAACGTGATCGTATCATGGATCGACACGTTGGTAAGGTAGAGGAAGTCCCAAACCTTTTTTATGCTTTGCCCCCTGGCAGCCTTTGCTAATGCTCATCCACAGAAAGTTCATATATACAAAATGATGACAGAGCGTGAGCTAAATGGATGAGAAAATGAAAGTGTTTTTGATTCTCAGTGATAAATTATTGATGCCATGATCTTTCTTAAATGCCCTATGTATAAATAGAGCAAATAATAGGGGATGAGGTTTATGAGTATATACGATGGAATCAAGGAAGTATGACTAAGTTTAGTAATTTTCTCCTATTTGGGGATTGCTTTTCCCTGTTCCTTTTTGATCATTAGTTAATTATAATACATCAGGCTAAAGCAGTGCTGGAGTGAACACATTTTAAAAGTATGTAGTAGAAGTTTAAAAATTTTATTTCTGGGATGTTTAATACTACTGGAGATTAAAAGAAACACACTAAAATATTTTTGGATCAGACTTATAAATTAATAATTAAACTAAATATTATATATTGTAATGAGTTTTAACTGAATGAATTTAAATATATTTATGTGTAGTCTGTAGCCAAAAAAAGAAGGTGAAGACTTGTTGAAATACTCAAATCATTTTAGAATTTAAGAATTATACTATGGGGGCGCCTGGGTGGCTCAGTGGGTTAAAGGCTTTGCCTTTGGCTCAGGTCATGGTCCCAGGGTCCTGGAATGGAGCCTAGCATCAGGCTCTCTGCTCAGCAGGGAGCCTGCTTCCTCTTCTCTCTCTCTCTCTGCCTCTTTGCCTACTTTTGATCTCTCTCTGTCAAATAAATAAATAAAATCTTAAAAAAAAAGAATTATACTACGTTAGAATTATTTGTCATGTTTATCAAAACTAGGCTTAAAATATAAAAAAAATTAACATTATTTCCAGTGCATTTGCTTAGACACAAAAATATTTATATCCACCTTTATTTCTATGTTAAAAAGTAAATGCATTAAGTCTTTTACTTTTTAAAAATCTTAGGAATTCAAAAAGATTGACTTCTCAATTTTCTTCGAAACTGTTGATCTTGTAAAAGTAATTTAATCCCACACTTTCACATCTGGAAAAATATATATACTATTTTGTTCATCTGATATTTATTAATTTGGTTTTGCCCATATTAAATAATGTAATTACTTATAGAAAATGAAAAATAATTTGATTATTTATAATGGGAAGAGAGTCTAGCAGAATTATTTGAACAGCTTATGAAAATATGTATTTTGCTGGCTTATTTCTTACCTATAATTTATTCCTCCTGTTATACAAATCTATTTACCGTTTTAAAATAAACGTCTACTACAACATAGTGTTGTCATACACATATACACAAGTGCCTATCTCTAGGGTTGTAGATAATAATTACATGTGTGAAATTTAAACAAAGTAGAAATGGTTAAGTAACCCATGGATAGAACTCTACTTTAGATTATATATACACTCTGTTAAAATCTTTATTTGTGTTGTGTTGTAGTTCAGAGAATGTAAAATGTTTATAAGATGTAACTATAAATCTAAAGTAAGTTATTATTAATCGAAAACAACAAGACTTGTTTTGGTTTTTGTTTTTCATGCTACATAAGGTATTTACTTGTTTTCCTCGTACAAGGTTGTGATACAAACTTTGAATTATGTGGCCACATGACATGGGACATTATAAGTATTTTGGTAAGAGCTTTAGTAATCTCATTTTCTGGGCCCTTCCCAATTTAATGGCTTCTTCTCTTACAGTTACTCCTTATACGCATGCCACGTGTAACTCTGTTGCTTTGGGTTCTCTCGTGGCCATGCCCTTCTCTCCCTCTTTTGCCTTTCTGACTCCCAGTCATATTTTAGTTCTTGGTATTTGGGGTAAGAGGCAGTATAATTTAGTGATAAAGAGACTGTTTCTTGGGCCAGAATGTCTGGTGTTCAATCCGGAATCCATTACTTCCCAAATGTCTGACCTCTCCAAGCCTCTCTGTATCTTTCGAATAGGAGTAATAACCATAATAATTCATAGAGTTGTGGTATTAAATGAGTTAATCTGTATCATTTACTTAAAAATGTCATAGCATCAGTAGGTAATGTGTCAGTGAGTGTATTTTTCTCTTCTCTCTTTTAATCTGTTCTATATTGTCTGGTGTCACTTCCTGTGGGAAGGCTTCCTTGATCCCTGGCAGCTAAGGTATGACAGCACTATTATACCTCGTCCGTTGACTTATCTGTTTTCTTCCTTGGACTCTGTTTAGTAGCAGACACTGTGCCTTTCATCTTTATATTCTAAGTACCCAAAATTGAGCATGCTCTGTGAAAGGTACTCATGTTTGTTGAATGAGTGAATGAATTAATGAGATTTTTGAGATATGTTCTGTTGTGTGGGAACTTATATAAACTACTAGAGAAGTTATAACTAAGGTCATGGGAGGGAAAGGCTCACAGACCAAGATGACAAGATTCTGGAATCATGTGGGTTTTTTTCTGTAGTGGGAAGCCAAGGAGAAAGCTATAGTGTAGATGTACACAATTAGCACAGAGTTCCATGGGGTGGATTGGAGGAGGATCACATATGAATTCTGTTTTATACAGTGTTGCAATATCCTAATTTCCTTTCTGCCTCATCAGTGACTTTTCCTGATTGTGTGGTTACAAAGATCAGATAAGCAAGGAAGCTCAGTAGTTGGAGGGGCCTGAAGGTAACTGGCTTCCCTTGTTGGAGAGACGCAGGCATGTGTATACCTGATCACAGCCCTAGTTCACTGTTTAATGTATTGTGCTGCTATGGCTTATATCTGTTTTTTTTTATGTTTTTTTTTTTTTTAATTCATTTGACAGACAGAGATCACAAATAGGCAGAGAGGCAGGCAGAGAGAGAGAGGAGGAAGCAGGCCTCCCGCTGAGGAGAGAGGCCGATGCGGGGCTCGATCCCAGGACCCTGAGATCATGACCTGAGCCGAAGGCAGAGGCTTTAACCCACTGAGCCACCCAGGCGTCCCGGCTTATATCTGTTTTTTAAGCAGAGACTTCGTGGGTCAGAGAGGGGCCATAATAGATGTCCTTAAGGGAGGAAGATTTAGGGATGAGTAACTGTTACTCTGGAGGTGACGTGATCCGGGATTTATGAATATTTAAGGCTTACGGTCTTCACTTCCTATTCTAAGTAACACTCTTATTTGTTCTGTTCTTGTTACTGATGTTTAATAGACCTCTGTTCCATTAATTCTATGTCTGTGAGTTACTTACTGTCTATTCTTAATACATTTTATGATTCTGCCTCTGCCTCCCAAATTACCTGCCTATACATTATGTATATGTAACACATAAGTTTTATCTGTCCTGTTTGTTTCTTGTCTCTATAGCAGATTGACTATTCTCAATTAAAATGGCAAATGCATGGTGCATGTGTTACAGTTAGGCTGACCATATGTCCTGGTTTTCCCAGAGAGACCTGTTATCCTGCAGGAATCCCTAATAGTGTCCTCTTTCATTCTCAAAAGTGTCCTGATTTGGGTGATAATGTAAATAGTCACCTTAGTATTAATCTACCATCTGCTACTTGTAGAACTATGTAAATTGAGGTAATTTGTATAATATCCCATCCATAAAATTAATGGGTTGGCGACTATTTGTAAAGCCCTTGCCAAATCTAAAATTCTTTGATATTATGGAAAAGAAGTATGAAGCTTTTTCCTTCTTGAGTCTACTACAACCCTGAAGACAAGTGCATTTTTCCATTTACAAATGGATCTAAATGCAAGTTGAATATAAATGCAGGCATTAACTACTTTGAAATGTGCAAAATTGCACTTTTAATTTATACTTGGGGCAAAATATTTGAGACATTGTGACCATAGACTTTAAAATTGAAAAACTAAAAGCACTTTCATTATTTCTTTAAAAAGGGAGTATATTAAATAAAAGGCTTTTAAATCATTACATGTGGTTTTAAGAATATTTTATGGCTATGAGTTCAACCTATGCTTATATTCCTTATCTGTACATTGAATTAAATCGTTGGCAAGGAATACTGGTTTCTGAGGAAAGTAATGATTTTAGTTTTCAATATGATAAATTTCGAAGTGTTCATGAGCCCATTCTGTAGGAATTTTGAGAATAATGGGAATTAAAGTAGATTAGATCTTTAGCAGCAGATTTGGGTATAACCTACAGAGAGAAAAAAATCACATAAATGTATGAATTGTTCCAGAAGGGTTAGTGTAAATGTAGAAAGGAAGTGAAGAGAATTTGGATAGCATTTCTGACTGTTTTTGCTGATAAGTTGTTCCCTGGGCCTTTCAAGATTAACTGTAAAAATCTTACCATATAGTAACTAGTTTTGCCCCATCCTCAAAAAAACAAAACAAAACAAGTCTTCTCAGATTATATGGATATATGAATTGTTTCATTTTAAAGATTTTATTTATTTATTTGACAGACAGCGATCACAAGTAGGCAGAGAGGCAGGCAGAAGAGGGGGGGGCAGACCCCCTGCTGAGCAGTGAGCCAGATGCAAGGCTGGATCCCAGGACTCTGGGATCAATGACCTGAGCTGAAGGCAGAGGCTTAACCCGCTGAGCCACCCAGGCACCCCTCATTTTAATGAGGCACTATTTATTTCAGTATTTGTCATGGCTAGAAAATTCCATTCCTTGGCATTGAGTTCGGTGAGCAGAGATGGTGGCGATATAGATTTTGCCTTTTCGAATTTTGCATGTTGGTTGTTATTCTAGTTTGAAGGGAATGGGGATCTCTCCATTCATTATTCAAGTCTCCCCGCACCGCTGCTTAGGTGATCTGACACTACTGAAGAAAAAGGTACCATCAGACTGCTGTGATAATGGGAAAATATCAAGAGATTTGATAGATGATTAAATGACTTGGGTTTGGTGGAAACTTCTTCATTTTTGTTGGTGTATGGAGAAGCAAGAATGATGGAGATGTATTGATGTGTGCACTCTTGTATAAGTGTAGAAGGCAACATTTGACAATAAAATGTATTAAGGAACTTATTACACTATCATATATAGTTATGCATGTATACAACTTTCCTCCTTGATCATAAGAGTCTTGAGATATGGCACTGTTTTTTATTCACCCTGTATTTGCTAGGGTTCTTAATATTATCTGTGGCTCATGATATTTGCTCGATAAATGTTTTTTTAATGATATATGAATTAAAATTCAAATGCAAAATACTTGTGATCTGTAGACCACTACCTATGAAAGCAGGGGACAGCTGACAAGATATTGTTATGCTTATATGGCATATCACTGATGAGCCTATTAAGCAAAAAAAGGAAAGAAAAAGAATAGACAAGGAGCATGTGTGTTTGCACCCACGTTCTTTCCCAGACCTGAATCTCAGTAAAATCTCATGAGATGCTTTGTCCCGGTCTGTACCCTACAGGAGCCAAGTTTCTCCCCTAGTCTAACTTAGGTCTCAAGAACAGGCTGCGGTTCCGATTTCAGTTGTTTGCTTCTGGGCTTGGTGGGAGCTGCTCAGGAATTCCCTTAGGGTTGCTGGGGGGTTGGGGGGAGGTGAGGGAGGAAAGGTGAGTGCCTTGCATCATTCTGTGACAGCCTCAGGGGTTCATTCAAGAACCTTAGTGGCTTGCTGTGGTGAGAGCAGTGAACAGCCCTCCAGATGGAAAGACATTATAATTAAAGCATTTCATTTCCTTCATTCAGCAAGCATTTACTGTGAACCTACTGTGTATAAATGACTGTCTGGATGAATAGGAGAAATGGGAAGATTTAACCCCTGCTTGGGAAGAAATGATAAATCAATAGACCAAATGAAGCAAGAAGGGGAGCAAACCTGATTTAAATCATCCTTGAGGGATATGGGATGCTTTCTGGCATAGAATTCTCATGTGTGATGTGTTTCCTAATTTTTTAATGGTACACCTTCTATGTCCTCATGTCTGCATTACTTTGTCCTCAGTGATTTTTTGAGAAAAGCTGACAGTTCTTTCTATCCTCCAGTATAATTTTTACTGGTCTGTGGAAGTATGATTTCCACCTCCATAACCCAACTTAAAAAAAACATAATATAGCGTATGTGTTCCAAACGAAGGTGTTGTGTTTTCTGCCACATGCATATAAAGTAAGCAAAAGATCATTTGGCTCTCTGAGTAAATCACTTATTTGATTTCATTCAGTCTCTTTTATAATACTGAGTAGCTAACAGGCTAAAACAAAATATTTGGCAGAGTTGATGGTCTCTTCCCTTAGGAGAGATCTTAGCATCAGGAGGCGTGCCTCAATTTCCATGAAGGTCACCGGTGTACACTGAGTGTGTGAGGAAGGAAGGCAATCAAAAACGCACAGCTGCATCTAGACAGGAAAAGTCCTGCATTTATAGCTAGAGCAGCTCTTCGCTTTATCTTCCAAGTTAGAGGAAGAGCTTCTATGACTTGGAGTGGGGGGAAAAAAAAAAGTTTATCAGCGAGATCATTAATAACTTGGGACTCAGCTTTTCAAGTTACAATTAGATGCTCAACAGCTGTGACCTTCAAGAGCTGCTCATTACTGTTGGTCCTGATTGTTCACTCCCACTCCAGAGCTCTTTTCAGAAATAGTTTCTCTGACATCATTGACCCCAGGGGTCAGAGTGAGAAATGAGTCTTCAAGCATTCATTTGTAAGTCTTGTTTCTGCAGGATGCTGAGTGCATGTGGATGTGTGTGGGTAAGGAATTCTGCCGGTTGGGTAATGCTTCGCTGTAATCCAGCTGTTTGGTCACATCCCAATTAGGACGATGTCTGTTTGATGAAGGGGTGCTCCTGGGAGTAACAAGAAGATTTAGTGGCCTCCAAAACAGAGTAAAACTGATGGTAACACCGGCTCTGTTTTATTTAGATGTTTAAAAAAAAATTTTAAAAAAGGTCTCAATGCACATGCCTGCCAAGCCCTGTCATGCACTGTGTAGCGTCTCAACGGATCAGCAGGGATTTTAAACGTGCTGTGGGCTCGCCATACACTGCAACCCAAAGAGAAAGTGGGGATTAGAGAAACTGTAGTGAAGTATGAAATGAAAGCTCAGCTGGAAAAGGAGGACTGGATTATGTTCAGCTTCTTTGCCTCGGTTCCTTTGGATATTAAGAACATGGGGCTCTTAGGAGAAAAGGGATTTGCTTTCTCAAGGTGTAGTGCATAATCTCTGTATTCTGAAAGGAGTCTTAATTAGGGAAAAGCCATCTGTCATAAAACAAAGACTAAGCAAACCTCCAGGAAGTTTGATAGAATTTGTTATCGATAAGGACTTTTCTGGCCAATTAAGAATCAGAGTTAAATTTTGTAGTCTTTGGGGAGTCTTGTCAGTAAAATGAATATATGACGAAGCTTTCAAACATGCAGCCGTAGTAGTTTCAGTCTGAGATCTCAGACATAAGCAGTTATCCTGACATGGTAAATAGGATCTCTAGATAAGACAAGAGTCCTGGTTCTAACTCATTTTCTTCAAAACCATATGACAAATAGCACCTGTGCCCTGTGTGTTTCTGAGTTCTCTTCTGTGCCATGATGGGATTGGGTTAGACTTGGCTGATATGTAAATTTCTTGGGAAACTACAATTACTGGGACTGTAATCTCTCTAAGAGCTTCTGTATCCTCTATCTTCATTTTATCTGTCTTCACCAGTTTCACTGTTACTAGCTTTAGTGACCAAAAGAACTATTGAATATCTAAATAGATTTTGGAGGGCTCTTCCTTTGTCTCCGGAGTTAGCATCTCTGCCACAATGCTATTATTTATTTGTTCGCTATGTCTAATGTCACATGGTTAGGTTATCTATTTCCTATATTTTGCAATGTCCATATGCATGAATTTTTTAATACTATGATTTCTAAAGCATTGCTCTGCATTCAGATGTCCAATAAGTTTCCTGAAAAGATGATTAACGATGAATTTGAAACTATTGTTGATACTTTTATCAAAGAAGTAAAGATACAGATGAATAGCAAACAACAGTAGTAGTAGCTCACTTATTAAAAATATACTGCATGCCAGGTATTTTTCTAAACCATGTACGTGTATTAACTTATTTAATCTTTGTAACCAACCTATAATGTAGGCACAATTACGTTGAAAATGAGGCAGAAAGAAATTAAATGACTTGTCCAAAGTCATGGCGGAATTGAGATTTGAACTCAGGCAATGTGCCACAAGGTCTGAAATCTTTATTTCTCTACCACATTTTAAAACACCAATACTGAGTGAAGTACAACAGACTTTCTTCAAGGAATCTAAGATTTCCATATGTTTCAGACATTAGAATTATTAAACACATTCTTAAAACCGGATTAAATATAGCAGACTCTCAAGAGAAAAGATTGACGAATACAGCACAGTTGTCAAGTTGAATTCATTGTGCCTAAAGATTCATTAGAGCTTAATGGTTTGATATTTTCAAGGAAAACTTTAAAAAAGATGAAATGTGTGCATACTGGAAATCTACCATTGCTAATTACTGACAGTAAGGGGCATCCGTGGATGTAGAAAAGAAGTTACAATATACAACGTTAATTTCACTAGACTTTTATCAAAGGCTAAATTTGATATAGGAATTGTTTCCAAAAAGAAAACAAACAAACAAATAAAAATTGCCACATACCTTTAGTCATAATGTAATTAGGATCAGGTGGACTGAGCTGGGGAGATAATGACCCAAAGGCTTGATAAGCAGAAACCAGGAGGATGTTATTATTGGAGACAGAGTAAGAGGGGCATTCTAAAGTTCACAGAGACTGCTGGCATCCTGGCAAGCCATAGGAAACCAAAGGTCCAAGGGCAAGATGGGCAGAAGGAGTTCGTAGCCTCAGGAGCACAGAAAGGACTGATGTAGCTTGATTGCTCAGTCTCGACTGTCTGGATTTGTTTCACCCCTGGCAAGAGTTCATCCTGAGAGAACCTGGCCAGCAGGTGAGAATAACTGAAAACAGCTGGCTGTTAGTGAGGGCAGGGGTAGAGCAGATGCTGTTTTCTGATAGATGCTCCTTCCCCCGCCCCCCTGCCCGACAGCTTGGCAAGTCACATGTAGTTTACTCTTTTAGCCAGACTTTCTACTGCTTCTTTCTATAATCCCATGCCTACAAGGCTGCCATTTTTATATCCTTCAAAAAGCTCATGTGTCTCAGGAAATATAATTAGAGAAAGGATTGGAAATGAAGTATTGATGTTCTTCCGTTCTTAAAGTTGATTTGCTCCCATCTCATAGCTAAACTCCAAAGTCATCGAGACAGGAAAACTGTCGTTGGGAAGCCAGAAGTTATGAAAGGTGAGTGCTCTTCAGCTGGATTATCTGGAGAGCAGTTCTGTACATTTCCAGAGAGAACTCTGCTAAGAGAACTAGGTGATTATCCAAGTTCCCTTGTGGCTACAAGTGTGGCTTTCCTTTCTCTCTTATCAAAGCAGACAGTCTTTGAAGAAAGACAACCAACTGGGCACATGGATATGTTGAGCCTTCATGTATATACGCCAGTATTTCAGTAGCAGAGGTGGTTGAGTTTCTGAAATTACATTAAATGTTTTAGTCTAGCCATACCTGTGACTGTATTTGTTGACATGGTCATCCAAACTTTGACAACTCTGATAACTAGAAGCAGTCCAAGAGAGTTCACCTTTTTTCTTCTGATAATTTTTTTTTTAAGAATATGGGTTTTTTTTTAAAGATTTTATTTATTTATTTGACACAGATCACAAGTAGGCAGAGAGGCAGGCAGAGAGAGGGGGGAAATAGGCTCCCTGCTGAGCAGAGAGCTGGATGTGGTGCTTGATCCCAGAACCCTGTGATCATGACCTGAGCTGAAGGCAGAGGCTTTAACCCACTGAGCCACCCAGGGGCCCCATCTTCTGATAATTTTTGATACAAGTAAATTATACAGATTTTTATGTGAATGATACATAAAATATACATATAAAAGATGACTACATGAAAATACTGTCATTTGAATCTGAATATTCTCATAAATGTTTAAGCTAGTAGGAGCATTTGAGATATCTACTATCTACTTACTTACAAATGAGGAAATTGTGGCCCATAAGTTTCAGTTAACTTCTCTATAGTTAACAGGCTGACCCCAGTTATGAATCCTAGTTGCATTTCCAATCAAGTTTTATAGTTTGGTTATTGTGAACACACACACAGTTCGAAGTGCAATATTTACAGTTTCTTTTTAGTTCAAGCAAAAACAATTTTGAAGAATCTTAGTATGTATAAGAATTTACATTATTTCTGGAAAGTGAAAAAAAATCATGTTCCTAATGGAATACTGGAAAAACAGGGAAAAATTTAAACAAATCATCTGTCATCTGCTAAAGGGAACCACTATGAAAACATTTTACTTATTTTCTAGGCTTTTTTCTATGCATCTATTTCTTTTGATGCAATTGTGATGATACTATAATGTTTATCTTTCTTTTTTTCAACTAAAATTTCAAAAACATACTCTTTGAAAGTGCTTACAGTAGTTGCCTTTCATGATATTCCGTTAAGGAACAGAATAATTTACTTTCATGTGCTTTTTATTTTGTGGCATTTCATTTTTACTAGGAGATTTTTGTGTAATAAAACCACATATTATAGAAGTAACATTGTGTTTTCATCATTTCCTCATTTCATCTTTTCCCCTCAATCCATTTTAATCTGCATTCTTTGCTACCACTACACTAAGACTGCTTTTATTAAGTTCACCAAATGTTTTCGTTTTGCCAGATCCAGTGGTAGTTTCCTCTGTCCTTATCCTAAGTGACTTCTCAGCATCATTTAGCACAGCTGACAACTCCCCATCACCCCTCCTCTTTTTCCTCTTTTCTCTATTTTAGCACCTCAAGCACACAGGATTCAGTTTATTTCATTCTTCATTGGGTGTCATATTTATTATCATCACTCTTCCTAACTTGTTTAGTCTTTATTTTTACTTATTTTTATCTTTCCCTGTGGTACGCAGGATAATGTCCACCCAAAGATGTCCATATTCTACTTTTGGAACCTGTGAGTATTTTCCCTTACATGACAAAAGGAGTTTGCAGGTATTGATTAAGTTAAGATCCTAAAGGTAGAAAGATTATTCTGAATTATAATTCAGGTGGGTTTAATGGAATCTCAAGGATCCTTAAAAGTAGAAGTAGGAGGAGGCAAAAGGAGTCAGAAGTAATGGTAAGAAAGGCCAACGAGATGCACATTTACCTTTTTCTAGATATGTCTCCTCCAGCAAGGGAAGCAAAAGCAAAAATTAACTATTGGGACTACCCCCCCCCCCAAAAAAAACAATAAAAACTTTTGTACAGTGAAGGAGATCATTAACAAAATAAAAAGCAACCTTCTGAATGGGAGAAGATATTTACAAATATATGTCAAATAAGAAGTTAATATTCAAAATAGGTAAAGAATATACATAACTCAACAGCAAAGAAACTCAATAATAATGTGATTAAAATGTGCATTTATTCCAAAGAAGGTATATGGATGGCCAATAGATATGTGAAACAATACTCAACCTCACTCATCATTAGGGAACTGCAAATCAAAACCACAATGAGACATCACTTTACATCTATCAGAAAGGATAGAATCTAAAAGATAAAAAATGAGTGTTGGCAAGGATGCAGAGAAATGGGAATCCTTGTACAGTGTTGGTAGGACTGTGAATTGGTGCAGCCACTGTGGAAAACAGTATGAAGTTCCTCAAAAAATTAAAAATAGAACTATCAGATGATCTAATAATTTCACTACTAGATATTTGCCCCCCAAAACAAAAATTACAAATTTGAAAAGAGAGATGCATCCCTGTGTTTATTGCATCATTATTTGTAATAGCCAAAATATGGAAACAACTCAGTGTCCCTCAGTTGATAATATGGATAAAAGAGTGACATACGTGTGCACGTCAACACATGCACACACAATGGATTATTACTCAGCCATTAAAAAAAAAATGAGATCTTGCCATCTGCAACGACATGGGTAGATAGGTTGGGTATAATGCTAAATGAAATAAGTCAGACAGAGAAAGACAAATACCATATGATTTCACTTATATGTGGAATCTAAAAAAAATGTAACAAATGAAGATGCAAATGAATAGACTCATACATGCCGAGAAAAAACTGGTAGTTGCTAGAGGGGAGGTGGGTGGGAGGGTGGGTAAAACAGATGAAGGGAATTAAGGGTGCAAACTTGCCATTATAAAATAAGTCACAGAGATGAAAAATACAGCATAGGAAATATAGTTAATAAGATTGCAATTACATTGTATGGTGACACACAGTGACTACGCTTGCCGTGAGGAGCACTGAGTTATGCACAGAAGGGTTGAAACTAATCTTTAACAGTGTACATTCATTATATTTCAACAACAACAAAAAGTGGAAGTAGAAGGTAGAAGAAGTCAGAGCGATAGGGAAGGAAGCAGGAAGAGGTACAACCTTTGCTGGCTTTGAAGATGAAGGAAGGGAGCCTCTAGAAGCTAGGATTTTACCCCTAGAGACTCTAGAAAGAAGCCCAGTGAGGATCACACTGGACTTCTCACTCACAGAACCGTAAGATAATACAATTTGTGGTGTCGTAAGCCACTTAATAAACGGTCATTTGTTAATGCAGCAATAGAAAAATAATACGTACGTTCCAAGGATCTTTTCCTTCTCCACTCTAGTGTATTTCATGTGTATTCTTCCAGTCATACTTTCAAAGTTTACTTAAATATGCATGTATCCTTACAAAGAAAAGAAAAGAAAATGTTCTCTAGACAGTGTTGTGTTCTTTGTCTCTTCAGTTTACTCTTTGACTCAGTGCTATTTTTGAACTCTATCAGTATTGCTGGCGGTAGGGTTGGAAAAATTTTCCCTTCTAGGTTTTTTGGCATCTAATAATTAAGTGAGTAAAAAGATTAGTAAGAGAAAAAAATAGTTTTATATCTGTGAGAGGCCAATAAAAATATGAGACCCAAAGGCATTCAGGCAATTGAGGGTTATATGCCATCCTGAGGTTAGGGATGGAATATTGGCCTGGGCTTCCAAAGGGAGGAGGGAAATTCAAAACAAGGTAAGAAGAGCAGATATTTGGTAATCAGATGTTTGCAGTGACATGCAGATAAGTCTTTCAGATTTAAAAAAACGAAAAAAAAAAACAAAAAACCATCTCTGGTAATACCTTCCTTCTGGGCCAGACCCTCCATCTAAGTTAGTTTAGGCAGTTAAGGGAGAGGTTAAAATTACACACATAGGTAATTTCACGAAGCACTAAGAGATTGCTCTTCAGGGAGGATCAACAATTTTCACTCCAAACAAAGAGGTCAGGAGAGCTTCCTTTCTATTCTGAAGCCTGATAGTAGAAGCCAGCTTTCTGGGTTTTGTCTCCCTGATAGATACTAAGCACTATCTCATTGTTTTAGTTTGCATTTCTCTGATTGGTCGTGAGATTGAACATACTCCTTAAACATACTGAAAGAGTATGTTTAAAAATTTGGATAGTTTCTTCCATAAAATGATGCTTTACAGTCATTACCTACTTTTCTCTCAGCTTGTTTTCTCACCCCTAGGTTGTAAGAACAGTCAGCCTTTGCTTTTTCAATCGTACAAATATTTTCTTCCTCTCTCTTGAGCCTGTAGATATGTTTGGACAGAAATCTTTCAGTCAGGTATGGTGAAAATATTCCATTTTCCCCCTTTGGTTTATGATTTGTAGGCATTTCAGAAACCATTCCTCCCCTAGTATCATAAATAGTTTACCTTTCACACTTAGAATTATACCTGGAATTCAAATAAATTTGCTTGAAGTTTTTTATGTAAGTTAGAAAGAACACTCTTTAGATGAAGTGAGTCATTTTTTGGAATACACATTATCAAATAATGTAAGGTCTCTCAAGTGGTTTGTGCTGTTACTCCTCTATGACAAATTCCCATATACTAATAGACTTTTTATTCTGCTTCACTGGTTCATTAGCCTGTATCTAATCCAGTATACCGCTATGACTCTGCGGTATTCTTCATACCTGCAGGGACAAGTTCTTTTTATTCTTCTTTTTCACAGTTGGCTTAAAATATTTTAAAATAGGGGCACCTGGGTGGCTCAGTCGGTTAAATGACCAACTCTTGATTTCTGCTCAGGTCAGGATCTCAGGATCTCGAGCCCTACCTTGGACTCAGTACTTGACATGGAGCCTGCTTAAGATTCTGTTGCTCTCCCTCTGCCTCTCTCTACCAACTCATGGGCGATCTCTTTCTCTGACAACAACAACAACAACAAAATTAAAACAGATGTTTCAAGTTCTTCCCAAAATTTATGATTGGATATTGACTGGAAATTTATGGAATTGAGATAGGTTTGTGTGAAGTTGATAAGGGAATCATACTAATATTCCTTTAAAAACCAAGAAGTCATCTTGAATTTTTCTATTTCTTTTACCTTTTCTTTTCACATTGCCTTTGACATTTGTGGGTCCTAGAAAAGGAGTTTAAATGGAATCCTGCATATCATATGTCATAGTTAAAAGTTATAAATCAGGCTTACCACTGTGATTTCTGAGGTCCATTAACCTGAAATCTTAGAGGCTAAAGGGCCTCCCCTCCTTGTGGGGCCAACCATGATAAACCTGAAGGTAGTGCTCTTCTGCTTGGTAGGAAAAGACAGGAAGCTGGCTGGGTTCAGCTCAGGATCCACCCTGAGGCAGGACTGAAATAATCAAACTCTAGGGAGAAGGGGTGGATGTTGCCTCTCCTCCATATCTCGTTTTTTCCAAGTCAGGATTTCCAGGCAGTTCTAGGCTTTTCCAAGCAGTTTGGGGAGAGAGGGAAGTCTGCTTAGATGTTGACTCCAGGTGACTGGAGAAAGATGACTTTCAACAAAAACAGCCACTCTGTCCTCTGATTTTCTGCTGTGCAGTCTATGAATGTTTAATCCATCATCACCTTCTACCCCTTCTACCCACACACCCCTTCTTGTGCTGTGTGGAACAGTTCACGGCTGCCTGTGTCTCTGTCTGTAATTATCCTTGGTTATGGAGATTTCAAAAAACTTTTTTATGACCTAAAAAGGAGTAAAAGAGTGCCTATGAGTGCGATATGTGGATCTTCTTAATCTGGTCTAAAGTTGGTTCTGGCTGCACCTCAATCCATCCGTTTCCAGCCCATCTACCTTCAAAATATCATGGGAAAGAGTATATTCTTTTTGAAGCCCTTCGTATCTCTCACTTAGTCTTTTTACAGTGACTTTGATCTTTCTGTGTTCTCTGTCCCTATTTTCAGACTCCTGAAGTCAATTCTCTAGAGCACTGAATACAAACATTTATTTTAAGATATTTATTTATTTATTTATTTGAGAGAGAGAGAGAGAGAGAGAGCATGTGCTTGACCGGGGTGGGGGGTGGGGGTTGTGCAGAGGAAGAGGGGAAAGGTAGAGTGCTGAGTGTGGAGCCCCATGTGGGGCAGGATCCCAGGACCCTGTGAGATCATGACTTGAGCTGAAACAAAGAGTTGGTGCCTAATGGACTGAGCCACCCAAGTACCCCAAAAGTAAACATTTTAAAACACAAATTAAGTCACATATCTCCCTTGATTTTAACCTTCCAATGATTTTTTAAAATTCTTTCAATGAAATAAAAACTCCATATATTGGTTTATAAAGCCCTTACCAGCTATGTCCCTGTTTACATATGTAGCCTCATTTATATCACTATATCCATGTTGAGCCCGTTTGCTAGAGTCAACTTGCAATTACTAATTGTTTAATTTTTGGATATTTTGCATGCCAGTTGTTAAAACCTACTACTGCAAGTATGTAATCCTACAATTATATAAATTGCATTACAAGCAAGTGCAGTAAATTCTCAAAGTGCATGACTTCCTAATTTTTCACTACATTTTTCTATTATCTGTGCTCTTGTGTGTTTTTTTTTCTTTCATGTATATTGAATGTGTGTGATGGAAATATTGTATAATGATTTGCTCTTGCACATCTTCCCCCAACTTTATATATAGTGAAGTCATATTGACAGCTTGAAATTAACTCTGCAAGAGTATTTATGGCATGGACATTGATAAACATTATAAGTCAGGGTTTATTCATGTTCTGATGATTGTCTAGATATAAGACAGTGTTGGAGAAAACTTTACCAATACAGGGTAAACTTAGTAGCATGTTGTGTCTAGCCTGTTACTTTTTTTTTTTTTTTTTTTTTAAGGATATTTTCTTTAAGACTTTTATTTATTTATTTATTTGACAGACAGAGATCACAAGTAGGCAGAGAAGCAGGCAGGGAGAGAGGAGGAAGCAGGCTCCCTGCTGAGCAGAGAGCCAGATGCAGGGCTTGATCCCAGGACCTGGGATCATGACCTGAGCCAAAGGCAGAGGCTTTAACCCACTGAGCCACCCAGGCGCCCCATAGCCTGTTACATTTTGAAGAGCATAAGAATTGAGGATATATTCTCGTATTTGGAGACCATTGTGCAATAGAGGAAAGAAGTTCCATCACTGACCTACTAGGGAAGTTCTAACATATGCCTTTGTTGTTTTATTTTCATCTTTCTTATTACAATAAACAAATATCAATCAATATTACTCTGGAACTATACTCATTCATTGGTTACAACTTTAGTTTGTCTACAGATAGAAGAGTGCAGCGGAAGTCAATGAGAGCAGTGCTGTAAGAACCATTTAGCAATCTAGAATTTACAGCATAGGGTATTGTATATTTTTTATTGTTTGCAAATTGTGTGCTAGACATCTTTTTATCAGTAAAATTTATAATAAGCTTAATGTATGTTTTTATATGGACAGATGTATATTACTAGAAAGCAACTGCTAAACATTTATCAGCACACCACTATCCTTCCCTTTTTTAAGCTCCAGCCACACTGTTTTTGTTTTGTTTTTTTTTTCTGTTTTTAGCAAAGTTTATTCTCACTTTAGGGCCTTTGCATTAGATATGCCGTCTGCCCAGATTGTCCTTCCTCATGAGTTACCCATGCGTATCATTCAAAAGTGATGAGGAAGAACAGTCTGGGCAGAGGACATACCTAATGGTATGTCCTCTGCAATCCTCAGTTTAATTGTTACCTTTTTAGAGACCTTTACTGACAAAAAATAAACTAGTCACTCTTTATCATATCCTTCTATTTTAATTCACTACAGGAGACCAGATATAATTATTATAATTTATTGTTGTTATTTGTTATCTGGCTCCCAGATTTTACCCCTATCCCTCTAAAATGTAAGAGACAATGAGATTTGGGATTATGTGTTGTCTGGCTTAATCACTGCTGCTTTACAGGACTTTAAACAATATTTAGCATTTGTTAAACACTAAGAAATATTTCTAACTAATTAATATAATTGAAACTAGATAGATTCTGAATTGGATTATTAATACATTTATGGCCATTTAAGAAGTTGCTAAATTGTATTTTCTTCCAGCAATATAGTGATAAAAATTTAAACTTGGCAATAAATTCTTATATTTAAATGCAGTTATCTGTGTTTTTTTTCCCCTCTTTTTTTATCATAGAAGTTTACATTTAAAGATTGCTGTTTGCTTTACAAATTACATTTAAAATACTCAAATAGGGCAATCTGTGTCAAAACTAATATTGTTTTGACTTGAGAGTAATTGTGAGTATAATTTCATCATATCAAAATAGCACAGGAAGAAATAAAATCATTTACCTTTCTGGCAAAATACAGAAAGACCATGAAATTAAACCATTTGAAGGTTTATCTTGACTTGGTCTGCAGAAACTAGTGTTTTTGTTGTGGAAGCAATCCACTGCACTAGAAACAATTCCTGGACTTTAAGTATATGAATATTTTCTTTTATTTACACAGTTTCTTCATTTTTTGCAAACAACATTTTTTATCAAAATAATTTTCCTAGGGGATTCAGTTGAGGTCCAGAAGTTAGGTAGATTCATGGAAGTAGATTTTTTTTTTTTTTTCCTCTTGTGGTTTCTAGGATGAGATCATAACAGGTGGGTGCTGGTAAAGACTATCGTAATAGTGACAGAGTCAGCATAATAAATTAATTCGCCTCTCTTAGAAAAGATAATTTTGAAATTTGTGTAGCTTCTTACAAGGAGCCATGCCCTTATTGTACGGTAATTCACAGATGTATGCTTGCATGTGTATAAGTTCTGTTTGGATATAACAATAAAATATTATGGGAATACAGATTACTTCACTGTCCTATAATCTTTGTTGATTCATTTTATGGAGCAACAGACAACATTTTTTAGATACTTTGCTATGGTGAGTGGTAAATCAGTGATACTTTCAGTAGTCAAGGGATAACAAAGGAAGGAATATAAATGTGTTTCCAGATGTATTCCTACTTGTGAGGCTAATTGATTTTGAGAGGTTGGCTAATGCTTAGTTTTAGAGCCATGATATATTTATTAATTTATAGGCCATTAATCTAGGGAGCTGGCCAACTAAGTAGTTACCCTGTTAAATAATGAGACTATAAATCCAGGTAATTCCTAAATATTTCACTATTTACATTATAAATTGAGCTAGCCACAGGATTTTCAGTTCTCTTGTCAGCTTGTGTGTGTGTGTGAGTGACTAAGACACTTGTAAATTTTTACTTTGAAGGTAGTAATCACTTTGTAGCTATGGCTGTCCTTTTCTCATATGAACTTAAATGTTACTAGTTTACAGCTAAAACACCTGATCCACTATGCATAATCCTTTTCCATTAAACTCAGGATTCTGAGGCTTTATTTCTCCAGTGCCAGACCTTGAGACAAGTGTTACTGTAACTATACAATAGTTCTTCAAAATTAGTGTATATATGGACACTATGGATATCTTAATATTAAGTGTTTTGGTCATTTCCCTTTTCTTTATTTTATTTTCATCATATATCAAAATTAGGAGTTATAGTTCTAGAGGAGACTGAAGACACTGTGATAACTGAGAAAAGCCATAGCATTGTGTTCAGGGGAGGTTAGCATTTATACGAGAGGTGAGTGCATTATATAAAATTTGTTATATAAAGAATTGGATGTGACTCCTTTTGCTAAAATAAACAAGATCTTTTCTCACCCTTTGGAGTTGGTGATCTCTAATTTTAGGGGGATATGTACAGATTATGTATTGTATAATTTATAGTATGTATTCATCTCAAACAAATATGCTCATGTCTGAATTACTGTAAGGAATCACTGAAAGGAACATAGATATAATTAAATGAGTAAGTGAGTAAGTAACATTTCAGGACATTTTTTTTTTTTTTTTAAACCTGTGTTGGCCATCACAGAAAGAACATAGTTTGTAATATTCTGAAAATGCTGAATTTATAGAAATATTACATGGACCTACATATTATAAATGTGTGGTCTATATCTTTTACATATATGCTATATACACATTGTATATATACTTATATAGGTATACATACTTATTCACCCATGTATTATATATTATTATATAACTTTGAAATTAATCTAATTATACATATAAATGTACAATTGAAAAAATAATTTTCCCTCTACCCTTCTGAGTGATTGACTGAGACCCACCCCCCAATAATGAAAGACAGATTAACAAGGGAAAGACAAAAAGAAGTTTATTAACATATTTGTCACATATTCACATGGGCGATACACAGGAAAACATGAGCAGCTATTTGCGGTGGCCTAAACCACCACCTAAAATACCATTCTCAGCTAAATACAAAATAAAGTGTGAAAGTTGTAGTTTACCAAGAAAAACAAGATAAACAAAGGTAAAATCTGTTATGAAGATTTAAATTAAGATTCTCTTATTATTTAATCATCCATCTCATTCTGGTAAATGAAGATATTCTTTACAAATATAAATACCTCTTACAAAAGAAGAACTTCTCTGCTCTAAGAGCTTCTTCTGTATCTTCTGTGTCTCAAAATAATCCACCCAAAACAACCATTATGCCAAAGGGACATATTTGGGGGTACAGTATTCTGAAAGTTACCAGTCCTCTAAGCGAGAAATGAGACCACCACCTTTGTTAGATGGATTAAAATTTTTTAACACCATGAATTCTGAAGGTAATTATTTTAAATGTTTAAGATACATATTGGTTATACATATGGAATAAGTGATTGTCTAGGGAATAGACACAATAAAGACAGGAGTAGCAGCTTAGTAACATTAAAAGGCTCATATACATCATTCACTGGTTAGATGGTTGAGCAGCTACTATGGTAAAAGAAAGATTCATTATAATCTTATCTCTCAGAGTTTATTACATATTGCTTTTTTTTTTTTTTAAACTTTCTAATCTGTATTTTCGGTAACCAGTTACAAATATTTGATTCAGACTTTTTAATCTAAAAAGTCTGCAGAATAAAGAATCTAAAAGTTCTTTATTAAAAAAAGAAAACAAAAACAAAATTTAAAAAAAAAGCAAATCCTTTAAAGATTGCTAAAGTTTGCATCACAGGGTAGTACTACCAAAGTGAATCATATTTTCCTTTTTTATCTGTAAAAGGCCTGTGTCTGTGTTATATCAAGACCGAAAATATAATATTGTCTTTATTCATTCCCCCCCAGATTACTTCTCTCTCAAGCTTCTTCCCTTTTTCATTTCTTCTTCATATTGTGTCCTATCTTCAAACCCTTTCTATTTCCATATATGTTTATGAAGAGTCTATAGGAAAGGAAAACATTTTACCCTTCTAGTTTCTTTTGTCTGGTTTATTAATTAATTTGAGCTAAAACAGATTAACAAGAGAAAAGGAAATTTAATTGTCTACATATAGACATTCTACAAAGACATGAGAGACTAAAACAGTCAGACAATTGAGGCTTATATGCCACCCTGCACTAAGGAGAAGGAGTTAGGTAGGAGTCTGGGGTTTCAAAGGAAGGGAAGGCAATTCACAGGTCGATGGGAAGAACAAATGTTTGGTTAACAAGTATTTGTCATGCCCTGCAGACACAATGGGACACAGAGTGGAATTTGAATAAATATGTGCTTCCGCACCTTCCTGCAGCTTAACACATGTAGCCCAAACTCTCTGTAGCTATCTCTGGTGATGGCTCCCTTCCTGGACCAGGCCTTCTACTGTTAGAGACAGTTAAGGGGCAGGTAAAAAACTCTTTCTGAGTCTCTTGGTACTTGGTTATTTTCAGCTCAAAATAATTTACATGCCAAACTGGCACATTTTGGAGAAGCTCATTCTAAACCCTTCAAGCCTACAAGGTGCCCAAAGCCATACCAAGCTCTGGGAAACAAAGATATAGATAGAGATATATCTTTATCTCTATCTATATTGATCGATTGATCGATCGATCATCTATCTATATCAATCTTTGCCTAGTCGGGGGAAGCAAGCTGTTAAGTAGTTTTGTAATTTAACTAAGGTGAGTTCGCTCCTTGGTGAGTTACAGGTAGAGACTATACTAGGTGGAGTAGTCACACAAAAGAAACTTTGAAGCAAATAAGGAGATCATGGGGAATAATTTCCAAAGCCATAAGTCTCTGAGAAGAAGTGAGTTGGGCTCCTTATGTTTAGAATTAGGATGAATATTCAGAAAGGGGAGTTTGGTCATAGTATATAGAGGATGGGCATAAGGTCGCCTGTGTGTACTCAGGAAACATATCTATACATACATAGCGTGTTATGTTAATAAGGTTTGTGTTCCCACATAGGTGGAGATTTTTAACATTATAATGAGAAAGAGGTAACCATGCGACAGTCCTTGGTCCATCTGTGAGATGTGAGTTGGTGGTCAAGCTCAAACTGGTCTAGACCAGTGGGAGATCTTCCTATTTTCAACCTTCCTTTGGAGATGGGATAGGGTTAGTGGGGTCTTGCTGGCGACAGTTATAATGCATGTTTAAGGTCTTTGGTTTATTGCACCTGTGCCATTTAAATTATAAGCTGCACCCAGTCATTTAGAAATTGGCATAGGTTATGGGTGCATATTTCATATTTGTATATGTTACCAAGATGCCTGGACAGGTTTCTCTTAATCAAATTTACATTAAATGTTTTACAACAAAGGCAAAACAGCTGTTGCTCCTGTGTTTCCATTCTCCTTTATTTTGAAATTCCGTACCCAAAGAAAGCATGTCTATGAACATAAGAATTTCTCTACTTGAAATATATGACCCAGGTCAAAAAGAATAATAAAAATAAGCATAACTTAGTTTTCAATGCAAACGGAAGAAATGGAGCAGTAGATTTTTAGGCAGAAGAGAAAGAAAAGGAGAGATTTTTTAGCTGGATAAAATAGCACAACTATTAATTATGTTCCCATAAGCATACAGTACTTCCCAGAATGCTAAATAGTGTACACTAAACAGTGTACATTATTTAGCATTAAAATAGACTTATCCTCTCCAATTGATTGCACCAACTGATTGGTACTGTGATTTTGAACCACTATTTAACTTTTTTTCTCCCCATATGGACTTACTGGTTATTGGCTGACCTCACAATATAATAAAAAGAATGATTATTTAGGCATAAAGAACTATTGTGGGCATAAAAGGAAATTGCAATAATTCTCATTTACTGGACATTTTTCTTTCAAGTGCTTAGCCTATTGTTCTAAACATCTCACCAGTGGAAGTACTTCCTTCATCAGTGGCTAGGCAACAGTATGTTTTGTAGACTTGGGAAAATTTTTCTAAACTTCTCAATTAACTTTTACAATTGACATCTTTGGGTTTTCAGATTTTCAAGCTCAAAGTAGAGTTAACAGCCCATTTTTAAATTAGCTTATGCAAATGAAGAGTATTTGAGCTGAAGCAATCAGAATTTGCATATCAATGCTAGGCAGAATTTTCTTTAAATTAGTGCTAGGGCAATGCCTCTACTTGATGGAGGGCTGAGGAGAATGTTCTTGAGTGAAAGCTGCTCAAAGGAAAGAAAAAGTTGATTTTGTCAATCTTTGTTTTAGGAATTCATTGTAATCCTCATTAATTCATAAGATTATTAAGATATACTTTTTAGCCTTCCCCAGTTTGGAACGATAGGTCTTTAATAAGAATCTCAAAGTCCTATTAGCTATAGATTTTAATTGTAAATTAGACTTCCTTTTTTTTTTTTACATTTTAAAAGTTTGATCCTATTTGCTTCCAAGGGGCAGAAAAAATTTCCCTTCTTCCCTTCTACGTTCTTTGGCTAGTGAAATTAAAATAAAACAGATTAATAGGAGAAAAACAAATTTGTACGTAAAAGAACCTTGTAAAAATATGAGACCCAAAGTACAGAGTCAAATAATTGAAACTTATATAACATCTTGAGCTAAAAGAAGGGGTAGGAGTCTAGGGATACAAAAGCGAAAAGGGCCATTCATAGGAAGACAAGAGGAGATGTTTGGAAAACAAAGGTTGACATGATATCTCTGGTAATAAATAGCTCTCTTCCTGGTTCAGTCCCCCTTTCCAATATAAATTTAGGCATTTGAGGGGGTGGTAAAGAGCTTTTTCTATATCTGTAGTTCCTTAAAAGTAATGAGTCTGAAATAATTTGTATGCCAAAGAGACATATATTGGGATGAAAAAATTCACTTCCCTTTGGTCCTACCTTTGAAACTTCAAATAAGAAGTTTCATAATCCAGAAGCTAAATTGGTAGATTGCTCCATATCCCACTGAACTAATTTTGGTCTTGAGAATAGGTCAGTACAATGAAACATTTTGTGTTCTCATTTTGGGAGATGGCCTTGCAGGTGGGCTTCCAAAATTAGGCTTATATAGTTAAGCAATTAATATAAGACGTTTCAATGGAAACAAAAGAACAACAAAGGTTTAATGGTGGGAGCCAATTATAAATCCAGTGTCTGAATCCTGAGAGTTGCCAGTCAAGAATATTTATAAATGTCAGGCTCAAAGTATCTTCAGATGGACTGACAGCAGTCAGTGGTAATGTGATAGATTTTCCTGGTTTGCAGTTTGAATTCTCCTGGTGACCTTTCTGAATGGCCACACAGCCCAAGGCCCAGAGATTATCCACATTTGAGCTGTTGAGCTATAGGTTTTCAAATTCTGGTGGGATCAGGTAAGGAGAAAATTGTTTCTTTTCTTTCTTTCTTTCTTTCTTTTTTTTTTTTTTTTCAAGATTCATTCATTTATTTTAGAGAGAGAGCATGAGTAGGAGAAGGGGCAGAGGGTGAGAACCTTTAAAGCAGACTCCCTGCTGAGCTCAGAGCCTGACTTTGGGCTGGATCCCAGAACAGGATCTGAGCTGAAAACAAGAGTTGGACAATCAACTGACTGAGCCACCAGGCACCCCAAATTGTTTCATTCTTGTTCACAAATATTTGCTCTGAAGTTATAGGTAGCTTAAGAGAGAAAGTTTCCTTAAATCTGGAAAATAAACATGAAGGAATCAGCAATGTTTCAAACAAAAAGTCATAAAAAATTATTATCATCATTAGTTTATTCAGTCTCATGTAATTAATTCTTCCCAATCTTGATCTGTTGTTAGCAGATTTATGAGTCCAGTTTTTAAATTAGAAAATTTTAAAATTCCTACCCAGTTCAAAGCTATGATTTTAGTTTATCAGAAACCTGTACTCAAATTTCTTTCCATGAATAGATAAAGCAGTTTTGCAAAAGCATCAGAGTAAAACAACAACTGGAAATGACAAAAGACTTAAGAGTGGTCATGATTAAAGATCTGATTTTTGTGCCCCAAAAATGGGTCCGTGATTAAAGGAGCAGAGACTGATATGAAGCGAAGGTCAAGCAAAGCTTTATTTCGCACCAAGCATCAAGAATCAGACCGAACGTTCGGGGACGCACCTTTTACAAGAGAGGGTGACCCTTCTCTGTTTCACAGACTAGCTTTTAAGGGCAAAGGCCATGCGGTCTGGCCTGGCCACACACAGGTGGCCAGTGAGATTGTAACACACACAGGATGCTAGTGATGCTAGGTGACCAATTGAATTACAATTTACCCTAGTAGGCATTTGAACCAGCCTATTATACCTTGACTAGTATTGGAGCCAAAAGGGTTCCCAATGGGCGGGGGCCCATATTCCTTGGTAGCTAGAGTGACAGTATGCAACCCCCTACTGATTGGATGTCTCCACCTGGCCTGACCCACCTTTGTATCTGGGCTTTGTTACCTGGAGCTGGTTTAGGGACTTGTTTTTAAGTGAATCCCCTGGGGGAAGGGGAGCAGGAACAATATAAGGGTTAAACAACAAGGTTTTTGTTTAACCTCAGTGAAAGCCTCTTGCTAAAATGTAAAAATATAAAACAGGTCCTTAACACTGATGAATGTTCATTTTAATACATTTGACAATGAACTTTGCTTATTTCTGTGACATACAACATTTTAATGTAATAACTTGAATTACAACCAATAACATTAAACCAAGACTCATCAGATTTCCAAGACTTTAATAAATCTTTTAGAAGCCTTGTATTAGTAACAAATAGTCATACAAATATAACCTAAAAAGGCTGAGCGTCACTTATCTGACAATGCCTCCCCCATAATTTAATATATCTAGTAAGCCTGATTAGAATACCATATCTTCTATAAACAGAACAAATCTTTTGAGATGTTTCAGGGATGCTCTGGAAAATCCTAATGTTAGTTCCAGGTCCAAAAGACTTTATTTAGAATTTAATTTTGGGGAAGTGCATCAAAAATATCTAAAGGTTGGGGCTCTTGACTAGATAAAGTTCACAGATCATTATGAAACCATGATTAATTATGTAATTAACCAAAGTGATTATAAAAGATCTCAATAGCACATACAAAAAGTTACATGGTTGTAAGCAATACTTAGCTCTTTTAATACTGAGGAGACTCAATTTTCTTAAATAATCAGAGACCTGATTAAGACAATAGGAAATTATTTTTGTAAGAAACAATCATTGCTTTCTAGGAAGATTACTTAAGAAGTAAAGGAAAATCTCTCACAATATCTTAATATCAAGAGCAGATCAACAGTACAGGAAATATTTGCCCTGTTAGCAGTTAAAAGAAAGCAGTTAAAAGAAAATTGTTTTAGTTTTACATAAATATACTACTAATTTTTAAAGCTTAATTTTATATTACCCTTCTAATAAGCTCATTCAGTTATAGCCAGATTAACTATACAAGGTAAGATTCTCTCCCTGTTTTTCTTTTCCCAACTTTCTATCTTACTCATTCTTCCTTTTTCCATTTTGAAATAACCAGTTTTACTTTGGGACAAATTTAGTTCCTTTTCTTTTAACAAAAATACATTTCCTTATCCCATATCTTTTTTTTTTTTTTTTAACCCAAAGACATCCTAGTTTCCTTGCATACAGAGTTGTTTCCCTTCTTATTTCCAGTAGTTTTAATTAGTTACATTAATTAGAATATTAACCCTTAGAAACCTTAATTTCTAACAAAACTAAAAAGTAAGCAACTATAAACCATTATACCAGGTTCTTTTGATTGGCAAATTCATTAATATATTTCACAATTTCTAGAAATATGTATTTCATCATAGTATAATCTTTTAATGTGGAATAAGGTATATTTACTAATATGCACAAATGTTTTTCATTTTTCTGTGAAAAGAGAGTCTGACGTAGATATATTTATGTTCAGTAATTGATATTTCACTTTTATCTTATTTACAAATAATCTACATATTTGATGTATTTCTCTCATTTCATTTAGCAAAACTCAAACATTTTAAGTTACCAAAAACTAGTCTGGAAGCTCTTTTTAAGTATGCATCCCATAAAATATAATTGTACTAAAAAGTTCACAAAACTCTTCTCCCACTTATGTCTATCTAAATTACTTAGACTGAAGAACTGTTTCGATGACTCACAAAACCTTCATGAGACATTAGACAAAGTCAGCTATCATCCTAAGCTGTTTTTCTTGCTGACAAATTTTGTAGGAGCTAAAATGTGAACTGATTTGACTAGTAAACCCAAACAGAATAAAAGTTGTGTGTGTGTATTATGTTCAATGTTGGTAACTCTAGAGGCTTATTTGTTTTAATTAAACCAATGAACTTAAACTAGCTTTAATACCAAATATTTTTCTAGACCACATGAACCTGAAAAACATTTGGATTAATTTCTGTTATATTTTTGAGAACTCCAGAAATAATGAATTTTTAAGTGCTTAATTTTAAGTCAATTAAATAGAGCTCTTTAGAAATTAATTTTGGCAATACCATCCAGAGGTAGAGAAATACCACAGATCTGTAACATACATATGTAGACACACATAAATTTACAAAGAGATACCAACAGATCTTACAGCTTCTATTGTAAAATGTTAGCCCTGAGACAGTTATAATAATGCAGAACTCACTACTTTATAAAAGAACAGTTTGATCCAAACTGTTTCTGGCAGATGGAATAAATTAAGGTTACCTATTTAGATAGCTAAAATTTTTAGTAATGATTCTGGAGAAGACATTAAGATTTTTTATTAACACAGTTTTCCATCTGATGCTAATTCCTCTCTAAATTGGTAGGATCTTCTGAATGTCAAGGCTAAAAATTTGCTGTTGTCCAGGGTACATGAGTTTTCGGGTGGGGCATCTAGGGTATATCTGCAAAAGACATTACATAAGAAGGAAAACTGAAGTTGGTAGAGCGTGATTATAGAGTCCCGGAGAGCCGGAGTCATGTAAGAAATAGCGAGGTGAACTTTACTGCCTATCCCAGGTGTGTCTGTTGAATTCACTTCCTGGCAGTCAGCAGTTATTTGAGTAGCCTGTTTATCCTAGGCGTGGCTATCAGGCTGGAGTGCTCTTTGTAAATCTTGTAGGATAAAGGAAGCTAGAACAGGCAGATGAGGCTGGATTTTGAGAAAGGGGATTTTATACATTGGATGTCAACATTAATTTTTGTTTCAAGTCTAATTTCTGTTCTTTCATCTTGTTAAGGGAGTCCGAAAGGCTTGCCGTTCTATTCCTGTGTTTTCTTTTTAATTGGGTCTTTATGTAGGTACCCGTAGAAATTGTTTTCTTTTAAATGCAGTCAATTCAAAGTATCCGTTATCTGGACATTGATGAGAAGGGTCTTACATTAATCTCAGTAGTGACTCAAACCAATAAACCTTTTTATGGCTTGACCATGCATGTAAGAGGTATCCTCAAAGGAGAGTGCGAAAGATGCAGTTGACAACAAGATCCAGAAATTTCACTCTCAGACTTAGCTTAAGAAAGCTAAGACCTTCATTGTCCTCGGCGTTAAGAGTTGTATAATGAAAATGATGTCTCTGGTTTCCCGTGAAAATGTGAGATGCCTCTAATCACAGACCTGATGATCTGGAAGACCAGGCAGGTGCTAGTAGATTCCAGCACTAACAAACAACAAAGGTTGAAATGATAGAAGGCCCTTATGTACTGGGATTCCTGATGACAGATTCCCCTAAGACCTGGCACCGTTGGATAAAGAGAGAGGGTGCTACTTGTGACTTCATATCCCAGGAACTCAGTCTACTTAACGGGCCCCCAAGATGCAAGCCAACGGCATGCACCTTCAGGCTAGTGGAGACCAGAGAGAATATTCTTACTGGGCACAAAGCCAAGCTCTCTCTCTATAGAACAAGATAAAAAGGAAAACCTCATCCATTCTTTCTTATTTATTTATTTATGCACATTAAGAGCTTTAGCTAAGGTTTGGGTCTCTTGGAGCCAAACTAATAGCTCTGCTGGGTGGGGGATTGTGCAGTGTCTTACAGAGTACCTCACTGCATGGACCATTTTCTTGAGGCTGGTGGATGACCTCGTGTCAGTGTAACTCATTTCACGACCAGTTTATCTTAACGTGAGAGTCTTTGAATTAGGTGGCTAGTGCCCTATGGCTTCTAAGGGCTCAACCTGTGCCTACCAGTTCTGTGCCTTTGGCTTCCAAGATGTCCCTCAGCAACAGCCTTTATGTCATTTGTATAGTAACCCCCAGCCATGTTTATCTACAGAGGTGCTGGTCTGGTGAGCACAACTCCCACAACAAGCATACAGGGACACTTTTGCCTGAGGTCTACCCTGTGACTTTCCTTCTTAGGACAGACAAAACAACAAACAGAGACCAAGCAAACACTGACCATCTCAGGGATGAAAAGGATCAATAAAAACAAGAGTCTTCAAAACAAATCTTTTATCAGAGTTGCTGTACCCAAGAAACAACTTCCCAGGGCACCTGGGTGGCCCGGTCCTTAAGAGTCTGTCTGAAGCTCAGGTCATGATCTCAGGGTCCTGGGATCAAGTCCTGCATTGGGCTCCCTGCTCGGTGGGGAGCCAGCCTCTCCCTGTCCTACTCCCCCTGCTTGTGTTCCTTCTTTTGCTGTCTCTCTGTCGAATAAAAAACTAAAATCTTAAAAAAAAAAAAAAAAAGAAAGAAAGAAAGAAAAAGAAAAAGAAAAAGAAACTACTTCCCAATTTTTTTTTTTTTTTCCTACTAACCTCAGTTAGAAAAGAAAAAAGGTGGGGGGGGGGCGCGGGTGTATAGGACTCTCACTTCCCCTGGACCCTGCAGGCGGAGATCTGGGAGATTGCTCTGGTAAGAATTCTTACCATCTGTCAGCTTTGTGTCCTAAGTCCAAGGCTGTCAAAAATGCAGCAGCCTCACAGTCCCTTCATGGTCACCTACTGTAGAGGCTGAAAAATGTTCCTTTCTTCCCTTTCAGGGTCATTGGCTGGTCTAATTAATTTGATATAAGACAGGCAAACAAGGGAAAAACAAATTTTACACATGCAGAAGCCCCTTACACATAAGGGACCCGACGTGTAGCTAGGTGATTGAAGCTTAAATAATATGCTGAGCTAAGGAAAGGGTAAGGGTCTAGGGACACCAAGGGATGGAAGGTCATTAACAGGAAAGGGGAACAAGATTTCTGAAAACAAAGGTTATGGTGTTATGCCTTTGGAGTCTTAGGTTGGAAGGTATTTCTGGTAATAGCTCTCTAGTACAGGCCCCCTTTCCAATGTAAATTTAGGCAATTGAGGGGGAGGTTAAGAGCTTTTTCTGAATCTGTAGTTTCTTAAAAATAATGAGCCTAAAATAATCCTTATGCCATAGAAACGTATATTGGGGTGACAAATTATGCTCCACTTCAACTTATAAAATCTCTCTCCTAAATTTAGCTGTTTGGTTTTTCTCATTTATATTGATATTTTCTACAACCTATTTCCTAACCACCATTTGTGTGTGTGTGTGTGTGTGTGTGTGTGTGTGTGTGTAAGAGAGAGAGAAAGAGAGAGAGAGAGACCGAGAGAGGGCCAGGGGGAGACACAAATGGAAGGAGATAAAAATTGATTTTGTATCTAAATGTTTAAAAAACTGTTAGTGGCCATGCTGACTTAAATTTCTGTCAGTATAGGGAAGACAAAACTTTGCTCAGCTCTCTTAGATTCAGAGGTTGGAGCCTCTGAATTCAACTCACAAAAGACCGATTAGCGGTAGAAAAGGTTTATTTCATATGCACGTGGGTGTATAACAGAAATGAAGTGAAAATCTCAAGGAATGAATTAAACCGGGGGCCTATATACCATTTTAACAAAGCATGAAAAACTGTGGAAAGAAACCTTAGATAGAAAAAAAGGACATTCAGGCTTCTGGGGCAGGAGTAGTTGAGAGAAAGGACTAGGAATGTAGGTAAGAAGCATCCTTTATAAGGTTTATTATGCAGATTCCTGTCCTCTCAGGTGATAAGAGTTGTTTCCAGAGTAGTTCTCTTATTCCTGGTAAGGGAGAGGACGACAGCTTTACAAATGGAAATTTCCTTTACAGATGTAAATTTCCTTTACAAAAGAGAAATTTATTCCCTGCTTTTATGTAGAAAGTAGGAGGGCAGAGAGCACCTCCTGTGTTTGCTGTTTCTTAATTACCTTCAGCTCCAAATAATTCTTATGCCAATGTGGCATATTTTGGGGTGACATAGTCTGATGTCCTTCATTTACTTTAGAATGTCATTGAATGTCCAGTAGGAGAAATGTCTACCAATTTGTATTAATTTTAATACATTTTCCTCTTTATTTCCCAGCTTAAAGGTAGCAGGCATCTATTTCTTGGTGAGTGCAAAAGACATATGAAGGGATTAAAAAGGTAATAAAGTCAAGACTATACATTCTACCTTTTTTTCAGTGAACACTGAGTACCACTGTGCTCCAGGCGGTTTTCTAGATGCGGAGAACACAGGAGTTGGGGTGGGGTGAGCAACAGAGAGTATTCTGCTCACATGAGAAGGTGTTCTTGGGGAGTGCTCAGCAGAGAGAGGCGGGAAATTGAAAATATGGTTTTAAAATACGGTAATCCTATCTCTCTAAGTACTATGGAGAAAAATATGGAAGCAGAGAGGGATTGCTGGTACGTGGGGATGTTGCAAGTGTATAGCATATATTCAGAGGATATCTCAGTGAAAGAGTGACTTCTGAGTCATGACATCTCGGGAAAGAACATTCTAGGCAGAAGAGACAGGAAGTGCAAAAAGACTGAGATGGGAGTGTATTGGGGGAACAACAAGGAGATTGGTGTAACAGACTGAGCAATGAGCTGGACACTAGCGAGTGGGAGATTTTTGGAGGTAGGAGCCGTTGTGTGTTGGGGGATTAGTGAGGTTGAGTAAGGACTTGGGTCTGAGGACAATGGGAGGGCTTTGGGCAGAGCCAGAACATGATTCAGCTTCCCTGTTTCTAAGGATCCCCCTGCCTTCTATATAGAGCATCTACTGCAGTGGGGAAGGGCCTTCCTTATTTTGAAATAAAAGATTTTGCTAAACAAAGCTGAACTCAACAGATTCCTACAGGCCCAGGAGATAATATAAAGGAGTAAAGCTAAGTGTTGAAAGTGGCTGGGGGTTAAGATGATATAAAGGGCAATAGGTAGGTAAGCCTCAGTGCAGAGGGTTTCAGGCTGAGGTGAAGGTCCGCCATGCCGGTTTGAGGGCAGTCATTGCTCACCTTCAGTTTTTACAGTGTAGTAACTTGGGCCCAAGTTTGCTAAGTCTTTATGTTTTTTTTGTTTTTGTAAGATTTATTTATTTATTTATTTGACAGACAGAGATCACAAGTAGGCAGAGAGGCAGGCAGAGAGAGAGGGGAAAGCACGTGTCCTGCTGAGCAGGGAGCCCAATTCGGGGCTCGATCCCAGAACCCTGGGATCATGACCTGAGCCAAAGGCAGAGGCTTTAACCCATTGAGCCACCCAGCTGCCCCAAGGTCTTTATGTTTTTTAAGAGAGGCCAAAATAGGAATTTTTTTGTTGAATCCCTTGAGTTTTAGAAGTATGTCCAATAACTGGTATTTAAAGCACTCTATGGTCCATTACTGTTGGGGTGATTAAGACATTTCTAAGGGGACCTGGGTGGCTCCCTGGGTTAAAGCCTCAGCTCAGGTCATGATCTTGGGGTTCTGGGATCAAGCCCTGCATCAGGTTCTCTGCTCAGCAGGGAGCCTGCCCCCCCGCCCCCCCTCAGCCCTGCCTCATCTGCCTCTCTGCCTACTTATGATCTCTGTCCGTTAAATAAATAAAGAAAATCTTAAAAAAAAAAAAAAAAAGAGGAGGAGGAGAGAGAGATTAGTCCCTAAATTCAGATCTTTTCTGGTGAAAGGCTTATCAACATTTTGTTCTTAAAAATCATTAGTTATGGGGCACCTGGATGGCTCAGTTGGTTAAGTGTCTGCCTTTGGCTCAGGTCATGATCCCGGGATCCTGGGATCACAGCCCTGTGTTGGTCTTCTTGATCAGCAGGGAGTCTGCTTCTCCCTCTTCCTCTGCCCCCCCCCCCTTGGTTGTGTTCACTCTCTCTTTCTCTGTTGCTCTCTCTCTGGGTTAAATAAATAAATAAATAAATATCAATCATTAGTCATAATCCAATAACGAGTATGACCCAAATTAAAGCATTTTGCCTTAGTGATTTTTAATTTGCTATCAGATTAAAATGATGCCTAACACAGAAACACTCGATAGAATATTTCATTCTTAAATAGCCCAGACACGGGGCACCTGGGTGGCTCAGTGGGTTGAGCCTCTGCCTTCGGCTCAGGTCATGATCCCGGGGTCCTGGGATCGAGCCCCACATCAGGCTCTCTGCTCAGCGGGGAGCCTGCTTCTCCCTTCCTATCTGCCTGCCTCTCTGCCTACTTGTGATTTCTTTCTCTGTCAAATAAAAAAAATTAAATAATTAAAAAAAAAATAGCCCGGACACTCATACACATATATAATCTAAAACAAATTTCCATTATGTGTCCTTAGTGGATGCATGGTACCGTTGTTTTTATTACAAAAATGTCATTGAGTCACAGATGTCAGGCACCAGGAATTGCTGGGGTCCGTAGACTCACTATGTGGTTTTGTTAAAAATAAGGCAGTAAAAGTCGATAATCCATTTACTATCAATGTGTACCCCCCACAGCACTGGGCATTTTAGTGATGGCAATGACTGTTCCAGTGGGTGGAGTTGCTTTACAGTGGCATTTATAAGTCATCACTAATGTAAAATTCTCCAGCGAGCTGACGGCCTGACTTTCACTCTGTAATGCTGAAGTGCTTTAGGTCGCTGCAGTTGGATTTCGTAAGAGCACTCAAAATCTAACTTTAGGAATTTCTCAAAGGGTGTGGCTTATTTAATATAAAAGTATATACTTCGGCTGTTTTACCTTAAATGATTGATCAGGTTTTCAGGTTTGTTTGTTTGTTGTTGTTTTGTTTTGTTTTGTTTTAATTTTTAGGTTTTTAAATTTTCATTATTATACAAAATTTATTAAGGAACTATGATGAATTTCAGCATTTTTTTATGAAGGGGAATTACAGGTTGCCTTGATAAGAATATTTATAAAACAGTTGATGTAATAGAGATCTTTATCTCAAAACCTCCCATGTGGGCCTTATGGGTAAAAACAGCAATATTTTTTTTTTTTTTTAAGATTTTATCTATTTATTTGACACAGAGAGAGATCAGAAGTAGGTGGGGCTGGGGGGGGAGCCGGCTCTCTGCTGAGCAGAGAGCCAGGTTCAGAGCTCCATCCCAGGACCCTGAGATCATGACCTGAGCTGAAGGCAGAGGCTTAACCCTCTGAGCCACCCAGGTGCCCCTAAAAACAGCAATCATTATATGGTGGCTTGTGAAATATGATTTAAGAAGCATTGCAAGTTTTGGGAATGTCAGAATGTATATCTTGCATTTTAATACCCTTTTTGAGTTAGTTCAAAATTCTGGGTTACTGATTTATATTCTATCCCATAACAATATCTTGACTTTTCTGGCTGCAAAATCTGAGAACAGTATCGTTGAATGGAGGTTTTGGGAGAATTGAAACACTTTTTAATCATTTTTCTTACGTGTTTCTGGCTCCTTTCCTTGTGGACTTTTCTAGTGTACATTGGATGCTGATTTTAGAGGTTGAGTAAGATAAGATAGTACCTTGAAATTGACATTTAGCTCTTTGGTAGACCTGTAACCCATAAGATTGCTCCTGGTTCTGTCTTTTAGGGTTGGCGGTAGTGGTGATTATGATAAATAAGGAGCGAAGATAGAGCTCCTTGTTTTTCAAAAAATGTTATAGGATTCCTATCATGGGACCATTTTATTTTAAAGAGGGATCCCATTAAGCTTCTGTCAGAAATGGGTACCTTTTTCTAGGCCACAAAGAACATGTTTGACATATCCAAATCTTTTTTAAAGTTTTGTAGTGTCTGACTTGAAGCTTTCTGGGTCTTCTCTTCCCATTGGTAAATGTAGATTATAATTTACCCTTTAAGTTATCATAAGAATGAAAGAAGCGTACTATGTGTCAATGATGATTGCATTGAGGATTAAACAAGAACAGTACTTAGTACAGGTACTGGTGAAAAATAAGGGCTTAGTCGTAGTTAGCCATTAATAGTATCATCACATAATTGTGCTATTTAAAGAATAAATGAGGTAGGTCGCACAGTGCATTCGTGCTGTGTTTGGCACAGAGGAAGCTCTCTGCTGTGGACACTCCTTCATGATCATCATCCTTACCACCATCACCATCTCTAACCGCTGTCACTTTGTTACCCCATAAAATTCCAGATGTTATTCTTGAATAGTAAGCAATCGACTTGTAGTCCATGAATCCGTGGCTATGAAATCTTTTTCAGTCCCCCTCAATTTTTGCATGATGACTTGAATGTCTTCTGTCAGTTGCCCTCCCTTTGCCAATATAAGCTGCTTTTGTTTATGGCCTGGCTAGATACTTAAATAAAAATCAGAAAATGAAAAAGTTTAAACATAGAAGGTTGGATCGCACCCACCATGGCATTCAGTATGATTAGGCTGGATTTGGCTCTTACTTGTACACTAATAGTCAGTACGTCTGACACATTGGCAGTAGGTTTTTCCAGCACAAATGTTCATGCTTTATAATATTTTGTACTTAGTGTGTGGACATATTTGTTATGTGTTACTTTTTTTTCTGGCAGTACCATAAGGGGATGAAAGTGTGACTAAAAATGTAGGAAACAAGGAAAGCATGAGTAAAATATTTGTGCCGTTCTTCTCAATTTGCTTATGTCCATATTCGTGCGCATAATTCGGTGACCTAAAGAGGAAATAATAAGGTATTTATGCACAAGCACAATCGTGATTTTTTTTAGTCTGGCGTTACGCATGTTTTATAGAACAAAAATTAGTTTTGAAGGAATAGAATATGATCCTTGGTGTGCTTACTGGTCCCTGAGCATGCCATATTCATTCGTGCCTACTCACTCAACATGGAATTTTCTTCTTTCTCTTTGATCCTTAACCATCCCCCTCTGATTCACATGGCAAATTTTTAATTATCTTTAAAGATTCAGCTTCAAGACTCATTACTTCCTAAAGAAGCCCTCCTGTGCTATGACTCCTTCCCTTGGCTAGACAGCATTACTGCTCCTATGGCCTACTGTGGCGCACAGTTCTAGCATGGCACTGAGCCTATTTGTCTGGAAGCAAAATAGAACTCCAAACTGGGGAGAAATGCTGGATGTGTCTTCGTGTTGTTATTTCAAATATCAGGTGCTTAGCATGGTGACTAGCTTGTCATTTGCAGTAAATACTTGTTTGTTTTATGAGATAATGAGTATTAAATATAATAGTTATTATCTTTTATCTCTCTAGAAATTGCTTGGAATATAACATCATTCCCCAAATTTCAAGGTAGAAATTGTAAAAACTAACAGTAATCGGACTGTATTAGACCTCTAAATCACTAAAAGAATCTAAATTTCCAAGAGTTAGATTATTCTGTCCTAAAACTGTTGTGATGATTGGGTTTGTCTTTTGGGGAATGTTGGGATAGTCTGAGTACCTAAAGAAACTTTGGTGGATTCTTGCCTTTGGAGGTCACTAGAGAAACACAGTACTGATGAATTTACTCAGTACTCCAAATTCCATTGAATTTGTTTATTATTATATTTTGCTGTAATTTAAAGACATGAGAAATAATCTGCCCCTATATAGCAACTTACAAATGTTTTTTATCTCCATCTGGCTGATTCCATACCATCTCCCACACTGCGTAGGGGCTACTATATTATGGATATATGGATTATATGGATCTCCTTACTGTGGTAATAAGACAATGGGAAAGTGATAAGTCATAGGTCCGTTTTCATTGTCACTAGAATCAAGATTTAATTAAGGTTTATTTAAGGTTGGAGCAGTTTTCTTCAAGGCAAAATGTCATGGTAACTTGGATTGCTGATCATTTGAGAAAAGTATCTGGACTGTGGAGGAAGATACACTCTCATAAAGATAAATAAACACAGTACCTTTTATTTAAACTTCCCCTCAAGGTGCTTAAAGAGTGTAAGTGTGTTTTATTATTAATACTGGTAAGTACTTACTGTAAGCTCTTGCACCAAATTTTTTCCCATCCAGGGAAAATTAATTCTGCCATTCAAGACTCATTCCTATTGAGATATATGTTGAATAACTTAAATGGAAGTAAATAAAAGAGAAACTAATTCTGCTTATATTCCATTATTCAACAATGCCATTTGAACATAACTTTGAAAGAACATATTCCATTCCATTTCCAATTGTCTGGTTTGGGAAAATTGTTGAGAAAGTAATGCATGTTTGGAAGATGTTAGACCTTCTAATTATCGAGTTGCAATTATTTCAACCTGTATCTCATTTGTAATCTCATTTAACTCTAGGTACATTACGTTTCCTAACACCTCTTCTCCAGGAAGAAAAATGAGTAATTTACTGCTTTTTAAAATACAAACACTTCAGCGGGCGCCTGGGTGGCTCAGAGAGTTAAGCCTCTGCCTTAGGCTCAGGTCATGATCTCAGGGTCCTGGTATCAAGGCCCACATCAAGCTCTTTGTTAAGCAGGAAGCCTGCTTCCCACTCTCTCTCTGCCTGCCTCTCTGCCTACTTGTGATCTCTATGTCAAATAAATAAAATCTTTAAAAAAACCCAAACAAACAAAAACCAGATGATTCAGGAAGCTGGGGATGGAGGAAAGACAAAAGTCTTTTCAGGATATTTGACTTAACTCTAGATGAATTTTTGAATACCTGAAATTTCCATAGCCTTCGGCTAAATCAATATTGGTCAAGCTGTTGTAGAGAATGCAAATATTCTCTGCACATGTTTCTCTCTATTATGAAACACACTGTTCTGTTTCAGGGAGACTTATAAATTATAACTTATAAATTTCATTAAAATTCCATATATATGTGAATTATTATTTTAATTCTGAGGTTGACTTTAGAAATTATTGTTAGCTAAAAGATCTCATTTAATGAGATATATATCTATATATGCATATATACATATATACTTGTATATGTGTGTATATATAAATACATATGCACTATGCCATATATATGACATAGTGTTTTTCTTTTTTAAAGATTTTATTTATTTATTTGACAGACAGAGATCACAAGCAGGCAGAGAGAGAGGAAGAGAAGCAGGCTCCCTGCTGAGCAGAGAGCCCGATGCGGGGCTCGATGCGGTGCTTGATCCCAGGACCCTGGGATCATGATCCGAGCCGAAGGCAGAGGCTTTAACCCACTGAGCCACCCAGGCGCCCCTATATGGCATAGTGTTAATTCTTACCATGCTATTTATCCTATGGTTTGCCTAATTCTAAACTCAGGCTTGCCTGAGTGAATTTATTCCTCATAAGGTGACTATAGCTCTGTATTAGTATTTTAAGTAGACTTAAAGTTTATTTTTAGTTTATATTGAATCACATATTATTTTGGCACTATTGATGATGATAGGGGATAATAAATCTTTCTGGACTGACAATAAGTTGGAACTAAAACATAAGGCCAAATCAATGGAAATTGGATATATCAGTTTATTCATGTCATTTCTTCAGTGTACTTTGATAGGAGGTCTATTAATATTAGCTGTAATACTGCTAGAATGAAACTGTTTTTCCCCTATTTGTTGATTTTATATGGAATTATAAACTGTTTTCTTGAGATTTATGATTTCCAATTCATAGTTTTGAGGGGAGAAGTCTAAAAGTGTATTGATTCTAGGAAAAGGAAGATGAGAGGATTTGCCAAAGAACATTGTATTAGTTTGTGAGGGCTGCCGTAACAAGGCGCGACAGACTGGTGGCTTAAACAACACCAATTTATTTTCCCACAGTTCCAGAGGCTACAAGGCTGAGATCAAGGTGTTCACGGGGATGATTTCATCTAATGTCTGTTACTAAAGGAGCTGTTCTAGTCCTTTCTTCTTGGCTTATAGATGGTTCTCTTGTCCCTGTTTCTTTCTTTCTTTTCTTTTCTTTTTTTTAATATTTTATTTATTTATTTGACAGAGAGAGATAGCAATTAGGCAGAGAGAGGGAAAGCAGGCTTCCCACTGAGCGGAGAGCCCGATGCGGGGCTCGATCCCAGGACCCTGAGATCATGACCTGAGCCAAAGGCAGAGGCTTAACCCACTGCGCCACCCAGGCACCCCTCCCTGTTTCTTTATGTACTCTTCCCTCTATGAGTGTCTGTGTGTCCAGATTTCCTCTTCTAAGGACATCAGCCATATTGGATTAGGCCCCATCCTAATAATCTCATTTCAACTTGATTATCTTCCTAAAGATTCTGTCTCCATATAAGGTTACACTCTGAGATCCTGGGGGTTAGTACGTTAATACCGGAATTTTATCCGGACTCACAATTCAGCACATAACAGAAAAGAAAAGTTGAATTTGAGGAAAAAAATATACGTGATTTTCTTTTTTTCTAGTAGCGCTATGCTTGCTATTTGAAGGTACTTTTTTCTTGGTATCTGTGGTATATTAAAGGAGATTTACAAGATGTTTTGGCATAGGACTCAGTAGTTTTAATGTGTCTAGTGAAGATAAGATAGGTAGGATTAATAAATAAAATTAAGCATTAAATGTAACATGCAATTTTGATAGTTTATGAAAGGAAATTTCACTTTACTTAAAGGATATTTTTTGATAATTTAGTGTAAAATTTGTACAATTTTAGTGTCATTAGCAATGCAGGTGTGCCCATTTTATTTCTTTTGATTATTATAAATTTTTTTTGAAAAGGGTCTTTTTTTTCCTCTGATGAAAGCTGATCTACTTGCTCAACAAAAATATAACATCATAATTTATATAACATGGACCTGCCCATATGGTATCATCAATCACCTATTCAACTTGGACTGTAAGCTTAACGGACATTATTAATCATTTACTTTATTTCCCATGTTTAATGATAAGGAAATAGATGCCTGAAGCAGAGAAGGGGCTTGCCAAATGCTATGCAATTAGTAAAAAATGTAGGACAAGAACCCAAAAATTATAGAATAAAAATTCAACTAATTTTACAACTTTAAATGACCTTTGAGTTCATCCACTCTGTTATTTTCCAGATGAGGGAACTAAAGCTTAGAGATGTTAAATAATCTGTCAAGGTCATACAGTTAGTTCAGTGGTAGAGTAAATATTAAAATCCTAGTGTAACTGGTATGCTTGTTTCCAAATCAACTTAGCAAGTTTAGTGTCAAGGGATGTTTTAGGGGCCTTAGAAAACCTAAGCTTCATCATCCCATCCCCCAAATAACCTTAGATCTATATAACTACCAAAAATATTTCAGCAAATACATACATTAGTGGGGAAAAATAGACAGTATCCCCAATTTTCAGACTGTTGAAGTCATAATTTAATTTGTAATACTATTGGAGTAAGTAGCTAGTTATTAGGAAGAAAAAATGTATTAAAGTTTAAGGATCGGGCCCTCCGTCTACCGTCATCTAAATATCCAGCTAGATTGCTTCCCCTTAGCCCCTTCCTGGGCTTTCTACAGAATACATTGATGTCTTCTGTATACCATTCTTGTCAGGGCAGGAAGTCAATTAAGTCTAATTATTAATTTGTTTTATTGTGGTTTTCCTACTTATTATGGCATCTTATGTTTTCCCTTATTCAACTTTCACTTATCTTTTAATTTACCCAATTATATCATTAGTGTATTATCTGACTTTATTTGAAATCTCTCTTCTCTTTCAGTGCATAATCTTACCTCTTTTCATTTTTAATCTTTTGGCATGGCCCCACATCAAATACCTATAAACATTTTAAGACTTCTCTAGGAAGACGTGCTCAAACAAACAGGCGAATAAATGAAGTAAAATAATAATGGTGTTAATTTCTAAAAGTATGCACCATATACTCTTTAACCTATCCTCTTCTACATTTTCTTCAAATCATACTGTTAATTTGTAACTAAATGTATTCTTTGTCTTTAGCAGATCCAAATTCATGTTTTCCTTCACCCTGTGGTATAGAATCAGTTCTTGATCAGTAAATGAAAGACATTGAGAAATAAGTGCTTATATTCATATCTGAGGCTATAAGGAAGTAAGAAATTACATAATGAGGGGCACCTGTGTGGCTCAGTGGGTTAAGCCTCTGCCTTCGGCTCGGGTCATGATCTCGGGGTCCTGGGATGGAGCCCCGCGTGGGGTTATCTACTCGGCGGGGAGCCTGCTTCCATCTCCCCCCACCACTCCCGCCGTCTTTCTGCCTGCCTCTCTGTCTACTTGTGATCTCTGTCAAATAAATACATAAAATCTTTAAAAAAAAAAGAGAGAGAAATTATACAATGATTATATACTGAAAAAACGAAGTCAAAATTCTATAACAAAGAAATTCTCATAGTCTATTATCAGTCCCACTATAATGTAAAGCAAAGGCATTAATTAAATGTCTTAGACCCCTTGAGCTGCTATAACAGATATGCCGTAGACTGGGTGATTTATAAACAACAGAAATTTATTTCTCACAATGTGTAAACTGGCAAGTACAAGCTCAAGGTGCTGACAGATTTGTTGACTGATGATGAGGGCTGCTTCCTAGTTCAGAGATAGCCATCTTTTTACTGTATTCTTACATGGTGAAATGGGGAGGAATCTTTCTGGGCTCTTTCTTATTAGGTCACTAATCCCATTCATGAAGGTTCTTCCCTCATAACCTAATCACGTTCCAGAGGCTCTTGCTCCAAATACCATCATATTGGGGATTACATTTCAACCCAAGTATTTCGGGGGGGACACAAACAAACACTCTAGAGCTCTAAAATTAGTGGTCATTTTTAGTCTTTATCATTGAAAATTTGAAACTGAAGAACACAGAGATAAGAAACTCCGCTTGCAGACATCAAGGCAATTAGAGAGCTCTGACCAAAGGAACCTGGATGTTTTGGGCAACATGGAGGCAGAGAGTTGTTTATTAGATGCTGTTAGGAACCCCAGATGTCTCTTCATGCATTTACACCATTCCATCTACTAGGAATGATTTTGTTTGTATTTCTTATATACATTTAAAACCCTAGCAGGATCAAAACACACTGGATATGCAACTTTGATGGAGCACTTACTATGCGCCTGATACTGCTTGACAATTGATTTAATTCCTGTGAAGGAGTTTCAAATTATTATCCTCATTTAATACAGAAGAAAGCTACTACTTAAAAAGTTTGAGAAAGTTGCTCATGAATAAATAGCTTTTGGATAAGAACCATAACATTTATATTCATTATATTCATATTCATTTCCCAGAGAATAAAGCTTATTTCTTGGCATATAATAAAACTCAACAGCTGTTTGTTGAATGAATGGTTGAGTAGATAGATAAATAAATTGTATTAACTTACAAATAATAAGAGGTTCACATCAGATGATTTTTCCCAAAATGAACTGTTTGAGTGTTTTTGACGATTTTAATAATATTTGTTAGAGTTTGCGGAAATTGTATTGGCTTCTTTTAAATCTCTTTTCTTGGCAAAATTTGCTTTAAGAGATTTAATGTTATGGTAAACAAGACCATAAACCATACAAAACACTGTAATCATGCAATTCATCACTTTTTTTAAAAAGTGCAAACATAATTCCAGTGGGCTTACAGTTTCCATACTAAAGCTGCTCGTAGGACGGTAAGTACAGAAGAAACTTTCGTTCTTAGTAAATCCTGTCTATGCAGTTGTTCTTCCTTGAATCACTTTTTGCTTCACTGAAAACCACAATTTATTCATCTTCTCATGGTCTTCTGTTTTGTTCTGTGAATCAATTTATAGCTCAGTCTGACCTTAAACTTAGACGTTAAAATTCTTTGTTTATTCAGATGTTGTAATGTAGGAAAAGAAACATGATTTTAAATGTGCATATATTTTTTAAAAGAGCAATTTATGAGACAGTATGAATTATCTTAGAGACTACAGATGAGCATATCTTTAATACGTATTTTGATAAACACATTATATAATCTTAGGAAATTTAAACCATTTAACTGGTGGTATTTATGACAATGTGGTATCTCAAAATACTACAAATTGGATAATATACCAGCAACTTCTGATTAATAAAAACCTTATTTATATCACAATCCATTTTCCCCATAAATGGCACAGCATTAATTTATATCATGGGCAATTACTACAAAGATTTGTAATTATTACCAGTGTGAAATTTCCATGTGTTTTCAAGGTCCCATTCTGTGATATGATCTCATCTTTGAGACCACCCAAATAAAGAAATGCTTTTCGTAATCGGAATCTCCAAGCATCTTTATGTAAATAATCATCTTTTGCAAAAATTCGGATTTTTTAGTATGCCAAATTCTTAATACATTTCTGAAGTAAGATTTATGGGTCTTTTGAGTGAAATCATAGGACCAATGTTACAGTTATTTATTGGTACTAAACATTACAGATGTAAAAATGTTTATTTATTCAATAAAAATTGAGCACCAACTGCATGCTAAGCATAGTGTTAGGTATTGGGATCCAGCAAAATCTGGTCTCTCACATTTGAAAAAAATAATCCTACACAATACATAAATAAATAACGATCTTTGTTTAATGTATACTATTATTGATATATTTCCTTATTCTTTAAACAGGATTCTGTTCTTAATTAATATAATTATAATTAACAAATCAATTAGTATAATTCTTATTATAAATATAATAGAAATAGGATATATTGTATATTGTATTATATATACTATATATAATATATAGTATATATAATACAATATAGAAATAGTATAAAGATGTAATATAAAAATTAATAATTATACATTAAGAACAAATATTAAGAACATATCCTGTTTAAAGATTAAGGCACTATATCAACAACAGTCAACATTAAACAAGGATTTTGGTAATAGTAGAGGATATCCAAGTGGTAAATGAATACAAAAATAGTTGATTAGCAGGATATAATTAAAATTCAGTTTAGTGAATCCAATATGGCTGACAGGAAGATGTGTCAACTTAAATAATTTTAGATTTATGTATTTTTTTTAAAGATTTTATTTATTTATTTGGCAGAGAGAGAAATCACAAGTAGACAGAGAGGTAGGCAGAGAGAGAGGAAGGGATGCAGGCTCCCCGCTGAGTAGAGAGCCCGATGCGGGGCTCGATCCCAGGACCCTGAGATCATGACCTGAGCTGGAGGCAGAGGCTTAATCCACCCCTGGATTTATGTATTTCTAATGATGGATTTATTTCTTGGAGTTAGGCAAATTTCTAGGCATTAAAATGATTCATTAAGTATAACTTACATTTTACCTTATAATCCTGAAATAATAATTTGGAGACTTATTAAAATCTACAAGATATATTTGCTCACATAAACTCTTAGAAATAGAAAGAGTGGCAAATTTGTATTAGACTACCTCAATAAAATTTATTATTAATATTAGAAAACTCTTCTATATTATTTATTAAAGGTTACATCTTTTATATCCACTTTCTCAAGAATATTATATTCTATGCCAATTAAATCAAATATCTGAAAATCTTCTGGTTACAAATGAGCATATTCTTTTCATAATGTTTGTTTAAATGTTCTTACAAAGTGAAGCTTTGAAGTAGGAAAATAAATGTAAATTTATCTCTTCATTCATCCTTTTTTGGTATGACTTACAGAAAGCCATTTCTTTTCTTTTTTTTTAAAGATTTTATTTATTTATTTGGCAGAGAGAAATCACAAGTAGGCAGAGAAACAGGCAGAGAGAGAAGAGGAAGCAGGCTCCCTGCTGAGCAGAGAGCCCGATGCGGGGCTCGATCCCAGGATTCTGGGATCATGACCTGAGCCGAAGGCAGAGGCTTTAACCCACTGAGCCACCCAGGCACCCCCAGAAAGCCATTTCTAATGTAATCATCTTTTCTGCTCTCTCCTTCAACTATATATTGATTCAAGTCAATATCTGTTGGTGATAGTACATTTTCAGCTTCTTCTACTTAGAGTTTGAGCAAGCATAATAATACATCACAGAGATCTCAGAAGGAGAGGTAAGAGGGCAGAATATTCATTTGAAGACATAATAGCTGAACTGGGAAGGAAATAGATATCCACATCCAGGAAGCACAGAGGTTTCTAAAAAAATTTACCGAAAGAGGCCCACACCAAGACACATGGTAAACAAAATGGCAAAAAGTAGTGATAACGAAAAAAATTAAAACAGCAAGAAACATACAAGGGAAACCACATAAGGTTATCAACAGATTTTTCAGCAGAAACTTTGCATGCCAGAAGGCAGTGGCATGATGTACTCAAAGTTCTGAAAGGGAAAAAAATCTGCCATCCAAGAATACTCTATCCAGCAAGACTGTCATTCAGGATAGAAGGAGAGAGAAAGAGTTTCTCAAACGAACAAAAGATCAAAAGGAGTTCATAACCTGTAAACAAGCCCTGCAGAAATATTAAAGGGGCTCCCTGAGTGGAAAGCAAAGACCATAAGAGAGAATATGAAAAGTAAAACAAACAAACAAACAAACAAACAAAAAACCAAAAATGCAGAAGGAGTAAAAATAAATATTTCTACAAAAATCAGCCAAGGGATTCATAAAATAAAAGGATGTAAAATATAACACCATATTCCTAAAATGTTGCAGGGGGGAGGAGGAGTGAAGGGGTTTAAAATTAAGCAATCATCAACTTAACATACATTGCTCTATACAAAAGATGTTGTAAAAACCTAATGGTAACCACAAATCAAAAACCAATGATAGATATGCAAAGAATAAAGAGAAAGGAATAAAGACAATGCAGACTCAGGTAGCCACTGTGGAAAATAGTATGGGGTTTCCTCAAAAAAAAAAAAACAAAAAAAAAACAACACCTCTACAATCCAGGAATCAAACTATTGGATATTTATCCAGATTATAAAAAAAAACACTAATTCAAAGGTATACATTCACCCCTATGTTTATTGAAGCATTATTTACAAAAGCCACACTATGGGAGTTGCTTAAGTGTCCATCTATAGATGGAATGGATAAAGAAGAAGTGATATATATCACTTCTTGATAGATGATACATGATATACATATTTATAGATATATATATATGTATCTTGGTATATGATATATATTACTTCTTGATATATGATATACATAATATGTATAATATATATGTGATGGAATATTATTTAGCCATTAATCATTTGTATCAATATGGGTAGAGTTAGAGAGTATATAATGCTGAGCAAACTAAGACAAAAACGAATACCATATGATCTCACTCATGTGAAATTAAAAACAAACAAACAAGCAAGGAAAGAGAGATAGAGAGAGGTAGAAACAAACCAGCAAACAGACTCTTAACTATAGACAACAAACTGATGGTTACCAGAGGGGAACTGGTTAGAGGGATGGAGGAAATAGGGAATGGGAATTAAAGAGTACATTTCTCACAATGAAAAAAAACATAAAATAAAATAAGAAAAGGAAAGAAGAGAAGAATTTGAACAAGACTTATTGAGATAATTCATTTTCAGTAACATAGAACATAATGAGATTTTAAATTTATGTTTTAGTAATTTTAAAGATACTCTTTTTAGTATCCTTTTGGACAATCGCAACCTTCTTGGGTACACCAGAGATAGACATGTTGCTCAAGATGGTGAAACTGCTATTTTCTCTCAATGTATCCTCTTTTGCCCCCCCCCCATCATACTTCTCATGGTTATTGGGCGATTATTTAATTATGTGTGCATTTGGTTTTGTTTTTTTTTTAGGTTTTTTTTTTTTTTAGGGTAGTTCTATTTTTAATTTTTTTTTTAAATTTTTAATTTCCTTTCAGTGTAACAGTATTCATTGTTTTTTCACCACACACAGTGCTCCATGCAATCCGTGCCCTCCCTAATACCCACTACCTGGTTCCTCGGACCTCCCACCCCTGCCCCTTCAAAACCCTCAGGTTGATTTTCAGAGTCCATAGTCTTTCAAGGTTCACCTCCCCTTCCAATTTCCCTCAACTCCCTTCTCCTCTCCATCTCCCCTTGTCCTCCATGTTATTTGTTATGCTCCACAAATAAGTGAAACCATATGATAATTGACTCTCTCTGCTTGACTTATTTCAGTGTGCATTTGTTTTTAATGTTTATCTCTTGCCCCCATCTATACTGTAAATTCCATGAGGTCATGAATCAATATTTCATTGACCATTGAATACCCACAACCTGGACCAATGTCTGGCACTTCAATTTTATTTGTAAATATGTATTTGTTGAATGAATAAATGAAGTGATGTGGAGAATTGATATTGACCATTGAAGCATGACAAAAGATGTGTTTCTCAACCACTACATTGAAAATTCCTATTTATTTCACAATTTATTTACTTAATTATTTAAGGAAGCATTGGGGTAGATGATTTATTGTAACTTTGATTTTAACTGATTTCAAGAAACTTGCCTTCTGTCCCTGAAAATGAATTCTATAAATACTTTCTATTAATTTTTTTTGGAAGTGGGAAAATGTGTTTTACAAACCTCACTGGTTTATTTTGTGCTTGAGATGGACAAATACACTAGAGTGCTCTATGTGCCCTATGGCATTTCGTGATGGTTTTCTAACATATAGAAAAAATCCTTGGTCTAGATTTTATCACCTATTTTCTGTGATTTATTTATTTATTTTTTAAATGTGGTTTGGAATTCAGTTTATAGGGTTTTAGGATGTTAAAGTGTGTGAGCTGCTTTTCTGCCTTTCAGAATATTTGTATTTTTTTTTTTTAAGATTTTATTTATTTATTTGAGAGAGAGAGAAAGAATGAGAGAGAGAGCATGAGAGGAGAGAGGTCAGTGGGAGAAACAGGCTCCCTGACAAGCAGAGAGCCTGATGTGGGACTCCATCCTGGGACTCCAGGATCATGACCTGAGCTGAAGGCAGTCGCTTAACCAACTGAGCCACCCAGGTGCCCCTATTTGTATTGTTGCTTTTTGTTGTCAAAAAGAAGGTAAAAATCTGTGTATTCAGAATTCTTCTGTTGGCTTCATCTCAAAGCTAAGGGTAGTAGGTGAGAGTTCATTTTTGAACTAATCCAACAGATTTCATTTTGTGTGACTCAGTGGATCTTATTAGTGTCCAGAATTATCCAATGGGTGCTGTTTTTTGTTTTTTTTTTTTGTTTTTTGTTTTTTTGTTTTGCATAGCATTTATATTTTCATTTGGCTAGACTTTTTCTCATTCTCATTGTTTTTTTCTGCTTTGGTTGGAAAATTGTCATCAGTGTTTTACGGGGAAAAAAAATTAAAAAAATTAGCGGGCTACTCTTCCTATCCCACATTTCAAGTATTTGGCAAAGATCTGGGCTTTCATAGGTTGAGGGATTTGGTTGGTTAGTACATTTCCTCATTTACTTATATGACTAAATATTTAAAGATCCCCAGTCTTCAAGCCAGGATTTACTGTTAATAATTAGTGTTAGTCAACTTTTTAATGAAAATGTATTTGATTGAAAACATGGCTAATAAAAGTTTTCACTTGGAATAAAATAAAGGATAAGCATTTCATTTTGTAAGCAGCATAGTCAATTTACAAATATTCCTAACAAATACATTCCAGTGGAATGAATGTTGAACAGAGAGGGAACTTTCGCTAGAAAATATAACAGTGTGGAGATGATGGGTTTGGTCCGGCTCCTTATGGCTTCATGTATTGTTCTACTTGCCGGTGAAATACATCGAAAATACATTAGTCCCGCACTGATCGGGTTAGTATATATGTTAACGCTGTTCTAGAGCTTGTGGATAAAGGATTTATAAATACTGTTGTATGTTTCTTCAGAGTTGAAGATTACCGAAGAGGTTATTACAAGGTCTCTTCTGCAGAGGATTTGTGCTACGGAGTTAGAAAGAAATGTCTTAGTATTACTCCTCTTTAGGATAAAACAAACAAACAAAAATGATAAGCTACTGAAAGCTCTTTATCCTTCCCAGTGAATATTGTGTGTGGTGTGGTGGGGTGGGGTGGGGAGGAGGAAAGGGATGTGGGTGAGGGCTGCTCCTGTATTTCCGAATGGTGTGTGTTGTGCAGTAGAGCATTTATTCACTGTTTAACAATTTAGTTCCTGGGGCACCTGGGTGGCTCAGTGGGTTAAAGCCTCTGCCTTCAGCTCAGGTCATGATCCCAGGGTCCTGGGATCGAGCCCCACATCGGGCTCTCTGCTCACCAGGAAGCCTGCTTCCCTTCCTCTCTCTCTGCCTACCTCTCTGCCTACTTGTGATCTCTGTCTGTCAAGTAAATGAATAAAAATCTTAAAAAAAAAAAAAAACAAAAAAACCTGCCTAGCAGCCACTACTTAAAATATGTCAGACTGGGCACATTTAAAACAAAACAAAACAAAACAAAACAAAACAAAAAACAGTTTAGTTCCTTCAGAATTAAATTTTGTTTAGTTTTAATCTGTGACACCACTGTTCATTCAAAACTTATGTTTATCCTTCACTAAATTTCCCATGTGTTTCTTCTATTAGAATCTGTGCGACTGTAGGGACCACTGTGTGGTTCAAATCAGTTAAGTCTCTACCTTTGGCTCAGGTCATAATCCCAGGGTTTTGTGATGAAGACCCACATCTGGCTTCTTGCTCAGTGGAGAGATGCTGTGCCCTCTGCTTGCCTCCCCCTGCTTGTGTACTCTCTCTCTCTCTCTCACAAATAAGTAAAAATAAAATCCAAAAAAAAAAAAAAGAGAGAGAGAGAGAGAAAAGGAAAAGGAAAGTATCTGTAGGACTATATGTTTTCTTGGTTGTACCATAAGAATAACATAAACTTTAAATTTGTTGATTTGAAATAAAGAACATTATGTATTTATACACTGCAATATAAGTAAAATGACTACATTTGAAAGTTAATGCCACATTTTAAAATTAGTGATTTTCCCTCTTATTGCAGTATATTTTTACACAAAGAAAATTCTCGTATTAATTTTTGTGATATAATATCAAAGTATTAGGAAAGAACTTGTTAAAATTGTCAGAATAATAATAATATTTTATGCTATTTAAAAACAACAAAATGACCTTGCCAGGCATGATTAATGGAATATTTAACTTACATTTCATATTCAGGAATTAGACTTAATGTCACAATGGAATGACAATCTATAAGATTATATTATTGTTAGTGTGATAGTCTAATAATACCTTGTGCATTTCCCAAGACAAGCACCCTTTCTTTGTTTTCTTTGTATGACACACAAGAAGGGTCATGGCATTTCTTACCTACATAACTTTCTTGTTCATGCCTCCCATTCTTTTTTGGCTCAGCTGCAGTTTCCTGGTATTCTAGATGGGAATGATAATATTGCCAAGCTTTTATTGTTTGGGTTTGAAATAAAATGGTACTTTTAAAGCACCAGCACATGGAAAGCATTCCATAAATGTTAGCAATTATCATCATCATCTCACCCTAAACAGCTTATTACAGTGTCTTCCTCATTAATTCCAGGCTCTTTTATCTTTCTTTCTACTATCTAATATCTTTCACTGTTCAAATAATCTATTGGCTAATGCTTTTTAAGATTAATTTTATTAATATTATTATGTTATTATATTGTAATCTTATATTGTCCTATATAATTTGGACTATATTCTGAATCTGATTGTAATGATATTTCTGATTTGACTGCTGCTTAGTTCTGTCTGCCATCTGCTCCTGATTCTCTTGTGAATATATTTTTTCCCCAGCTTTATTGATATTTAATTGACATATAATATTGTGTAAGTTTAAGGTGTACAGTGTGATGATTTGATGCATTTATGCATTATAAAATGATTACTACAATAGGGTTTAACATCTCTATCACCTCACATAATTGCCACTTATTTTTGTGGTAAGAACATTTAAGATCTACTCTCTTAGCAACTTTTAAGTATATAATACAGTATTGTTAACTATAATCACTCTTTTGTACACTAGATGCCCAGATCCCCAGAAATTACTCATCTTATGATTGAATGTTTATATCCTTTGACCAACATCCTGCCATTTTTCACCCCATCTCCTAGCAACCACTATTCTCCTCTCTGTTTCAGAGTTCGGCTCTTTTAGATTCTACATATAAGTGATATCATACAGTATTTGTTTTTTTCCTTTCCTGTCTCATTTCACTTAGCACAATACACTTAAGATACACCCATGTTGTCATAATGACATCACATGACTGAATAATATTTCATTATATATATATATATGTATATATATGACACATATATATACACACATGTATATGTGTGTATATATATATATATATATATATATATATATATATGCCACATCTTCTTTATCCATTTAGCCATCAGTAAATGTGTAGATTGTTTCCATGTGTTGTTTATTAAGATTAATGCTACAATGAACGTGGAAATGCAGATGTTTCTTTGGGATCCTCCCTCAGAACTCTAAATGTATCTTTCTTTGCTCAGAATTTCTGCCTGGAATATTTTACCATTTTTTTCTCCCATATTCACATTTTGTTTCATGCTTAATAACCAGCTTAAATTTGCTACCTTCAAAAAATCTTTTTTAAGCACCCAAGCACGTTTATCACTCCATAACTTTTTAATCTGTTCTATATAATTCACTGTGCTTCATAATGTTTTAAGCCTTGCATAGTATGCACATTCTCTAACTACACGCTTCTGAAGTCCCATGGAGACACTTAGGAAGAGTCTCAGTACTTTTGCTCTGAATCATCAGCCCATCTGCCCTACCCTTCTCCAGACTTTCACTCTTCTGATCTTGTTGTCAGTGTCCTATAACCATTTGTTTTTAGTAATGATGGATACCATCTCTTGGTTTTTGGGGACTTAGCAAAAGTCACATTATTAATCAGTGTTCTCCAGATTGTTGCTGAGCTATATTGATGAGGAATATAATTTCTAAAACTATGAAATTTTATGTATCAAATATCTATTTTTTTGGATATACATATGGATCCATATATAGAGACATATATATATATGTAAAAAGTTATATTTGTATATTAACATAAAGAGATTTTATTATGAGGGATTGACTCATGTAACTATGGAGGCTGAGAAGTCCAATGATTTGCTGTTTGCAAGCCGGAGGCATAGAAAAGCCAATGACATAGTTCCAGTCCAAACTCGAAGGCCTGATAATCTGGGGAGACAGTGGTATTAGTCTCAGTCTGAGTTCAGAGGCTTGAGGTCTGGAGAGCCACTGTTGTCAATCCTAGTCCATGTCTGGCGTTTTGAGACCAGAAGCACCAATATCAGAGGGCTACGGAAGGTGGATATACCAGTTCAAGCTCAGAGCAAATTCATACTTCTTCTACCTTTTTGTTCTCTTTGAGCCCTCAAAAGATGGGATGATAGCCACCTAAATTGGTGAGGGTGATCTTCTTTATTAGCGTACTGAATCAAATGCTCTTTTCCAGAATCACCCTCACAGACATACCCAGAAATATTTTACCAGTTACTCGGGCATCCCTTAGCCCAGTCAAGTTGACACATAAAATTGATCATCACATGCATGAATTTTTACCATCTTCTTTATTTTATGTGGTAACATTGAAGCTCCTTCTGCCAGATTTTGAAATCTCATTCTGAATAGAATGACCCCTAGGTCTGAGATAATCTCCAGTGTGGTGGGAAAATTCAAACAACACCCATGGCTTATGTTTAATAACTCCCAGTGGCCACACTGGGTGTGGTGATCAATATATAGTGAAAATTATATTAGCACATCTTCCTTATTTCTTTGCATTTTATGATTGTATTTACTAAATTTTTGTTTATCTTGAAGTTATAAATATTACTCCTAAGAATATTTTAAATAGCCAGGTTTGAGTTTTTGACATATAGAAAACAAACCAGATAATTGTGAAAAGTGAAAATTGACATAGTTTTAGAAATTTTATCCCTCATGAACATCATTGAAAGATACTGTAGATTATAATTTTATTGAATGTTGAAAAGTTATAACAAGGAGATAGAAATTCATTTATTCAAATACTTGCTACATTTTTTATACATTCTCTGAGTGGACAATTTCCCTTGAAGGCCACTATTTTTGTATAAATAACTTCAAAAAGTAAGATTAATGTTACCTTCATGCTGAAGCTCTGTAAGTCAAAAGTATAGCTCAGCATTAATTGTTTTATAATATTTCATTCATTAGTACTTTTTTCCTCTAATTTCAGAAATTTTACATTTCATGTTTTTTAGGTTTTTTTTTTAATTTTTTGGTTTCTTTTATTTTATTTTGCTTTGCTTTTGCCCTCAGAACATAATTGCCTTTGGTTATTCATTTAAGGTATCAGTTTTATCTATCACTGTGTTACACTTTATTCAATACTATAATATTTAAATTATATGTATTTTTTGCTGAAATAGAGATGTTGAAATTCAGTGTATTAGAGGTTTACTGGTAGCAGATGTACTTTTAAAGAAAGTAGATGATAGGTTGATATTTCATTAGGTTTTAAGTGTTATTTTTCCTGCCAAATATTTTGGACTCAATTTTCAGGGCACATTTTTTAAAACTTGGATAAATGTGCTGGCATGTAAAATGACACAGAAAAAACACATATTTAAGAAAATTATGTCATAGGCTCTTTTGAAACTCAAAATTGGGAATATATGCTTTTTGGCAGCATTTAAGTAATGAAGTATTTTTTAAAGTCATTAGCAGTAAGTAGAAGCTAGCCCACTTCCAGATAGTTGTGTCCCTCTCTGTAATTAAGAAATGCCTTTAAAATCATTGCCTTTGGGGCACCTGGGTTGCTCAGTCATTACGCGTTTACCTTCGGCTCAGGTCGTGATCCCAGGGTCCTGGGATGGATCCTTGTGTGGGACTCGTTGTTCAGAGGGAAGCCTGCTTCTCCCTCTCCCACCCCCCACCCCCGCTTGTGTTCCCTCTCTCACTGTCTCTCTTTCTGTCAAATAAATAAACAAAAATCTTAACCCCCCCCCAAAAAAGGGCTCCTGAAAATATTTTAAAAAAATAAAAAATAAAATCGTTGTCTTTGATTCACAAATCATTTTACTTCTTTCTTATTGGAAACCCGATCTCTTTCCTTTTCATTTTAAAGTTTTCAAAAAAGCCTTTTTTTCTCCTCTTATGATTATTTGCATGCAGAAAAACATGTTTTTAGCATCTATTAGTAATCATTTTTTCAGTGCTGAAGACTGTATTTATACATATTTATATATAAATTAAATGATATATAATATAAAATTATATATATGTACACATATGTGTATATATATAAAATCTGGTGGCTTAAGTGATATTTGAGCAAAGGGATGGTAATATTAGACTTTCTGTGTGGGTCATTTATCATATTTTTCTTTTATTGATTGGGTAATTCTTTAGGTTCTGTGTATAAGTTTTAGCGTCCATCCTTTGAACATTTCTCCAGTGGCTTGAAACAGTAAGTGTTTATTATCTTCCATGGTTTCTTTTAGGTTAAGAATTTGGGAGTAGTTTAAGTAGTTGATTCTGGCTCAGGATCTCTCATAGTTTTGTGGTTACTGAAAGGAAGGCTTTCTGGTGTTTGGAGCATCATCTGCCAAGGTTCCTTACTTGCCTGCCTTACTTGTCTGTCAGAAGAGGGCTCAGTTCTTTACCTGGATCTCTCCATTGGGCTGGTCCAGTGTTCTCTGGTGGTTGGCTTTGCAAAGAATGAGTTATCAAGAGGGACGCTGAAGCTGCAATGTCTTGTTAATGAACAACACTTGGAAATCACACACACTCATTACTATCACATTATGTCCGTTAGAAGTGAGTACCTAAGTAAAGCCCACGTTCAAGGGGAAAGCGAAATGGAGGACTTACAAAGAATAGTGAACATACTTGAAAACTGCCATATGGAGCTCTTTAATAAAACCTACACTCCCTCCCTAGGTTATCTTATCTACTTACCTACTATCTTATTTATTGCTCTAGTTCCCAAATTTATAAAGATCTCTTTTCTGAGTCATTAACCTGTATTCAACTTTTTACCGGATTTTTTTCATGAAACTATCGCCAGTTGCTTATGCTTATTTTTGCTACCCACCCTTTTACCTTTTATGTGCAGCCAATCACCAAGTCATGCAATTTTTTTTGTTCCTAAATATAGATAAAGAATATTCCCTGTCACTGTTCATTTAAAGCAATTATTTTGTCCGTACTGCTAAATTTGTCTTCTATTTTACATTCTTTAAAAAAAAAAAAAATCCTTTAGTGGATTTAATTTTACTTAAATACACTGGCTTTGGGTTAAAGTAGAAAGGTAAGGGAATGGAAAATAAACACAAATATAAGCTGTTTTGCTAATATTTTTGTATTCACAACAAATAAACATATAGAGCAGGCTGAGGATTTCAGTCTCTGCTAAATGGAGATTAGGCTACAGGCTTTCCTTTTTTAGTGGATTTTTGAGTATGTGGAGTAACTCGTGGAAAAATGAGGTTTGAACAGGGCGTTGAAGGCTTGGCCCAAGGAGATAGGTGCACAGGTACACACGTGCATGCACACACCTGCTTGATTCCTCTGTCCTGTAGTTAAGTTTCCTTACCCTCAAAGCAGTGGTAAGTGGTAGTCAGGTTAGTCAGTTTATTCAGTTTCTCACTTCCTTGAAGAGATACACAGAGCCCTTCTCTGTGTGACTCTGCGGCGTGCTTCTCCAACATTTCTTCAGTGGCCACTGATATTCCAACTTCTGCATTCATTCTCCTCTCTATAGATGCTCCCTGCGCTACTTCATGCCGGTCCCATGGTTTTAGTCTGTATTCTAACTCCTGAGTCCAACTGAGAGTTGAAGATTTATTTATTTATTTCAGAGAGAGGGAGAGAATGGGGCGGGGGAGGGAAAGAAAGAGAGCGCAGGCACTCTGCTGGAGGGGCCGAGGGAAGGGGAGAGAGAATCTCAAGCAGATTCTATGCAGAGTGGGGAGCCGCACTCAGGGCTCCATGTCACCACCCTGAGATCACAACCTGAGCCCAAACCAAGAGTCCCGAGCTTAACCGGCGGGGTCCCCTAGGTGCCCCAACAGTTGAACATTTTTAAATGTTCAATGTTTATCCTGACTCCTTAAACTCAACATGTTTAAAATGTAATACGTTATACTGTGTTATGCTCTCAACCCACTGAGTGTAGCTGCTCGCCTCTGTGTCTGTGTTTACTGTTATTCTTACTGATATCCTTTGTCTTAAAATCAGTATCCCAAGCGCCACTCCCTTCTTTGAAAGCTCCCCTCCAGTGCCCTGGGGCTATCCTAGTAAGTCTCTGAGCCCTGTCCTTGGGGTCCACAAAGAATCATGTGGCTTGGGTTTGGTCACCAGCGTTTAGCCACTGCCTCCACCCCCACCTCACATCCCCAGACTGGTATCTTTGTTGTTATCATCCACAATTCACCAAGGACTTTAGGCATTTTGAGTCAAATGTCACCAAGCAGCTTAGCAGTAGAGCAGAGAGCCCCAAGAAGGTCGAGAAGAGGTTTTCACAGCAGACTGGCTGAGGCCTCAGAAAAGAAAACATGAAAGTGATTTGTGCTGACACAAGTGAGTGAGAGGAACACTTTTCGTTAGGTGTGTGCTTGCCGTGGAACTGGGGCATTTGCTGAGATTCTGCCTATCCTTAGTAGTGAAGCTTCCTTTCATCCAAGCCTCCTTGGTCCCATGGACAGTGGATAGCTCCCTAGTGCAGCATCCTACCCGGTTATCAGATTTTACATCTGAAGGTTTTTCCAATTTATTCGGCTAATATCCATTACATATCTCGTGTTAATACTCTGTTCCTTGTTATAGCAGATTAACTCATGGTATAAAAGTGAGTTCAAGGGCCCCTGGGTGGCTCAGTGGGTTAAAGCCTCTGCCTTCAGCTCAGGTCATGATCCCAGGATCCTGGGATCAAGCCCTGCATTGGGCTCTCTGCTCAGCAGGGAGCCTGCTTCTACCTCTCTCTCTCCCTGCCTCCCTGCCTGTTTGTGCTCTGTCACATGAATAAATAAAATCTTAAAAAAAAAAAAAAGGTGAGTTCAAGAATATGCCTTCTTTGCCCCAAATTATTTTCCCATAGCTGCTTCCGAAAGCCCAAGGCAGTATTACCCAAATACAATATGTAATAGACAATTCTATGGACTATCCTGCATTTGTATTGTTAAATTTTCCCATGTCTTGGTTTTTTTCTCTACTAAGCAAAATCTCTCCATTGTTAGCAAGATAACTGAATGGTTAAAAGAAAACAAAACAAAACAAAAACTTTTAACTTAAGCATTTTTTTTCCATTGGACTTTGGTCACTGATTAAAGCATTTAGCAATATAATTAAAAGTAATTTAAATAGCTAATTAGATAATGTTATATTTTCCAGTAATGCATTCCTTTAAACAAAACATCCATCATTTAGGAGTGCAATTTATCAGTGGGTTACTGATACAAATGCAATTATATGTTAAATGGAAGAAAGCATCCACAAATCAACTCAGGCTCTCTGTAAAAATTGCCAAATACATAACTTTTGTGTAATTCTTACAGGGTCAAAAGAGATACATGGAAAATTTTGGCCTCCACATTTTAGTTGGCTTTGCAACTGTCTAATGTCTGGTTCTAAATCATATTTTTGACAGTTAAGAACCAGAATAACGCTTTCCCAATGTATACATTTTGACAAAACTTGACTGATGCATTTAATTAAGCAAATTGTCCACTTAGTCAAACAAATGCTGTAAGTGTATGATTTGCTTATTTGTTTTGTTTTCTTCTTAAATTAACTCATTTTTTAACTTAATTTAACTTAATTGTTTAAGTTAAAATATAGCCAGACCAATTCAATGTTTGGAAGCACTTTCAATGTTATTTTTAACATAGTTATGCCAAAGTTAAGAAACAAATTGCCTTTTAGCAAATGTTAAAAAAATGTCCTGGAAAATTCTGATTTTGAAAACCTTTTATTAAAACCGAAAATAAAAACCGAATCAACAAAAACAACCTCTGTAATTCCATACCTAAGTCATGAAACTGGATCCCCAAATTGGAATACTTTTCTTATTCAGTGATTCCATTACTTAAAATACTAAATACATTAATGAAAATATATTTATCCTTGAAAACTGAAATCTCACCTTTTTTTTTTTTAGAAACCTCATTATTTAAAAGAACTTCAGTTTAAACAACCATCTAATTTCAGAATGGTAGATAAATAAGGATATTTTATTTTAAGAAAAATATAAATGAATATTTCAGAAATTCAGTGTCTCTCTATTGTGGGAATACCCTGTCAAAATGTTGACTCAAGAGCAAACTAAAAATAATGTTACAACCAGCCTCTAATTATGTTAACTCTCTGATGAATGATATGGATGCGCTAGATTCTTCTGTGTGTATGTGTGTGTGTGTGTGTGTGTGTGTGTGAGAGAGAGAGAGAGAGAGAGAGCAAACAAGATGTTGAATAACATCCAGAATGGAATTACTTGTATGTGCTGTTTGTGAACTCTTAAGGGACCTGCTCAGAAGTTATGCATGCAGTGTATGGTACAGTTGTAGCTTTTCTGAAATTGTAGAAATGAGGCGAAAACTAATATCTTTCTCAATTTTGAAATAATCGTATGGTTTCACAAACCAAATCAATTTATTTTTTAAAGGTTATTTATTTTTTGAGAGAGAAAGTGAGCTAGAGAGCATGAGCAGGGGCAGAGGGAGAGGGAGAAGCAGAGTCCCCACTGAGCAGGGACCCAAGGTGGGGCGCCATTTCAGGACTCCAGTATCATGACCTGAGCCCAAGGTGATGCTTAACCAACTGAGGCACCCAAGCGCCCCCCAAATCAATATTTATGTTAAGTTTCAAGTGAAAATATTTATAGCAACAAAATTTCTCTCTCTACCTCCTCTCTATTTTCACTTCATTGCTTCCCTCCTCCCTTCTTTTATTTTCACATTTTATGCTTTGTAAAAAAGTCACAAGAAAAGTTGCGTACATTTATTTAAATACATATTTTTATATATGTATGCAGTAGTGAGTTAATCAAATATTAATACATATATATAGCTTTCATGTATCTCTGTAATTATTCCTAGTATGTGGAACTCAACTTAGTAGATGATTGGTAAACATAATTTAGAATTTCAATTTTATGCTTTTAAAAGAAAACTTGAGGGGCACCTGTGTGGCTCAGCGGGTTAAAGCCTCTGCCTTCAGCTCAGGTCATGATCCCAGGCTCCTGGGATCAAGCCCCACATCCGGCTCTCTGCTCAGCAGGGAGCCTGCTTCCTCTTCTTCCTCTCTCTCTCTGCCTGCCTCTCTGCCTACTTGTGATTTCTGTCTGTCAAATAAATAAATAAAATCTTCAAAAAAAAAAAAAAAAGAAAACTTGAGTTTTTACAATTAAACATTTGACTTTCTTCCTACTGATTATGTTCACAGTCTTGGAGTGGGAAACATAAATTTGACATGAAATGATGGGTAATTCCCTGTGTAAAAATGAGTTATATATGTATGTTCAGCAAACATCTAAAATCAACAAACTAAAAGAACCTATTTGCCACAAATATAAAGTACCAATTTTTAAAAATTTCTTATTAAACAAAAAACTTTTACAATAGTGAACCATGTATAAATGTAAGCAAGCAATTCATAAATAAAAGGAATGTGAAAGGTTGATGAACATGAAAATATATTCCATGGTACAAATAGAATACTGAAAAATTTGTAAGAAGGATATTGTACCACTATTTGTCTACTACATTAGCAAAATTCAAGGGAATTGGTAATATGTTGTTTTGAAATGAAAAGTGCTATTGGTAGAACTATACCTGTTTATTAAGTTTTTTAGATATCTAGTTGTTGATTTTTGCCAACTTGAAATACATTTTCCCTTTGGTCCATCAGTTTCATTTATAAAAATATACTATAAAATATATTTGGTTTTCTAAAATATTTTAGCTATGGTACACAAATATTTTTATACTTCCTTACAGTACTATGACAAAAACATATGGACATTCCCAAATGTTCATCAATGTAAGATATATTATATAAGATTTATAGGTATATAAAAGACAGCCATTAAAAATGATGACTACGATACAGAAATGAAAAGACATGTTGATTAAAGGAATAAATAAAATAAATCAAGGTATCAAACAATATGTGTAGTGTAATACTACCCGAATAAACTATAAAGAAGGGTAGGAGGAAACATATAATGTCTATTTGTTTTTGTATAGAAAATTCTAATAGGAAGGTAACCACAATGCTAACTGGTTATCTCTTGACAGTGGGAGAGAGTGTGTGGAGAGAGCTGAAGGAAAATTTAATTTTTCTCCATATAAATCTCTATTTTCCTAAAGAACACTTATTATCAGTGTAATTACATTGTAAAGTATACTGATTATGTTAATTATTACTGAAAAATGAAACCATGTTTTAAAATGGAAATAGAATCCTTAGGATTATATAAATTCAACAATAATGCGATTTTGTTGGATGACTCAGTGGTTAAGTATCTACCTTCAGTTCTTGTCATGACCCCAGTGCCCTGGGATGGCACCCTGCATGGGGCTCCCTGCTCAGTGGGGAGGCTGTGTCTCCCTATCCCTGGCTTTCCCCTACTTGTGCTTTCTCTCTGTCTCTCTCTCTCTCTATCAAATAAATAAATAAAATATTTTTTTAAAATGCAATTTTTGGTAATAGTTTCCATAAAACAAAATGAAACAAGGTACAAGAAACACAATACTCCTGAGGTTTTCCTGAGAATCTTTACGCACTCGATAATATTTCTACATAGACTTTACCTCATATACCAGCCAAAGTTTTAGAAAATCTGAGTGTTCTTTTTCTTTTATTTATAAGAAAACTGTATTAGGTAAGGTTTTATGAAATAGCTATTACTCTGAGATTTTTAAAAATCTTGTAAAGTTACTAAAGTGAAAAATTTTCTATTTTAATTAAAATTGTTAATTGCAACTGGTTTATTTTTTGGTATTAGTTTATCCCAAACACTGGAAAAGCAAACACATGTACTTTTCCTTCGTACGTAATAAAGATGACTTAATATTTCTTTCTCCTCCTTCCGGTAGCTTTCAGCCGTGCCCCAATTCCGATGGCTGTGGTCCGCAGAGAGCTCTCCTGTGAGAGCTACCCCATAGAGCTCCGCTGTCCAGGAACAGATGTCATCATGATAGAAAGTGCCAACTATGGAAGGACTGATGACAAAATTTGTGACTCTGACCCTGCTCAGATGGAGAACATACGATGCTATCTGCCAGATGCCTATAAGATTATGTCTCAAAGGTATGATACTTCTAATATTCCTTTTTTGTGTGTGCATTTAGTATAAATTCTTAACCGTGAATCTGTGTGACATACTGAGCTTAGGTGAACACAAATAGCATTATATATTTTAGAATAATTTGAACTACTTTTTCAATTTAACTGGTTTCCAATATCACTAAAATGCTAGCATTAGAGATTGCAAATGGCATTTGGAAATTATTAAAATTTATTAGATTATTATTAAGTTTCATGATGTACTCTGACTTCTCTAGAATTGGGCTCAATAGCTAAGAAACTAAATTTATTTTTCACAGTTTCCAACACAGACTTTTGTAATTTTCTCCAGAAATTACAGAAAAATTATTTTACTGCTAATAAATATTTTCTGTCAGTGTATGAAAAAAGTAAAAGTTAATAGATAGTTTTCATAACCACTAATCAAAATGTAATAAAAGGCTATTGATTAATGATTTTTTGGCCTTGAAAAACAATGAAAAAGTATTATTTTGTTACCTAGTATATAATGTAATTCATTTAAGCTATTCAAAATATTATCATATTCAAATAATATAAATTAAGTTATCATATAATATCACTGGATAAGGAAAAGAAGGTCTTCAATTCTAACAAAACTGGTCAATAGGAATCCATACTATGGAAGGTTTAAATTATACTAAGATTTCTTGATAAATTAGCTAAGTATTATATATATATCTCTTAAATATTTGTTCAATATTACTATGATTTCTTAGAAGTTAGTTAAGTCATTCATTTACTATAAGCCTTCATACTTTCTGACTAAATATGCTCACAAAGTAATTTTAAAATAATGAATAAATTAGTTATTTAGTGAATTGCTTTTTTCGATAGGATTTCTATTTAGCCAATTATTTTCTTCTATTATTTAAGGAGTTCTTAAAATATAGGGGAAATCATGGCATATGTAAAAATCAACAAATTCAAGTATATAAAACAAGAACAATAGTTCTCAAGGCTTATCTTTCTTGTGCTTGAGAAAGCCTGCATTATTTTTAGCTTTTTGTCTAAAATTCTGACGACTAAAATGCTGATATGTATCTTTGTGTATGATTAATATATTGATAGTATCTTATTTTTTATAAATAATTGTATAAATTGCTACTAGAAATTATAACATGCCTGGTTTTTGATGATCAAAACATCTGTAGTATACTTGAAGGATGATGGTCTCTCTGGGCAAATCTGAGGGCTTTTGTTTGTCTATTTCTAAAACGCTAACTCATGCTAAGGTGAATATTAATGAGAAATAAGGTTTTTAAATTAGAGATTCCATGTAATAGAAGTTTGGTTGCATTTGGTTCTTCTTGTGTGTCTCTTTCATTGTTAATCTCATTTTGTGTCTATTCTTGTTACACATTTGACATGCCTCCAACTATGGTTAAATTCTCTGATGTTATGCCTAAAAGAAATCTAATTGATTTATCATGTGTAGGTGTTATAATGGTGTCTGTCCTGAGTGGTTTTCCATGTGGAGTATGAATGAGCATTAAGACTAAATGGTTATTTTATTTTATTTGTTTCTGCCAGACCCAACAAACAAAAAAATAGATTCTTTGAATCCATTTGAGGTGTGGGTTGAGGAGGAAATTCTGCTTTTCTGTGATTAGCTTTTCATTTTAAATGTGGCAGAAGCATTAACTTCAGTAGCTCTTTGATCTCTTTATGATTTCCATTGAAATTGTTTTAATCCTTTTATTGATATTATTAATGGCTCCCAAAATAAGCCCTTAATCTTATAATTATTGCAAAAAATAGTTACAATGGATCCTCTCAAGCTGCTGAATTATATGGGATGTGTCTGTAAAGTGACAAATCTGAAGAGTAAAATTGCTTTAAGCACCCTGAGTGAATCATTTGTGGAAGCCCCCTGGTGGTTTCTCAAGTAAGAATTGTCAGCTCAAATAACTGTGGTTAATTCTGCATGGAGGCGAATTCCTTGGTTGTATTTGGACTGCTAAATAGACTACATTTATACTTGCCCAAATTAAATGCTTTTGACTCTTAGAAGAAATCAGGTTCCATCTTGTAAGTTTCCAAGAGATGAGATGGCCACGTCTCCTTCAGCTGCTTTATAATTAATGAACTTTCACTGTTTTGCCAGTGGCAGCATATTAAATAATGCTAATAATTTCTAATTATGATGTGGATGTATCATAATAATAACAATACAGAGAGCTTCAGTGATCCATTTGAATTTAGATTATAATGGGGAAACTTTTCTAAGAGATATTTAGATAGTTACTGTTTTCACTCATTTAAAGTTCTAGAAATACATTGTATCAATATCTAAACATTTTTAAGTGTGTCTCTGGATCAGAGAATTATATTACAAAATACAAAATGTTTTCATGTATCCTTGTATAACCTTCTTAAACAGCCTTTGTAACTCATTTCAGCCTCATAAATTAGATGTGTCACAGGCAAGGACAGACATGAAATAGTTTTCATGTAGATGTTTGAATACACATTGAACAAATACATAAATAAAACTGTATAATAAAATTTAGTTTTGTATGAAAAACGGGGGACTTGTATCAGAAGGGTATGGCACGTAATGTCCATATTTTTCCCTAGTAGAACTTTGCCATTTGAAATCTTCTCTAGAGGAACCAGATTCTTCACTGTCTGGTGGATGACACCTCATTTTCTCAAATCCAAGTGTGTTCTGTCGCCATTTTGCCCTCATCCCCTCCGGAAGTTCTGTGCTTTTCCCTCTTCTTTCGTTATCCTACTAGAAGACTTATTAAAATGTCAGAACACATTTCCTTATCCTTCTCAGAACTTCTGTTCTCACTCACTTGTTATCGTCTGCATCCTTCTTTATTGCAGCTAAACATTAATGAACCCATATTATCATACCCCAGAGATGCCTTGTCTAAAGTAAATCGCAGGCTTCTAGAGGGCAGACCTTCTGTTGATTTTACCTAAAACTACCTTCTGATGTTTAATGGTGTGTCAATAAATAACTAAATGTGCTCTCTGATGGTGTCATGCCACTTAAAATCTTAATTCTATTATCGGAGTGATTTTTGTTTCTTTCTATTTTACATTGACACGTTTCAGAGATTTGAAAAATGGTACATATAGCTTTAGAACCTAAATGTGAAAAATGACTGTTGGCAACTGATAACTGCAAAAATTTTACATTTTGAATGCAGCTGAGGTTTCGTGTTATCTTCAGCTATTAATGGAAATATTTCCATTTTTAACTCCACCAACACTTGAAATTCCGCAACGTGCAGTGCCCCGTGACAACTTTGGAGTTTGGTGGATGAATAAGCCAGGCATGGTTCCTGCCCACACACCGATAGCTTTTTGGCAGATAAGACACAAACAGCTAGATTATTTGCTCAGTGTTTTATTTTTACATCATTTATGTTTATTGAGGCATTGAAAAAAAGGAGGAAAGCTCTTTTGGCCAGATGATATTAAAGAGTGTTCAGTGGAGAGGGAAGGTTAAGCTGGTCCTTGAAGGATGGCAGCATTGGTAGAACCAGAAGAGACCAAAGTGATATTAGATATATAATATTTTAGATATATCAGATATATTAGGCATATAAGATACCAAAAAGAACATGAGGGGACAGATTCCCTTCAATGACCCCTCACCCAACCTCTTCTGCCACGGCTTCCAGAGTTTATTGGTGCCTGCTCTGCACAGCCTAGTCTCTCCAAAGCCTCCTTGAAATGTGCCACTTCCTGAGGCCAGCACCTCACCAACCTCCCCACAGACCGAGTTCACCTGCTCTTAAGAATCCTTGATAAATGGATGATAAACTAGCTTCATGCTATCCCCGTTGTCAATACAAAGTCCTGTTGCAGTGCTTCTTAGTAGTTGGACAAAAACTCCATCTACATGTGGGAAGTTTGAGTATCATATGACTTCCTCATGCCATCTTTTTGGACATATATTTTATTTTTATTTATTTATTTTTTGGACATATATTTTAATTATGTGGTATAACAATATTACTTTATGTAGAATTACTTCTATTATTCAAATTGAAAAGGGATTTGTGAACAGGTATATATGTATGTGTATATAGTGTACATTTATTGAGGTATAATACACATATGGAAAATTGCACATATCATAAATATATACAATTTAGTGGATTTTCACAAACCAAGCTCAGGTTAAGACAGCATCTCAAAGGTCTTCCTTTAAACTCTGCAGCAGCCATACTCCACCCCTGCCCCAAGTTTTACTGCTGTTGAGCTTCTAATACCTTGTTTTGCCCATTTTACAATTTAAATGTATGAATTCATATAGCATATGTTTTTTGGTGTCTGGCTTTTCTCATTCATTGCATTCATTTTTATATATAACATTATTGATACATTTTTATATATCATATATCGTATATCATATTTTATATATCATATAACATATATTGTATAATCCACTCACTTGAAGTATAATGATATTTAAAGTAATCTGCCAGTTTACCAAGTAGTACAATATTACCATAAATCAGTTTTAGAATATTTCCATCACCACATTAAGATCCTGATGCCCATTACTGATAACACCCCCATCTCCTTCCCACACCACACAATGATTAATCCATTTTCTGTCTATATGTTTATTAATGCATTGTGTTTTAAGCTAAAAAGTGAATTTTTTTTAAAGATTTTATTTATTTGACAGATATCACAAGTAGGCAGAGAGGCAGGGTGGTGGGGGGGAGTAGGCTTCCTGCTGAGCAGGAATGTGGGGCTCTGTGGGGCTCCATCCCAGGACCCTGGGATCATGACCTGAGCCAAAGGCAGGGGTTTTAACCCATTGAGCTACCCAGGCACCCAAAAGTGAATTTTTAAAATCAGATTAGATTTAGTGGGGATTTCAATGGGTATAGTATCAAAGAAATAGCAGTTATTTCTGGAAACAGGGATATAAATGTATTTCTTACGTCCTGAATTCTTTTGGAATCAAAGATCTAGACATTTAACAAATACCCTCTTTAGAGTTTTCTGTCGAGTAGAGATGTTAAATATATAAAGTAAGATGATTTTTTTTCTACTTAAATGAGTGATCTGAGTTTTACTTTTAATCTTCTACCAGCATTTTAGCAAGGTTACATTGTCATATGTCCTTAGTCACATTGGGAACATGGGGAAAAAAGAGAGTGGGGGAGGGAGTGAGGAAGGGAAGAAAGCAGAAAGAAAGTTGTTTCTCATCCTTCTGGAAAAGTTAGATTTCAGTTTATATCAGTACCACTACAGGGGATTTTACAACTGACAAAAAGATCTTGGTTTTTGTTGTATTCAGTCCTGGTGAGGTTAAGAATTCTTACAATAGCAGTCAAAGAAGAAATGGCAGTGGCAGTTTCTGTGTGTACGTAACTGAATAAATGTTCTGCAGTAACTGTGCATATATATATATGAGTTTTTCAATTTGAGTATTCTCCTTCATTCCTTTAACAGAATTACTACATTATATCTTGCATTTCTCTTATGAATTATAACAGATCAAAAATAATCCCTCATATCAGGGATTTTCCATTGAATGCTTGTTCTATGCAGTAAAAAGAACAGATGGGCATAGAAACTATAATATATAACTCTTTGCCTTAAGAATTACTCTTTGTGTACATGTTTATTAAGGAGAAAAGGAAACGAAATGAAGGAAGGAAGGAAGATAAATCCCATTATCAAATCTGAAATGCAGAGAATATGGAGAAGCTGGGAATTTCCTGTCTGGAAGACATTTACCTCTTTGTTAATATATCAGCCCATTTCAATTCTGAGAACATATTTGATAAGGTCTTACTGAAATGCTTGCAGTATTGCTTGCTATTCATTTAAGTTTGAATGAAATTATGTTACGTATGTGTGCTTTGAAACTTAAGAATTTAGTAAGTGATTAAACTATTTCAGGATAGGTTAGGATAAAAGCTAAAGGGAATTGTGTTGGCTGTCTTTTCCAGACCTTGGGGAATATTAACTCTTCATGCAGCTGTTCTCAAAGTATGGTTCATGGAAATTTGAAATTCCTGAGTTCTTTCCAGGGATTCCACAAGGTCAAAACTATTTTCATAATAATTCTAACTTATTGTTTGCCTTTTTCATTGTATTAGATATAGCCACTGATTGTGCAAAAGCAATGGTAGGTAAATCTGATGCCATCTTAGCAGAGATCAAGACAGTAGAAATAATGTACTTTTAAAAATTTCTCAGTTTTAATTTCTGACATGGTACATAATAACATAACTTACATAAACTGATAATCTTTGAGAATCTTATTTATATTAAGAGTTAAAGAGGTCATGAGACAAAAGGGTAGAAGAATTGATGTTTTAGCAAATATATTTTTTTCATTTCTGCTTATGGCTGAACATTAGTTATGTTTGTCCTCATTCTTTTATGTTGCGTAATACTGAGTTTTAAAATCATCTGGAGTTTTTTTCATGAGTGAATTATTATTTTTATTGAAGTATAGTTGACACACAATATTGTATTAGCTTCAGGTATACAACAAGGTGACTCAACAATTATATATGTTATGAAATGCTCACCACGGTAAGTGTACTTACCATCTGTTACCATTCAAAGTCATTACAGTATTGTTGACTGTATCCCCTAAGCTCATTTGATTTATAAAATCTAAGAATCACTTTTTGTTTTTCGTTTATAGTGAATGATCACATTAGCTGTTTCCCCATCTCCAGTTTTTTAGGTACTTTTACACTTTGTGGTCAGTCTGTGTAGAACTTAACATCTTGTGGAAAATGTTTAAAAGATATCACCAAGGAAAGAAAGATAGTTTTCTGAAAAGGGGAGATAAAATTTTCTCTTTATCTATACAGGATAAAAACACTGTAGTAATCAACTTCAGTATAGCTTAAATTCATATGGAAAATGATAAAGCAGGTTATGAACATCAATTCTGTCACTGGTTAATTGGATACCACAGGACTCTGGAAGAGTATAAGTTCTGATGAGATTTAACAGACATTCAGAATAATACCTCAGTTGCCCATTACAGTGATTTTAAAGATTGCTAAGGCTACTGGGGTGTGGATTTCAAAATATTTTTACTGCCTTTTATGTTTCATTTTACTGATGAGGAGGCTGAGGTACATGGTGTTTAAGAAATTCACTTAAAATTACTTGCTATATGATGGTATAAATGTGACTGCTCCTTTTGGCTACAAAGCCCATGTTTTTTTTTTTAAACCTTTTTTTTTCCTTCTCAAACACATTTTTAAAATATTTAAAAATTTTTAAAAAATATTTTTAAAATATTTAAAATATTTATTTATCTATTTATTTATTTATTTTTAAATATCTTGTCTATTTATTTGACAGAGATCACAAGTAGGCAGAGAGGCAGGCAGAGAGAGAGGGGGAAAGCAGGCTCCCCGCTGAGCAGAGAGCCCGATGCGGGGCTCGATCCCAGGACCTCGGGATCATGACCTGAGCCGAAGGCAGAGGCTTTAACCCACTGAGCCACCCAGGCTCCCCTAAAATATTTAAAATATTTAAAAATAATTTTTGTTATCGGAAAGATTCTTTTCATTTCTTAGTACATTAGAAAAAGCAAGATTCAAATCCATACATAAAATATATATAGTTCAACTAATCATTTGTTGGTTAAAGAAGAGTTAAGTTTTAATAAGAAACCAGCCTTACAAAATTGATCAATATAGCCATTGAGTTACATTTTTAGGAAAATATCCTTTCCTTGCCTGCTGATTATTTAGGCGTTTTACCTCTAGCTGTAGTTTTAATATTCAGGGTATAATATGCTTGTATAAATAGGAAATATATTGTTGTTATTGGTAATAATAATACCTATTTACATTTGTTGTGTGCTTCTTATTTGCTATAAACTCTGGTAGAGAATTCACCTTTCATTAGTTCATTAATTCCTCCCCATAACACTAAGCAATACCTGTTGTTATCACTCCCATTGTACCAATGCGGTAGTTAAAACACATAGGAATTTACTTGCTGAAGAATTTATTCTAAGTCAGTCCACTGTCTTATTTGAGAGATTTAAGACTTCGTTCATTATAGCAAGGGTGATAAAATGATAAGGTATTTAAAATGCTTAAGAGCTATGCTCTTGATCATGATCATGAAGGTGAGAAACGAAACTCATTTTCTCTCATGCAAACATTCAACCAGATATTGGATTGGTTTGGCTCAGGTTTTATCCATATCCAATTACAGCCAGATGCAAATTTTTATTATTGAAGTTTTGGATAGAAATAATTTAATTATTGTGAATCTGAAGGTCTCGAGACTCTCAGCTTCTTTTTTATTTGAATCAATTGTGTTTGTGAAGCGCTTTAGGTAATTTAATGCTTCTTGGAAAAAGCAGCATTGCTAGATGGAGCTGATCGTTAACTAATACTAAATCTTTCAGCTCTAACTATTTATGAGCAAGACTTTTTTGAGAACTTCCTATAAGCCAGACAATGTTCTAAGCACTTTATATGAATTAACACATTTAATTTTTCCCTTTCTCCTGTGTAATGGGTGCTGCTGTCATTCTTCAGTAATGGTGGAATTAAGGCACACAGAGTTTAATTAAATTAAACCGCCAAAAGTTACATGGTATCTCCAAAGCTGAAATGTTAACCTAGGCAGTCCAGCTCTAAAATCCATGATAACCATTGCAATCCATCGCCTTGCGTGCGCTGTCTACAATATGCACTATTTTTTTTATAGAAGAGACTGAGCTGTAAAACAAGTGTGAACCAGTCCCTGTTACTGAAAAGAAAATGTACATGTGTCTATAGGTCTGTGTGTGTGTACAGGTTCATCCCCCACACACGTGCGCTATTAGTGGTTGCCTATCTTCTTCACATACAAATAATGAAAACATGACATGGAGCTTATTAAATGATATGGCATTAATTTATTTTCTGCCTTAGGATAAATTTTCAGGCAAAAACACTTGAGTACTTGTGAAGAAATAATTAGTTTAAAAAAAAAAAACCTATGAAATAAGATTTTGCTTTTAACGTTTTGGACTTTGTGGCAACACAATTATCTATAGCAATACTTCAGTAAAAATAAAAACAAACATTGGTTATGACGGGGAACGAGTTGAAATTTACATGGCATATGGAAATAAAATAAAGTGGATGTCAATATGTAAACTATGGAACAGGGAAGGCTTATGAGTTAGAAACTAAATACATCACATGAGTACTTTGAAATACTTGTAAATGAGAAAATGTATCATGCCAGCCTTTCTTAATTAAACTTGAATATAAGTAACAATGCTTTAAAATTTCTAATGTTTTATATAATGAGATTTTAGGTGGCTTAAATGTTCAGAAAGCTTTTGCTAATAAGTTATATAGATGAAAATAGATCTTTATTTGTACTGCATTATAGTAAATTTGTTTTATGGTATGAGTCTATTCTTGTTTAGGTTTTTTTAATTTTTCATATCTTGTAAAAATTCAATTGTGCTAAAAGCATTGCTAAATTTTTCGCCATGAATATTCTACTAGCCACAGCTTTAGCTGATCCATTGTTAATTTGTTATTAAAAATATTACCAAATACAGCCAAATGTGAAAAAAAATGCTACCAAGTATACCAAGTATAGTTAGAAAATCATTCTGTGTAATACATTTTGAATCTTCCCATTATCTGCTGATATGAAAGTACTTTAACTCTGTGATTTCCCAAGTTGTTGGGGAATAACTATTATCCTAATATTTGTTAAATGAAAAAGAGCATTAATTGGTGCTGGTTTCCATAAAATTAGATATTTACTTTATCACATGTACATCAGGAAGATATATGAATCATATTTATTTGTAGTTAGGTTTACTAAGTAGCAAAAGCAAAATATGTTTTTCATGCATATGGGCTGATTTCAATAGATAAATATACGTATGTGTGTTTTGGCTTGAAAAGACTTGAAGTCTTTCCAAAATACTAGTACCCGTAACTGTTGGTTCTATCAACCTTATGGAAATAAACATTTGGAGCTGTTTCTTAGACTTATTAGTGTATTGAGAAAGTAAATGCTTGGAGAAGAAAAGAAGTCTGCAGGAATACCGCAATATAAAAAGAAGAACACATACTTTAGAAGCACTAAAAAAGGTGAGAAGACAGGGGTGTTACAAAAGGAGGAAACTGGATGACTATAGGTTTGAATGTGAGATGATATTTAACTGAAGAGACTCTTTTCAGCTAGAATTATTTACATTGCCGATTTATTCAGAAACACTTTGATGTTCCCAAACCTTTGCCACTGATCACCTAAACCACTCAGGACATTTTACATTTAATTAATATACTTCTGAAGACTTGAATTCATTTCTCAAATATACTATACTCATGATATGTAAAACGTTCGTGACAGTCCTCTACCAATATGAGCATCTTATTATTAAAAGTAGTATTCCAATATTATCTCCTAATTTAGTAACATTGACTTATTTGTTTCATAATAGGTGTTTTTGCTTTATTTTCAGCATTATACCCATGAAGCCCACCAAAGCCTGGCTATAGGCAACATCATTGAATGTAATATATATGACCTATGTGTTTCTGATATATGTTATATCTCTATATTTTTAGCTTATATACAAAATTTTTCTGTTTTTCTCTAAACAAACCAGAAATATTTTTTTTCTTCTCATTACGGTATAAAAATACCTATGACCAGTTTGATCACTGACAACCTTCTAGAATGTGGGACTTATTTCTCTGCAGGTATTTTAGAAATTAGAGTCAGAAAAAATGTACTTCTTTTTCACAAATTAGTCTCTGCAAAATTTATCATAATAAAAGGCCCTTCACCTTTCCAAGGAATTCAAGTAGATCATCCTTGCCTGAGGAGATAGAATTCTGAATTACTTTCCAACTTGACTTCTAAAGAAATTGTAGAGTCCTTCAAATGACTTTACATTTAATTATTTCCTCCAATAGCATTTCCCTGCTGTGACATAATAAAAAAAAATTCTACAACTATAACAACAAACATTGTGTGTATTACAATATTTCACTGAAAGTTATAGAAGTGGAAAGGAATAAATTAATACAAGCATGGCAAGCCCACATGGATATTAGAGTGGGATATGAGACTCTTGCAAACTAGCAGAAAATGTGTCTCAGTGAACGTTGTGAGGTAGAAACACATATCTACAATGTTACACATTAGTGCACACAGAGGAAAAGATCATTCTTGAAGTGATGCAGCTGGATGCATATGGGATAGCTGTAATTGCATTATAAAAGCATGTCAGCAGCAAATGATAAAAAAGAAGCTGCAACGTAAATCTTCACTCCTAGATTTTTTAGTCTGCTGTACAGCAATTTCTTACAGAAAGTGACTGAAGGAAGTGTTGTTTTGATGGTCATAGCATGAACTCAACATATCCTTAGAGGGGCAGCTCTGAAAGTTGTATGTCAACACTGCCGACATACTTGTGTACACACACACGCACACACAGACAAACAGAAGAAACATAACTTCTGAGATATAAGTGTATAGGGTATTTATGATGTGTATTTCTAGGATGCAGATTAATTTCAAGGAAAATACTATATATATTTACCCAGGAATCCGATAGTTTAAATATTAGCTGATGGTTCAACTTTTCAGTTTTACTTTTTCTCTCATTTATTAAGAAATAATGTTTATTATCCATTTATGTTATTCTTTCATTTAAAAATATTTTTGTTTGTGGGGTACCTCGGTGGCTCTGTCGGTTAAGAGTTCCACTTTTTTTTATTTTTTTTAAAGATTTTGTTTATTTGATAGAGATCACAAGTAGGCAGAGAGACAGGCAGAAAGAGAGGGGGAAGCAGGTTCCCTGCTGAGCAGAGACCCAGATGCGGGACTTGATCCCAGGACCCTGGGATCATGACCTGAGCGGAAGGCAGAGGCTTTAACCCACTGAGCCACCCAGGCGCGCCAAGAGTCCCACTCTTGACTTGAGCTCAGGATGTGATCTCAGGGTCATGGGATCAAGCCCTGTGTCAGACTGCATGTTCAGCAGGGACTCTTCTTGAGATTTTCTCTCCTTCTCCCTCTGCCCCTTCCCCCACATGAGAGATTTTATTTCTGGGTAAAGAGCTCTGGTTCTGGGAAAACCTTTAATACACATCAAGTTTACCTTTGAAATTTGGAGTGTGTTTTTTGTTTTTTGGTGTTTTTTTTTGGCTGTGGTTGGGGGGCTTTCATTTCTTTAACTTCTGGAACCTTAAGTCTCATTTCTGTAGTATGTACAGTCTCTTTTTTCTACCCAACTCCTTAGGCTTCATAGCCGTAAGTAAGAATGCCATCACTTTCTTACCTTAAAATTATCTTTGGACCTAATAATGATTCCGATCTCAGGCAAAGCACATGCCCAAAAATGAAGCAAGAATGCTCACGGAAGGTACTGCTGTATGTTCTTGACAAAATGAGAGAAATAGTTGCTGGGAAGATAGTCAAAACTCTCCATTCCCTCATCCAAAGATAATGTGGTATTTTATGTGAAAGATCAGAAAAGGGTTTACCCATCAATAGAAATTACCATCCTAGGTATAATACTGTATATTACACATATAACCAGTGCTATTACCATTTCTTCAGAGTGTTTGCTTTCTGCTTAGGAGTTCATCTACACCGAAGCAAAAGACTGAATTTTGAGCTATGAAAATGTCACTAGGTGGATAAGAATGTGGCTTAGGAATGTTTCCACAGATCATTCCTTTAGGGTTGGTATTGAATAATCAAATTTTGTAGATTTTCTCTATTCTATAGAGAAAAGATTTTGAGTAGGAAAGGTCAAATGATCATCTTCCTAGATTTTTAGAGGAAAGGGTCTTATCCTTGTGAATTTTGTCTCCAGGGTCATTTCATTCTGCCAGTGTTGAAAACATCTTGATAGACCACATAAGGAACAGTCACCCACATACTGTTTACATTAGTAATTAACAGAGAATTTTAAGAGCGATTATAGGCAATGTCACCACTTCAACATTTTCCTCTTAATGAAATAACCAGCACAGTGGGAGGCCAGCTGCATTTTTAAACCCAGCAGGGGAAACCGTGGAATAGAAACTATTAAGTGTCAGAGGGAGAAGGGTTTGAATACAGAGTTTGCCACCAGCGAAAATGATAAGAAGTACTCTTAATAGGAAATGCTTCTTGGACAAGCCAATCTCGGAGTTTCGAAAATTTCAGGATTCTTTCCAAGTATACGTTACCACACCTTTTCTAGCACAGCTGGACGCTGTGGAGGCTAAGAAGCCACAAAACCTCAGTAGGATCAGAATTCTTCTTGCCTTGTGAAGACCCTCCTCCGTCAGACTAGAACACAAATTATTTAAATATGTTCTTTTACATGTACTCATAGATTTTGGAATAATGTACTCATCTTTCAGCATTCAGAATATTTTCGGAAAGAAAAAACCAAAATAACAGGAAGAACAGTTCTTTGGAACTCGAAGCTTACTAATTCCCGTTCCTCTCACTTATTTATTTGTGTGTTCATTTGTTTTCGCCTTTTTTCCCTTCTGGCATTCAGTTAGTTTAACAGCACTAATGACTAAGAATGATTCCAATCCCAGGTAAAGCACATTCCTAAAAATGCGAGAAGAAAGCTTACCAAAAGTAAATCTGTATATTCCTGACAGAAAAAGAGATAAAGAGATGCTGGGGAGGTAAGTGAAATCTCTCCATCCCCTACTCCTCATGCTGAATATCACAAAATGGTTTGCCTTTTACTATAAATAACAATGCCAATTGAAGACTCAGAGTCGGAGAATTTTTAAAATTTTTTTTTTTTAATAAACATATAATATATTGTTAGCCCCAGGGGTACAGGTCTGTGAATCGCCAGGTTTACACACTTCACAGCATTCACCATAGAACATACCCTCCCCAGTGTCCATAACCCCACCACCCTCTCCCTACCCCCCTCCCCCCAGCCCACCTCAGTTTGTTTTGTGAGATTAGGAGTCACTTGCGGTTTGTCTCCCTCCCGATCCCATCTTGTTTCATTTATTCTTTTCCTACCCCCCCCAATCCCCCATGTTGCCTCTCTTTCCTCATATCAGGGAGATCATATGACAGTTGTCTTTCTCCGATTGACTTACTTCACTAAGCATGATACCCTCTAGTTCCATCCACGTCGTCGCAAATGGAAAGATTTCATTTCTTTTGATGGCTGCATAGTATTCCATTGTATATATATACCACATCTTCTTTACCCACTCATCTGTTGATGGACCTCTAGGTTCTTTCCAGAATCTCAGAATTTTTGAAATCTCTGTAGTACCAAAGCCCTGACAAAAACCAAACCAAACCAGAGAAGACAAACATTTTTCCCACATGGCGGTGCTTCAATTTCAAAAGAAAGAAAACCAGTGCCTCAGTTTCAATCTTTGGGCGAGTAGAGCTAGAACACCTGATGCCACATGATCTGACAGAGATTCTGCATGAAAGAAGTGGTGTTTGGCACTACTTAAATTTGAATTCAAATTTTAATTTTGTTACAAGGTTTGAGTCTCAGTCCTTTGCAAATTCTCCCTGTCTTTCCAAAACTGGGCTGTGGAAACTAACCTCGAAAGGTTGGCTGGAGCTCCCCCCTGAGTGTGCTCGGGCACATCTGATCCCAGACCTAGATGCCTCGCTGACATTGCACCTGCCGTCACTCCATGTTGTCGAGGTCAAGCTAATGAAAGAAGTTGGATCTGTGATCCTGACCAGGCTTTATAACAATCACGGCTTTTAAAATTACTTAATTTTTTAATCAATAGTATTTTCTCTTTGAATAAAATGTTCAAAAAGGTAAAAAGGGAAGTACCATCACAGTTTGCCCATGGAAGGAAATAACCATGAATTCTATGCTGATTTTTTCTAGCTCTTTTAATATTCTGTATTATGTGTGAGCACACAAAAAAGTCTTAAAGCAATGTAAAATCTCAAATGATCCTTTTTCCCCTTCCTCTAGCTCAAATTGCACTTTGAAACTCGATAAAACAATTCCATATGTTCTGCTATAAAAGTAATGGCTGCAATTTTACAGAGTCCTAACATCTTTTGTTTGTTTACACATAGTAAATGAACCATTGTTAGATATCACACAGAACATGGTATGATTCATTTCTAACAGAAAAAAAAAAATGTACATATTGCTTTTAGCAGTAACCAAACACTTTAAAATTAGTTTCCATTTCAGTATGAATAAAAAAATAAAAATGTATATTATAAACACATGAGGTCTATTAATGTACAAAAGATTAGAAAAGATTCATTGTCAGAAGTAACTACTGTGCACTAAAATGGAAATTAATTATTCCATTTTTGGGGAAGCCTTTAAATTTGTCTTACTATGAAAAGACAAGGCAGGAGAGAGTTAGATGGTAGACCCAAGTTGTTAGCCTTGTTATTTCGAAGCTAGAATGGTAGAAAGGTAATGGAGTCTTCTTCACCCTGAGGAAAGGATAGAAAATGTTGGTGTGTATAGGGTGAGGCCAGATGGGCAACTTCCTTTTGCCTGTGTGCAGCTGGCCCGGCATGAGTGTTCACAAGAGCTAATCTTTTGCTTGGGCCTTGTCATCCTTCACCATTTGCCATTTCCTCTACCAGAAATTTCAATTCACTTTGATGTCAGGCTGAACTAAACAACCTGGAGGGTTTATATGTTACCAAAAAGGTGAAGTGATCCATGCCAAACCAAACTCAAATTACTTGGATCATCTGTTACTTGAGTAATCAGATGTTCACAGAAGATTGGGACAAGAAACTACAGTGTTTTTTTTGGGGGGGGGGGAATTCATTTCCTTCTACCACCTGAATAGAATTTTGTCCTGACTTTCCTCTTATTTTTGTGCCTTAACTTTGTGACTCTTGCTCTTTTTTTTTTTTCCTAAGATTTTATTTATTTATGTGACAGAGAGAGATCACAAGTAGGCAGAGAGACAGGCAGAGAGAGAGAGGGGGAAGCAGGCTCCCCGCCGAGCAGAGAGCCCAATGTGGGGCTCGATCCCAGGACCCTGAGATTATGACCTGAGCCGAAGGCGGAGGCTTAACCCACTGAGCCATGCAGCTGCCCCCTGACTCTTGCTTTTGTTCTCTATGGCAACTTGCTTTGATTGTAAAACATAATTAGGAATGAAGTATCCTTCAAAGTGGAGGGGAAAAAAAAAGAAAAGACAAGAAAAAGTAAGTATTTTTTTGCAGAATTTGGATCTTTGAAAAATCTTTTTTCACTTTTTATGGATATGCATTTGAGTAAAGAAGACCATTCATTTATTTTGTGAGACAGAACTTGACATTTCATCAGGAATACCAATAGCAAGGGGTGCCTGGTGGCTCAGTGGGTTAAGCCTCTTCCTTCGGCTCAGGTCATGATCCTAGGGTCCTGGGATGGAGCACTGCATCGGGCTCTCTGCTCAGCAGGAAGCCTGCTTCCTCTTCTCTCTCTGCCTACTTGTGATCTCTGTCTCTGTCAAATAAATAAATAAAATCTTTAAAAAGAAAAGAAAAGAAAAGAAATTCAAATAGCAAATAAGTGTCTGCAACAATACTGACTGTGTGATGTGGCATACTTCTTAGAAGCGCTGGGCAACTTCACTTGAATCAGTCATTATAAGTGCAAGAAGGTGCACTCATTAATAATTCCACATTCTAGGGAGACAGTATAATGTACAAGTAGTTCTGCTTATAGTCCAGAGGTACAATTAGATTATGAGTAGTGTAAGATCCTTGATTTCAAACTAAAAGTAAAAGAAAACCCAAAAGCCTCTCTATTCTGTTTTGTCCATAAAATCACTTCGATAAAAGAAGTTCAGTTTTCACTTGCCCGACACCTCACAAATATCCAGGGTTTCTGTATTGCGGTAGGCTTTTATTAAAAGCTTATGTATGTGAAATGAGCATTGAAAGCTGATGCCGAGCAAGTCCAGGTTGGATAGCACAAATAGACTCAAATTAACCACAGAGTGAAGCTGTTACTAGAGAAGCTTCCCCGATGCTGCTGGGCCAGGAATCAGGCTAAAGGCCAGGAACTTAAACATGACTAAGCGTTCCTCCCTCCAAGGATGCTTAATGGGGAAATTACATTAACAGGTCTGCAGTGAGAGTAAGGCGGACAGCTGAAGGCCTAAGAGGCAGGGGTCCTAATGTCGCCTGAGGACTGGGAAACACAGGGGATGAAATCTATGCGAAATCTTAACGTGCTTAGGAGAAAGGCATCAGAGCCTAAGGGGTTCACGTGGACACGGGGAGAAGTATGGGATTGCACACATGTAGATCAGTGACATGGGAAGTTAGTTAAAGGAGAAATCAGAGGGAAGTAAAAGATGAGGAGTGTAGAGGCAAAATAATGGCCTTGGCTATCCTGTTCAGAGTATTGGATTTTATAATGACTGTAATCCCTGGGTAGAGCTGCCTTAGCAAAATACCATGACTAGGTGGCTTAAAGGACAAAAATTTATTTTCTCAAGGTTCTGGACGTGAGAAGTCCAAGATCAAAGCGTTGGGAGTTTTGCTTTCTCTTGAGGCCTCTGTGTGTCCTCACATGTCCTTATAACTGTTCACAGCATACCGGGTGTCTCTTCCTCTTCTTATGAGGACACTAGTGCTATTGGATTAGGGCTGTACTCTGTGACGTCATTTGATCTTAATTACTTCTTCAAAGGCTCTATATCCGAATCCAGACACATTGGAGGTTAGGGCCTCAGCATGAATTTGGAGGAATACAGATCCATCCGTAACAATAACCATGAAGAGGGCCCACTGAAGGGATTTTAAGTGAAGAAGTAAAATAAAATCCTGCGTTAGGAAAATTTGCGTCTAAGTGTATAATGAGGATAGATTTGAAGGGGAAAATGAATGGAGGCCTGAAGACCAGTTAGAACATGTAGCAAGTTGTCCAGATGAGAGATTCATCTGAGGCAGTTGTGGAATGAATGGAGAAAGGTAGACTGAGTCGAGAGAAATCCATCGTTAAGTGGAAGCCCAGGGTGAGAGAGCGAATAAAGGAAGAGATCAGTCCCAAGCTTCTGTCTTAGGAGAACAGATGGTGGTTCTGTCACCGGAGACTAAGGCTACGTGGAAAGGGATTAATGCCTAGATAGCCTACAGGTGGATCGGTCTGCCTCTATCGCCCACCTCCCGCAGTGTACACAGCTTTGCCTTTTTGATCTTGTCGCTTCATACTCCGAATCTTACTCCTTCTGATCCAGCCATGATGGCGTTCTTGAGCTCGACAAACACAAACCACTTAAGGACGCTATTAGTTCTTTCGTTGTCCCTGTTAACAGCACATTATTCCCATTAATTTCATGTGAAATGTAGAGAGAAATAGAAAAACTTGTAGGTACAGCCCGTATTATAAATAAACTGAGAAAGAAAACACCCAAATCCCAAAACAATAAAAAACTGAGGCAAATATTAGAAATGCGGAAGAGAAAAAAAAATAGCATTTTGAAGCTCATTTAATTGGTGTTTGTTTATTTACATATTGAGATATAAAGAAAAATTCTGATGGTTTAGGGGGAATAATGATAAGAACTCTGTTAAACTGAAGATAAGTGCACTATCTAGAAAGTTTGCTGTGTTGGGATGCAAACTATATGCAGTTAGATTTATTATTATTATTATTAACAAGCAGCCAGAAATAGGGTTTTTATAAAAATCTTCCAAATTTATAAATTTGCATCATTTATTTTTTAAAAAGATTTATTTATTTATTTTAGAGAGAGAGTGTGAGTTGGGGTAGGAGGAGGGGCGGAGAGAGAGAGAATCTCAAGCAGACTCTGCACTGAGCGCAGAGCCCAACACGAGGCTCCATCTCAGGACCCTGAATTCATGACTTAAGCCAAAAGCAAGAGTGGGAGGCTTATCCCACTGCACCCCCCCAGGAGCTCCCCAAATTTGCATCATTTAAAAAATACACTGTAGTTCAAACAAATTATATTTGAAGAAGAGATTGATCTTGTATTTTATTGTTCTCTCTCTGAATCTGGGGATAAAATATGAATTATTTTGCATGATTATTACTTTAGGATGTCAGTGAATGGAGCTTTACTTAAATTATTACTTAAAGTGCAGGTCAGCCATTCAGGCAACTTAATTAGTATAAATGATCTCTCAAGTTTGACAGACAATATCAGAGTTTGTTTCAGTTGACTTTGAAAATCATAGCATGCAGTTCCGATCCAAGGTCATTTGGGGTCGTGTTTGTGAAAGGGGGAACTAAGGAGCATCGGAGTGTAACTGTGCAGCACATGCTGGAGTCAGGTCAAAACGAGGTTCTCATAATTCCATTTGGTCGGTGCCAGATAGTAAAATAATAAATTATTATAGGCCTATTAGGAATGGTTTTGCTTAGACATGATGTCATTAGAAATGGTATGCCTTCACTTATTTGTAATTTGAGAAGACGCTGCTTAAGTAGATCACATGAAGCAAGAGAAATTATCTTTGATTTTCGTAGTTGAGAAACATGGAAATATAACTGTAAATTTCAAAATATAATGAAATTACTCAGACACGAAACACCTCAGATTTGTTACTTAGCTATTCTTTTCTTTATCGGACTCTTTTGTTGGCTCTTTCACATACTTTACCTCATGTGAACAAGAAGATTGTATGAGTGAGAAAGAGGTGAACTTTTCAACCATTAGTTTCATCTTTTAAACATGTGTCTGCTTTATTTTTATGGGCATAAGTCTTTTATGGGAAGCACTATAAGGTCATAGGTGTATGGAATTTATTGTGCCTTTTATTTGTACTATTAATTGACAATGGTCTAAATGATTGATATATACAACAGCATAAAGGTATGACTTAGATTAGAATACGAGTGAGGATATTGCTAGTGGCATCCAGTCAGCTCAATCATGTGGCAGTGTTCTTAAAACAAGGTTATTATCTTTTTGGGAAAATTAATATTTCACTGTCTATCTGTGAACTTATTTGGAATTTCTTGCTTAAGAGTAAAGTAAAACAAATAATTGTGTGTGTGTGTGTATGCATGCATTTGTGTGTATGTGTTAAAATTGTTTCTTTTGGTGTTTTACAGTTTAACATTCTCTTGGAGTGTATGATAATGCTTATTTGTTTGTGTTTATGTAGATAAGCCTTATCAACTGTGAAGCTATTAACTGCATAGAGGAAGTCACAGCAGGGATAAGGCAGGGAGATCATTGCCAACATTTTCATATTGGTTAGTCCATTTGCCAATTTTACATGGAAAAAGATATCTGAGTTCCAAATTGTTTAATGTTGAGATTAATTAAAATTTACTCATCAGTATTCCCAGAGAAATCTAGACTCACGTTTATTCCTCACCTTCTGAAATAATAAATTCTATCTCTGCAGACTTGTGCAAATACATAATTAATAAGCAAGGTACAATATGCTGTATATACTATTTTGGACTACACCCTAAAGACGATTTTGAAGCCTTTATTAGGTTTCATAAAGTCATTTATGAGTTAGAATATGCCTGATTAATTTTCACGGTTATTAATATTTAATAGCTGAGCTCTTAAAATTAAAGAAGTAAACGTGGTTCATGGGGAAAAGACACAAAATATTTGGAATTCAGTTTTAAAGAATTGTTTCATTTAGTTCAATTTCTCTAGAAGTATTTGAATATTTTAGAATTCTTCTCCCGAATTTCTTTCCTGTATTTATATGTACAATCCTGATTATGCAACCTAGCTTCACCTAATATTGTTATGTCTTAATCCTTTCTTCCCTTGGGCATGCCCCATGTTATTTTCAAATGTGTAACATTGTGATAACAATTTTATCAAATTGGGACCCTCCAGCTTCTGATCTGAATTTTAAAAATGGCCTGTGAGTAGTTGGTTTTCATATACAGAGTAAAATGGGAATAAATTACCCATGATTTCTTTTGCTACTTTCAATAAACTTTTCCCCCCAAAAAAGAATTTGAAATGAAACAAATATATAATAGTTACCAAAGATGTGTCCTACGTAGGATGATATGTATTTCTGTCTAAACAGAGATGCTTTTGAAAGTGAGGGTGGGCAGTGTTAGTTAGCAGTAAGGTTAAGATCACAGTGTCCCAGGAAAGTCCTGGACTAACCAAAACATTGTATGAATTCTAGCTACCAGAATTCATTATATCTTTATGAGCATTTCATGTTAAAATAAAGGAAGTGATACATAAGCCTCTGTCATAAAGGAAAACTATTCCATTTTTAATGCAAATGAATCTATGATGTAAACATTTAATATACAGATTTATTGACTAATTTAGTACTTTTCTTTGAGACAGGTGGCACATTCCTGAAAGCCATTCTTAATTCTAATCTTATGTGAGTAAAGCATTGTTTTTTCATCTCTATTGGGTTCTATTTCCAAAGGTTGCCCAAGGGTAAGTCAGCAAACTACAGTTTAGAAGATGTGTAATTTCAAATTTAGACATAATAGGTCACCTTCTTACATCAGGACTGATCTCTAAAGGACATGATGGACAGAGAGAAATTACTTCCAACTTCAGGTACATAGAGCCTAATCTTTTGGTAATACAAATGATCTAGCAGATTAAAAGAATAATCCTGGTCTAAATATTTGTTAAAGGAAGTCCTTTCGAAATAACTTCACAGAGATTATAGTGAGATGGTCAAGTCACTAGAGCATATTTTACTTTTCATTGATTTTTAGCAAGGATATAAGCAAACACACACATGTTAGGTTCATTCTTCTAGCAATGTTATCTGCTTGTTGGTGGCAAGAAAAGGGAAAAAACATGTTTTTAACCTGGTAAACCAAAGATTATGTTTACGTTAATACATTGAAAGAGAAAGTCTTTTTTAAAATTCTTCTAGATTAAAAATTCATTTCCTAGAGGTCAAAAAACAATGAGTCATGTATAGAGTAATGTATAGAATTATTGGATCATTACGTTATACACCTGAAACTAAGATAACACTGTATATTAATTATACATCAATAAAAAGTATAAATAAATACTAAAAAGATATTTTTATATGAGGTAAAGAATATCTGCATATAATTGACTTTAGCAATTTCTAAAAAGTGACAACTACTTATCAAAGTCTTCTAATATTCGTACGCATAGGGAAATTATCCTTTTTTGTTTTTGTTCCCTTCAAGCTTGTTATGTTAAAATACCAATATATGCAGAACCATTCTTTATCAGGGAGAGACAAGATACTTTTATAAATAAACCCTGGAATTTTAGTGGCTTAACACACAGAGGTGCTTTTCTTGTCCTTAGAAGACTTCACCATTGATGCTTTGGCAGATCATTTTCTTTCATATGGTTATCAGAGTGACTAAGATTCTTCTAACTTGGGATTCCCATTTCCCAAGGCCCCTGGAGTCCCCTGCCTATTGGCAGAGAGACAGAGGACATGAACTAGAGTCAGAGGATCACTTACAGCTCTTGCAAACCCTGATCTTGGAAAGGTCACCCATCGCTTCCAATCACAATTGTCTGGCAAGAAATGGTCACGTAGCCACACCTGCTAAAGGTTCTCTACAGGTCTACATTTTCTTTGGGTGGCCATTTCCCACACTCTGGAGCAAAGAATACAAACTTTTGTTGAGCAACTGGTGTCTCTATCATAGTAACTATGGTAAATTTAATTTGATAGTGAAAATCCTTTTAAAAGGTGAGTATTAACAAACCATCAGAGTAGTACTTCTAGGGAGGTGAGCTGGGCTGCTGAAGGGAAAAATATCTTCAGTGAATACCTTTTTTTACATTTAGAATTAATACCATATGCGCATGATTAGATATTATATTTTTAAATTTGTATGTGTAAATTTAATGGAATAGAGTTTTAGTAACCAGTATCTCATCTATCTTAGTGTTTTAGTATAGACATATACATTTCCTATTCACTTAGCACATTACAAAATGGAAAGTTGATCATTTAAAAAGAATAAAAGTCGAAAACATGAAAAGAGGTTTACTTAAATTTTCTGTTGGAAAATGTTCATACTAATTTACAAGTGGAAAGAAAAAAGTCCCTTTATTCTCTTCAGATTGAAATATGGCCATTTTAAGCACATAATAGTACTTAGAAACTTCGGAAACAAAAGCAAATAAAGCATATTGCTTGGCATGATTTTGATATTGTTTTGTATTTTAGCCATGAGGTTATTGAGAATTTTATCAAATAAAGCATTTCCTGGTAAGAATCTTTCTCTCTTCCCATCTGAGAACTCTCCCAAGTGATACAGTCTGCTAGAAGAGTCATTGCTAACCAGGGACAATAGGCAAGGTCACCCCAGTCTCTGGTAGTGAAAAGAATTATGGCCATTCCTGTGTTTTGTCCTGAAAATATATACCTTTATTTATACAGTTGGATCAACCAAAAATGTGAAGTTTTTTAACCAGTTTCTAAACAGTTCACCTATGACAGTGATCTTCTCCTTATTTTCAATAACCTTTGGTAGACACTGCAATACACCTTGAGAGAGAATTTAAAAATAACAGTACTTTTAAAAAGCCCTTAGCTACAAGCACCTGTTTCTTTTTTATGATTGGGAAAATGGATTATGTTGCTATCTACAAAAAGGTTACGGATTTAGGCTTTTGCAACCCAGTATGCAAAGTAACAGGCCGTTTATAGACTTCACTACTCTGAGCTCTGCTAAATTATTTATTGTTCTCCATGGATGTCTGAAATGTGAGGTGGTGTGGGGTCACTTTAGGCAGTCTGAACGTAAGATTGGCCTCCCCTTAGGTTTTCGTAGGTGTAAACCCCAGCGCCCGACTGGGAGCCGTTGTCCTACGTCAAGGGAGAAAGAGAAAAAGAACGTCTAAAGCTTCTTTAAATCTTAAGATGTATTTATTTGTTTCTTTACTTTCTTTTTTTACCTCATTCATTCTAAGTCACTGTATAAGATATGAATATGAAATGATACGCTATGATGATCCCTATCATAATAGAGCTGACGTAACTTAACAAAAAAATGTTAAAGGAGATTACCTCTTAAAATTAAATAATCAGGGGTGCCTGGGTGGCTCAGTGGGTTAAAGCCTCTGCCTTCCGCTGGGGTCATGATCCCGGGGTCCTGGGATCGAGCCCCTGCATCGGGCTCTCTGCTCGACGGGGAACCTGCTTCTGCCTCTCTCTCTCTGCCTGCCTCTCTGCCTACTTGTGATCTCTGTCAAATAAATAAACAAAATCTTTAAAAAAAAATAAATAATCATATTTTGTGCCTTAGCATGGCCTTTAAGACTCAATATGATGTGAACCCTCAACCCCTGTCTGACCTCATCTCTTACTGTGTTCCCCATTTTCACCAAATAACAGCCACAGGTTGTTTATGGCACTAGTTATGTTCCTTCATTATTTGTTCTTTATGTTGGTTGGAGGAAAGTTTGAAGAAGATGTAAATGAGAAGATAATTTTTATTTTTCTATGTTTCTTGTTTTGTTTATTTTACTACAAAGAATGATGTATTTAAGGCCATTCTGTGTTCATCTGAAAATTGTCCCTGATGTTTTCCAAGAACTGTTAATTGTTTTTAAAAATTGGTCAAGAGAAGTTCCTATTTACAAGTTGCAGTCGTAGATCTAATGGCAATAACAACACTACCGTGTTCATGAAATAGATAAACTGAGATGCAAGTGTGTATCATGTAGAAAAGGAACAAGGTGATAGGTACTGTTGAGATTGTACTGTACAAGATTCCAGCTGTGAAGAAGGAGGCGTGCGTTAAATTCCTAAATGGTATGTATCAAAAGCATCAGTGTGGATTCGTCCGAAATTAGTAAGGCTGTTATATGGAAAAGGATTACTCTATAATAGAGTTGAAAAAAAAAAAAAAGGTAGTATTTTTTCAAAGGAAATAAAATCCCTAGAGCTCAAGACAATATTTCAAAGTGAAAAGGTACTACTGCTGGCTCTATTTGCAATATTCAGTCACCAACCAGCACAGAAGTTGAACGTTGTCGCTAGAGAACTCTGAGGCTGCCAGGGTGCTACCTAGTACACTACTCTCACTAATAGCATTATGCATGCTTACCCTGAGAGTGATCTCGAAAAAATTGAGTTTATCCCAAGTGGCAAACCTCAGGAGGATCTCTTTCCAAACTTTGTAGCCTGCAGTTCAGAAAGTGATTGATCTTATTAAGCAACCGCTGTTGTCTGCTATGAGCCAGCTGATGCTTAAGGTCGCTACTTCTCTGTGTGCCCTTCATCTCCCTACTGCGAAACTTTCTCCGCAGGATGTGAGCGATCAATTGGGATCCTGATGACTAAACTAGAAAGGCGAGTTTCTAATAGTTTCAACAAGCCACACTGGATTCGAAGCACCTTTTGGCGTAGTAATTGCCCTATTGCTAAGAGAATTAAGGTACATTTGTCAAGTCTAAGAGAGCAAATCCAGGGTGCCAAGAACGGATATACTGTACACGGCATAATGCTCACTTAATTTAGTCTCTGTTTAAACTCAATTCATAAAAGAATTCTTCTTTAACTTCTCGGTCTGAAATAGCAATCCCTCCACCCGAAATACATCATCAGACACCCTTTTCCTTCCGTCTTCTTCTCCTGGTCTAATTTAGACATGACTACCAGTCAGTATAATCTATTTAAATAATTTTTTTTTGTTGTTAATTTCGTCTCACTCATCTAGAATATCAGCTCTGTGAGGGTAGGGACCTTGTCTTTCTGCCCATTAAAAAAAAAAAAAAAAGTTTGAATGATGTGGATAAGAAGGAATGTACAGTGTTGCTCTTTCCTCACTGGAACCAAAGTAGGCAACCTTCTATAAGCCACGTCAGAATACAAAAAAAGTTTGATAAAAGTTTTATTATGAAAAGGAAGCCATTCATTTATAGGAGAATGATAAGAAAAAAGATGCAGTTTGAAAGGGATCAAAAATTAATATGATGTATGCATATGCATGAAGTTTTAAGAAATCTATTGTTATCTTGAATTATGACTGCTATAAGCTTGTAATAATTATTAAATTATCTTTAATGTGTCTGACATGGTGCTAGATATCAGGCATAAAGAGATTAATTAGAGCGTATGTCCTGCCTTTCAGGGGTATGCAAGCTAGAGGGAGTTGAAAGCAACTAAAAAACACTTAAATCAATAATGTGGAAGACAGTACGAGGCTCTGTGGGAACAAAGAGGGGATAGCCTTGCGGTGTTAAGGGAAAGCTTTGAGCAGGAGGTACTATTTAAACTGAATTTTGAAATATGAATAGGGATGTGCTGGTTGGTTAGACAGAGAGGAAGATGGAGCAAAGATGTGAGAAAGAATTTGTATATTCTGGTTGGAGTCGTGTATGTGCTATGTGACACCATAGCAGAAGACTGTGATGGGAAAAGAAAAAGGGAGCAAATTATGGTTTTGAATTCCAGATTAGAGAATACATTTTTATTTTATTCTCTAGATGATAAGAAGCTGCCAAAGAATTTTAAGCAAGGAAATATAACTTGAATAGGCTTGGGTTTTTAAAAATGATTTCTATGGCCAGAAGATGGAGAAAGACAGTGTGGCAAGGTAGAAGATTGATATTTTAGCCCTCCAGTAGTTTCCAAAGTCTGTTCAATCAAACGTTGGTTTTAGGGGATGTCCATGAAGAGTGTGTGAAAAAGGATGCGTGATCGGCCGTGTTTTGGAAATGCTATGTTTAGCAAAGATAAACAGGTTTATCGTTGTACTATTGTTACTCTTATACTCATAGTAATTACTATCATAGAACTTACTAGCAAATTCAGTATGTTAATGTGCATTGAGCATCTAGAAAATGGGAGACATATTATATGGTATTTTACAAATATCATAACCATGGGCCATCTATATTCCCTCCTCCTGCCCACTGTCACCTGCCAAATTTTATATGGCATTCTTTTGAATTTTTAGTAGGACTAATGTTTAGGCTGAATTTCTCAACTGGGTTTCTCTGGGAAAATTAAGCCCTGTAGAAAATTATTTGAGTACGTCTTGGCAATTCTCCTGAGTGTGACCCATAGGAATACCATTCTAGATGCACAGGAGAGAAGCTAATTACTTACGTACAGTGAATGCCCCTAACATGAGAGAAATGATGGGAGATAATAAATTATGAGTGCTGGAGCTAAGAGCAATGGTAGTATTAATAAAGAGTCTCATACAATTTAGTGACTCACTTTGTTGCTGTTGTGAATGTATGACTCCTGTTTTCATAGGTTTTCTTAATTGAAAATACATGAACACATTAAAAAGAACCTCACATACATATATATTTCAATTTATCAGTCTACTGTTTTTTCTTCATAATTATATGAAATCAAGGCAGAGTTTATTCAAAACTTTTTAAAGACACCTTAATATACGGAACTGACTTTTTCCTGTAGAAAGTAATGGGTGGGAGAAATTTGCAGCTCAGAGAGTCTGAGGATATATGTTTCAATAAAACTGGCTATTTTATTGACTCATAGGAAGGACATTGGAAATAGAGTAAAGATCACATGGAAAATTACGAGGGAATTAGACACTGAGAGAAAAACGCTCCAAAAGATAATTATTTCAAGAGGCTGACGATGTAAGTGGTAGGAAAAGCAAACGTGGACTTGAATAAGTTATTTGATCAGAATGATTAGTAGTTACATAATAATTGTGGCTTAGGGATGCACTGAATACTAAAACATTATTAGAAATAAAAGTTTTTAAAAGCAGTATGTTACTGAAAATACGAAATGTGCCTTGTAGATGCCTAAAACTCACACAATTAACATTTTAAAGTATAATTTAAGGCCATTTATATTTTTATTTTGAGAGTGAAAGCTATTGAATAGTGCAGTGAGCAAAACAATTTCATCACTACTGGAGATTGATTTTCAGTTCAGTAATCAAGAGAAAGGAATTTAAATTTTGCTGCCCTTAAAAGATGTCGTGTAGAATTATAAGCAATACAGAAACCACAAGAGAAGTCTTGTTTTTCAGAAACAGCTTGATTGGTAGAAGATTTCTTTCTCTTTTAAAAACAGTGCTATTTTACCAGTTGGATAAATTGTCTCTTTCCAACTATTGACTACAATGTCCCACACTGACAAGATTTCCTTTATAATTTTAATTGATTCCTGGAATTAGGGAAGGTTGGATTTCTCGTACTAATTTGTGATTTTCTATTCTGTTTGCCATACTATACAATGTGACTGATGTAAAATATAAGCTTTTATATTGTAAATAAATTGTATTCATTTATGTTGGTACCTAAAATTAGAAAAAATATTAATTGGGATGGGTTTTTAATATTTAAACATGATCCTATAGTTTCTGATTCCTTCCTAAGATAAAATCTTTAAGACACATGAAATATTTCTTATGTACATTTCACGAAAATCTAGACTTGTAGAGCCACTTTTATGTACATGGAATCAAGTAATTTTGATTCCTAAGGGATTTAGCAACAAAATGTAGATGGTCCCTATTGTTCATTATGATGGGCTTTTTAAAAATACTTTGAATATGTGAAAATATAACCTTATATTTAAACAGTATAGCATTTTTGCGATACCTGGGTCGCTCAGTTGGTCAAGCAAGCACCTCTGGATTTTGGTGCGGGTTATGATCTCTGGATCATGAGATCAAGCCCTGCATGGGGCTCCCACACTCTCTCTCTCTCGCTCTCTCAAATAAATAAATAAATCTAAAAAAATTATTAGTATCGCATTTTTATTTAATTTGATGCTTATTAGTTTTGATGTATATGTAATTTGTGATAAATTCTGGCATATTAAATACATTAATATTTTCATTTTTTTTCCTTTTCTCTTCATTTTAACCTTTCTTTCTGTTACACCATTTACATTTTCTTAAGCTTCAAAACCCAAAGCACTTACTTTTGCTAAGCCGTTTCATGAGCACTTTCTTTCAAGATCTTTAATTTCTCCCATTATTCTTCTTGGTGATCACTGACCGGTTCTTCCAACTCTTGTTTTTTGGGTTTTGTTTGTTTGTTTGCAAAATAACTGTGAAGGCTTCCTGTAAGGCCAGCACCTCTGCTGCTCAAACAGAAAGAAACTTGTGCAAAGCTGCTGGTCTCTGTGTAGAGCAGGTAAGAGGCAGCAAATACTTCAAACAACATGTGCCTCAACTCATCTCACTTCCATGTGTCTTAATAACCAGCTCTACTTTTTATTTCTTGAGCTGTGAATCTTTTTGACTTCACTTGAATTCTGAAAACATGCACAGTATCTTCTTCCCACAGCAAAAACCTCAACATGCTCTGTGTTAACTCTTTAAAAATAAATTCTAGTTGAGTATCGACTTAACTTCTGTGACCTACCTAGGCTCTCTCTGACTGCTCTGTATCAGCCAAATCAGAGAACCTGTGCTAAGTAAATTCAACTCAATAACATAGATTCAATATCTACTCTTTAAAAATATTTAATGCCAGACTATCAGATGCAGGCATATCAGAGCTTCAATGACAATAAGACATCTTCCTGACTTTCAAGCTCCTAAAATCTAGTGAGGGAACAAGTCCCATTAATAGATAATATCAATATTGTAAGCTCTGGAAATGAGATGTGTTCAAGGTTCTACTGGAATCCATTAAGAAATCATTGGACCAATCTTGAAAGTGAAGCATATCTTTCTGAGAAAATTCTACCTTGGAAAGGTAAGCAAAATAGGAAGATATTTCTTTTTTTTTTTTTTAATTTTATTTTATTTATTTATTTGACAGAGAGAGATCACAAGTAGACAGAGAGGCAGGCAGAGAGAGAGAGGGGGGGAAGCAGGCTCCCTGCTGAGCAGAGAGCCTGATGCGGGACTCGATCCCAGGACCCTGAGATCGTGACCTGAGCCGAAGGCAGCGGCTCAACCCACTGAGCCACCCAGGTGCCCCAGGAAGATATTTCTAATAGCAGAATCCCAGAGGTATGAAGAATGGATATGAGAAAAACTGTTAAGTTTTATACTTTTGTTTAATAGAAACTGTTGGAATATTTTTAATACTTGTTTTAAAATACTTTTTTATCCTTCTGAATTTTAATCAAACTAAGATAGTGGATACAATTACCATGTCCGTTGTTCCTACTTAACAAATCACCACAAAATGTGGGGTCTTACAACAATGAACATTTATCAGACTCGCAGTTCTGTTGATTAGCTGTGTGGTTCTTCTGGTCTGATCTGGGCCTGGTAGGCCGGGGCTTGATTGCCTAGAGTGGCCTCACTCTTGTATCTAGTGGTTGGCAGAGTGATTAGTTTGGTTACTGGAGGGATCAGATAGGGTTTCTTGTCTGAGCTTTCCTTAATCTCTGATATCCAGGCTTCTTTATACAGTGGTTTTAAAGCTCCAAAGAGCTACGGGCCGGAGCAAAGCCCAATGTACAAGCACTTTTCAAATCTCTGCCTGAGTCACATGTCGTTGTTGTTTTTTAAATGCATCATTAGCCAAAGCAACTTGTATTGCCAATTCCAGAGACAATTTATGGAGAAAGAAACTCCACCTTCTTAAGGTAAATAGTTACAATCCAACTGGCAAAAAGATTACTTAATAAGGATAGGAAAAGTCTCTGACCATTTTTATAATCTATCAGGAACCCAGTAGGCTTTATAAAGTTCTATGATGTTTCTTCTTTTTTCTTCCCTTATTGTACTGCTTTCACCTTGAAAGACACATGCCAGTTTGCCTTGGAGCCAATTATTAATTATAAATTACAACAAGAAGGGACAGTCTATCTACTTGTTTTTGTTACTACTAATTGAATACATTAACTTCCTCTCAGATCCACTTTATTCTTTCTACTTAGCCTTCTTATTATAATCTTCCATAAACAAATGACCCCAAGTACTCTTTTTCCGTTAAAAAAAAATAAAAAATTACAGGTAAGAAAATAATTATTTTCTTTGAAAGGAAATCTGGAAATCATTTTTTTTTAAGATTTTATTTATTTATTTGACAGACAGAGATCACAAGTAGGCAGAGAGGCAGGCAGAGAGAGAGAGGAGGAAGTAGGCTCCCTGCTGAGCAGAGAGCCCGATGTAGGGCTCGATCCCAGGACCCTGGGTTCATGACCTGAGCCGAAGGCAGAGGCTTTAACCCACTGAGCCACCCAGGTGCCCCCCTGGAAATCATTTTTTGAAAAAAACTTTTTATTTATTTATTTGACAGAGAGAGACACAGCGAGAGAGAGGGAACACAAGCAGGGGGAGTTGGAAAGGGAGAAGCAGGCTCCCCTCGGAGCAGGGAGCCTGATGTAGGGCTCCTTCCCAGGACCAAGGGATGGTGCCCTGAGCCAAAGACAGAAGCTTAACCACTTAGCCACCCAGGCACCCCTGGAAATTATTTTTTCTGTGCTACTAAATTACGTTTCCATGCTACTCCATACACATGTTTTGAAATATTCTGTTTTTGTTTGATAGCTTTATAACTAGGCTTTTGTAGAATGCGTTGCCAATTTATTTTTTTTTTTCATGCTTTTAGATTGAGAGCAGCTTTTACAATATGTTTGATCCAGTTTTTCCCTAGTGTCTGAGGTACTCCTAGCTAGTGATCGAAACTCACAAGGTTGCTCACCTTGGCTTATGGCCTCCAGGGTGACCTTGGGAGCAGAGCCACCTGTAGCCACGACGATTCACACCTGGAAATTCTAGGGGCGGAAGCTTAGCTCACAGTTTTCTTTCTTTACTCAGACTATACCAACTGTCTCAGTAGAAACATATCCTACCAAAGGACTTTGCATTTGGGAGAAGGCAAATCTAATTTTTGGAGGTTGCTGCTTATGAAGCAAACATGGGGCTACCCATCCTAGTAAGAACAAATACTTAAAATTTTGTCTGTCTCAAGTTTTTGGTGGAGTTTTACCGATAGGAAGGGTAGAGCAGAGTAAAGGTATAAATGAAAAATACTTAGAAGTTTTTCTTATATAATTCAGGATTTTTCATATGCAATTATCTATAAATACTTGTATTTATATATAAACTTTATTTAGCAATTAACAATTTTACGTATATATATATATATATATATAAATAAAATAAGGTTGGCTTTAAGCTTTTTTCTCAAAATAGTTGGGGATTCTTAAACAATATAAAAAAATCATGAACAAGAACATTTCCCAATAAACTTAACATATTTAACTCATAAAACTAATTTCTCTACCTTTTGAAACCCATACTAAAATGAGTAAAGAGACTTTTTTAAGACATAAATTCTACAGCAATGGGAAGAATGGTAAAGGAGACAATAGTCAATTTGGGAAGCTGATAAGTAGATGGGTGAGTAGTAACTAATTGAGCATCCCTGAGAAATTTCATTTCTAAAGTGACATTGTGGAAAACCTAAAACCAACTATATTCAAAGGTCTAAGGGATTGATAGTACTAGGTCCTTCTGAAGGAGGACAATAATATTAACATAAAATTATTTAATATGCCAGACTCAGAGAAGCCCAGGTACTCGATTCTACACAAATGTCTCTTGTATGCCTTCTCTTCTCTTTCTCTCATCCTTTTTGCAGTATAGACAAAGAAAGAGTTTAGCTGAATTATTTCCTACTGTTGTGTATAGTGTAATGTAGTATAATGAATACTCTTATGGCTTGATTTAGTTTGAATTATTGCTTTTTTATCTTTTCCTACATTTTCTTACTTTTTTCTAGCTTCTTCTTTACCTATATCCCTTCTCTCTTATATAATTTATTTTAATAACAGGGATCAGTTGAAACCTGAAGGCTATAATGAAATTATCACAGATTAAATTCTTGTCTGGAATTAAACAATAGCAATGATGATAAACACAGAATAATAACTGACGATTTCTTAAGAAAGATGTTACACTCCTCCCCCTTTTCCCCTGTGGACCTCAAGATTCAGGAGGATCTCTAAAAATGTTAGTGTTTATAATTTTAAAAGTATTTTCATGATAAATTAGTAAAATCTTAGTGGAAAAAAATTACAAATTTTGACTTATTTTTCACTGAATTTTTTTAATGTTGGGATTTTATCATTTGTATTAATACTTTGTTCCTCTTCCTTCGAGTTTGAAAAAATTACACTCTTAACATTAATAAAAATCTGTGTAAGTGTATTAACCATTCCCAGTATAACCATTATTACCCTTTTTGCTCAGTGGTGCTTAGTTAATTCTTTGAAACAGCTAATTTTCCTTTTACTTACTGTCACCAGGATAGCAGAACTAATTAATCTGAGTACAACAAGGCAGTTTTTAGGGTTTTGTTTGTGGTTTTAATTTTTGCTGTGAAATTTAAAATTAAAAAAAAAGAAATACCTTCCTTTCTCATCTTAAAAGGGGAAAAGGCCAATTAGTCTCTACCTCCAGAATTCATTAAGGGAAGTCTAAGGGTAGAAGAAATTGCTGTTTTCATCTGTGTTGATAATTGTAAGCAAAATTTAGTCAGACAATTAGATCACAGTACTTATTCATCAAGAGGCTCCCTACATGTCTGTGGCCTCTTTTGGTATAATTTAAATCAAAATGATGTTGCTTTCTGTGTTTTCTGAGAGTTTACAGTACCAAGTTTGAGGCACGTTTGCAAAATAAAGACGATTTTGGGACTAGGTCTCTCTTTTAGACATTGCAAAATAAAAAGATAGTTTTTAAAGGAAAATTATATACAGTTGTTGACCTGACATCAGTGAGCTACGTCTTCATTTTATTTTAAAATATTCTATCCATCCTCCTATATTCAGATTGGAGATATACTGTTAAAATAAGTTAATATTAATCCAAACTGAAATTGATACTTGTATTATGGCTGTTAGATTAAAAAAGAAAGAAAGTAGTCCATATAATGTTTTCACGTTACGGAGAACTCCTATCTTAACATTCTCACCATTGCCTTCCATTTCCCCAAAGCTTTTCTCACAAATTCAGGCTGATCTGTTAAGATATCATTTTATACATGTTGTGAGGTAATGATAATGAAATAACATCATCATCATCATCATCATGATCTGATGCTGTTAGATGATGATGATGATCTGATGGTCCTGGTGGCAGTGGTGGAGAAGAAAAGGAATAGTTAACATTTGTTAAGTCTCTTGTGTACCAGGCATTCTGGTATGCACTTTACGTGGATTATCTCATTTAATCCTCAGAACAATGAGGTAGATAAAACTTTTAAAAGCTTGCATTAAAAAACGAAAAAACTGGACCAAAGAGAATTTAAAACATTTCCCAGAAACAGTGCGCTGAAATCTACCTGGTCCTTTGCAGGAACCGACTCCAATTGTAGAAGTCTTTTTCCTCTTCCACAATGGCAAATTTAGTCATAAAGTAGCTATGATGATGCCGTTCTTCTCAAGAAGACTTGAGTAAAAGTTGGGAAAACCCATTGTTTAGTCTCTAGTTCTTTTATCTCGGAAGAACAACAACAACAAAAAAAGATTGAAAAAAAAAAAAAGTTTAGATCTTACCATGGTCATATTTATAGGCTGGTAAACAGGTAAGGATTTTAAAAACTAACTTGAAATTCTTTGCCTGTTTAACAAATAATGCTCTTTTCTACACAGTGTCCTAGAGTAGCATTTGCAGTTTGAAGCAATAACCTAGTCTCACCCTCTTCAAACCTAGGACCCTAGTCTGCTGTTCCATTTTGTCTTTGCCACACGTCTTCCTCTCCAACCTAAGGTCCCAAGTTGTTCTTCCCTGACTCAGTGTATCCATCCATTCACATCTTCTTGATAAAACCAGTCCTTACACAGTGGTGTCCTGATTTTCCAAAAGACCATTGCAATCAGTGTGCTTCGGCTCTTTCCAAAGTGGACCAAACAGAAGGCAAAAGGTAACTTTAAAAAAGAAGAAAGAAAAGGGATTGTGTTCAAGCAGATCTGTGTGGTCATAACCCCATATTTTAAGAAATTTTTAGTCTAAATGAATCAGCAACGCACAATACTGTATTATCTTTTTTTATGAGATTTGAATTTTAGGATGTAATCCTTTTAGAAATACTTAAGGGAGTTCTTCAAAGATAATACACATTCATCTTTCAGGAACTGATAATCTCTCATCTTACCTGTGTTTGCCCTTAATGGCTACTCGTCTTGTCCCTCATCTTAATCCTTTTTAGCAGATATTTGTTGTGCTCCTGATATGTGTCGGGCACTACACTTGCTGATAAAGAGAACATAGTCTCTACTGAAGAAGACAAACAGTCAAATAATAACCCCGACAAGTATACTATTAGTCTGATATAAGCGCTTTGAAGGGCATGAGCACTGTTCTGTGTTTAACGAAGGAATCGTAGCTAGTCTGGGGGGTGGGGTCATGTATGGGAAACCACCCTTAAAGAGTCATGAGCTGAAATTACAGGAGAAGGATCAGGAGATGTGTGGAGGTCACATAGGAATAGTGTTTGAAGAAGAAGAAACAGTATGACCACAGGCTCTTTGGAGAAACTGAAAGACTCCTTGTACAGTATGTGATTGGAGCTCAGAGTGCACAGTGGTGAATGAATACACAGTGAGACTAGAGATACAGGAATGTATTAGATCATGTAAGGTCTTACTGGCCGCATTATAGCATTTTGGTATAAACCTAAAATCTTAAAGATCTGTTGACTGGATCCAAGCAATGGTGCAAAATAATCTGCTGGGTGGTTGCATTTTAGAAAGGTCTGGCTTCAGAGCAGAGTTAGATGGGAGCCTATCCAGAGTGGATATCCAGATTAAAGTTGGAAAACAGCTCTTATTGATTATTAGAATCTGAGGGAAGGGTGATCAGCAGTTGGAAAGTAGGAATGGACAGGATATAGGATATGAGGCCATGAGATATGTTCAGGGTAACTCCTGTTTTGTTGTTGTTGTTGTTTGTTGTTTATTTTGTCTTATATTGCTCCATATATAATAGTAAAGAAGAAAAAAAAATAGATTAGGTTCCGACAAAAGATGTATTCAGCAAATATTTATTGAGTGCCTACTCAAGTTCTTCCCATCCTGGGTTCCTTGGAAAAATTAAATCCTGAATGCCTCGTAAGGCATTTGTTGTGTGTAATTAATTACTATTTTTCTGTGTATCTATACTGAAACTTATTTTGTAAATTCCTTGGAAGAATTTGAGAAGATAGCCAGTCAAGTCATTTTACAGAAGGTTTAATTATCTTGCAAAACTCTAGTTGAGAAAGACTGACTTAATCCATGCCAGATAACATTCTTCCTATGCTCTGAATATAATGGATATGCGATGTCTTTAAGCATTTGACATGAAGAAAAATCATTATCATGACAAGATTAACTAGGACAACTTAATTTTATCTAATAGTTAAGGTACCTCAAAAGCAGCTTACATATTTTATTATATGTAGTTAAGAAATACATTTTAAAAACTTAGAAGACATCTTTTTAAAATTACACTATAGTATTAGATAATATGTATCATTAATGTACCCCTTTTCAGATACTTTAGAGATAAATTTTTGTCTTCTAAAAAATGCAAATGGGACATATTTGCAATTCTTTTTGAAGTATGCACAGCTTATTATTTTTGAAGTAGAAAAGTAGAAATTATCGTGGAAAATTTTTAGATGCTGATAAAGATCCCAAGAGAGACTTAAATGTTGAAAATGATATGTAGAAAATGAAACAGTGCCACCAAAATTTAAGATATAAAGTATTGTTTCTCATCCAGTCATTCAACAAGTATTTATTTAGTGCATGATATGTGCCAAGTAGTGTTCATGTGCTGAGATAAATCAATAAACAAACTGTATAAAATATGTTTTGGGTGGGGTAGGCCAGGTTGCTATACATATGAGGTGTTTGGGAAAGTCCTTGCTAAAAAATCATAAGCAGGATTGATAGTATTTGTTACAAAAAGTACATTGACTTAGTTTATAAACTTCATGTACTTTTATGCTCATTTTTTGCTCTTTTTGGATAGTAATCTTAGGTGCTAAATGGAATAAAGTCTCTCTCTATGTATATAAATTAATATATAGATTTCTATATATTAAGTTACAATATTAACTTATTTTTTATTAAAAAATGCTATATCTATATATATATATCAACCCTAGCTTAGATGTTTTCTGCTCTGTAATTTGAATAGATTTTCTCGCAGACCTTGTAGTCTCAACTAGAGGAAGTCAGGCAGGTATATAAAGCTGCATAATACAAAGCTAAGAACTTGAGTGGGATCACAACAGGTTATAGAAGAGCACACTGGTAAATCATGCGGTTTAATGTGGGTGTGGTGAGGGAGACTTCACAGTGAAGGTACAGGCTACTAGAAAGCAGAATAAAGCTAAATAAGGGTGTGGCTATGGGCACTCTAACGTATATCATTAAAACTATTTATTTTTAACAGTGAACAAATAAAGGAAAGATATTGCTTTGATTGACAGTATTTTCTTTGGCTCCATGCTCTATTATTTTTGCTATATATCATCAAACAAGGATCAATTGGTTCTGAAAGTGTGCTTAATTATTTATTAAGTAGAGATCCAAGTATTTGTAGTTAAATTCCATTAAATTATATTTTCCCAGCATTTTACAGTTTAGAGTATATGTTTGCATGGTCTTTTATTTGATCTTCATATCTAATAAGGAAACTATGGGTAGAGATATTTCTCACCCTAAAGTCTATAAGAATCAAATAACTGATGTATTTTAATATGATTTAATGATTTATTTTATTCAGAAATATGCTGTGAGAGTGATTAAATGAATGCTTTATGCAGAGTCAATTCTTCTCTTTGTGTCTTGAGCTCCCTTTTCTCTAAATATCTACATATTTGGATTAAACACCTTATCAATCAGTTTGGTTTATATTTATATATAATTCATAATTCAGCATATTTCTTCAAACATAAAAGTTTGGTAAGAAACAGATTGGAGTCATTGACTATATGCTACTTACATTCTCTTCAAACTTTTAAGAAGGTTTTTCTTCCTCTTTTGATCTCTGTTATATTATCCTGTTAGTACTTTCTACCCTCTGGCAAGGCTAAAGTGGTAAAATTTCTTCTTCCTCAAGAGAGATCAAGAATAACAACAATATAATTAATCATTAATTAAAAAATATATTTTATGGCTAAAGACATGTTTTCTTATTTATGCTTATGAATCACCTACTTTTTAAATTCCACTTTCTATTACACTTCTATGAAAGAAAATGCTAGAAGTAGTTTGGTCTGAGGAAAGAACCCAGGCTTTAAAGTGATATGCACCTAAGTTACATAAGAATTTTTATCAGTGAAATTACCTTATTCTAATCTTCCCTATTTTTATTATCTTAATCTCTAAAATGGAAATAATAGTATCAAATATGTAATTGGAATACAAATTAAATGAAATATCATATCATATTACCTTGCCACGTATCTGGCAGAGAACGTGCACAACTGTATTTCCTTTTGACATCTTGTCCTTTCTTAAAGTAAATGTGTACATTATAGTTGACCACCTAAAATAATATGCTGCATCAGTTCATGATTTTAATCCAGATATTGCTCTTTCTCAAATAAATTAGAGAAACCTTCTACTCTGTGTTGCTTCTGATTAATTTTTATAATTTTTTAAATCATTTCCTTCACGTTTCAAGAGGTATTACAATTCTGCTATTCCGTAGAATTTTCCATCTTTACTTGATCTTATTGCCTTATTTTCTACTTACAGCTTGTGAAAAATGAAAACCCTCTTTTCTGAAATGTTCACATATTTTCCTTCCGAACTGGTAAATTGATAACTATTAATAACAAATACTACCTCTCAGTATTTTGGATTACAATAACAGACTGCATTTGAAAAAGTAGAGTAAGTCATGATGCAAACGGGACAATTTCTTTCTTAGCCCACCTTGCCTGCTTATAGTGCCTTAATTTTCCAATCATTTACACCTTTTTTTAAAATTTACTTTTTTATTTTTTATTAACGTATAGTAGTATTAGCCCCAGGGGTACAGGTGTGTGAATTATCAGGCTTACACATTTCACAGCACTCACCGTAGCACATAGCCTCTCCAATGTCCATAACCCAACCCCCCTCTCCCTACCCTCTTACCCCCCCAGCAACCCTCAGTTTGTTTTGTGAGATTAAGAGTCTCTTACGGTTTTTCTCCCTCCTGATCCCATCTGGTTTCATTTTTTCCTTCCCTGCCCCCAAACCCTCCACATTGTCTCTCAAATTCTTCATATCAGGGAGATTATATGATAATTGTCTTTCTCTGACTGACTTATTTCACTCAGCGTAATACCCTCTAGTTCCATCCACGTCATTGGAAATGGCAAGATTTCATTTCTTTGGATGGCTGCCTAGTATTCCATTGTATATATATACCATGGACGGCCACATGCATTTACACCTTTTTTTGCATTAAAGTGTGTTTTAAAATATGAACACATTATTTTGATGATTATCTTTGAGTCACTGTCATATATGTGATTGGGTGGGATAAGGATCAAAGAGAAGAAAGGAAATGTGGAAACAAGGGTATGATGTTGGGAGCTAACCTGAGTAACTGACTTTAGGACCAAACTGCTGCATATTACATAATAGCTCTTCTTGGATTTAACTTGATAATATGGTAGGAAGAGGTAAGCATTATAATAATAATATAATAATGGAAATAATTGCAGCTAATACTCCCATAACATGGCTGGTGTGAGGCTTGCTATCAATTTACTTAATTCTATAGCAGTTCTTAAATTTGAGTACTATTATTGTCTCCTATTACATTATGAGAACACTAGCACAGAGAGGCTAAAAAACTCAGTAATCACACACCCATCAAGTGCTGAAATCTGAATACAAATCTTTTTTTTTTTTTTTTTAGATTTTATATATTTATTTGACACACAGAGAGATCACAAGCAGGTAGAGAGGCAGGCAGAGACAGAGAGGGGAGCAAGCTCCCTGCAGAGCAGAGAGCCCGATGCGGGGCTCGATCCCAGGACCCTGAGATCATGACCTGAGCCAAAGGCAGAGGCTTAACCCACTGAGCCACCCGGGTGCCCTCTGAATACAAATGTAAGCAGAGGTGATCCCACACTCTGTCTGCTCTTAGCTAGGACACTGCACTGCCGATCTGATGAGGCTTCCTGTCCCAAACTACTGCTACTAAGGCAATGACTTAATGATTAGTAGGATGGAGATAATGCATGTTTCAGATTCTTTGACAAAGTAGAGGAGTTCTTGGGGGACTACTGAGTATTTATAATGTGTTTTACTCACAACTGAGTTCATTAAGCAATTTCATTTAACATTGTACATCTCACTGATGATAACTTTAATTATAAATGAAGGGTAAGAGTTTAAATCACAGTTTGACATCTTATCCTGCCTAATTAGAAAGTTTGGATATGGCTCCAAGCCTTAGAGACTGTTGCTTCTTTTCTCTCCCAGAGCATCCTTTCCATTTTTTTGCTCTTGTTGTTGTTGTTGAAGTTTTAGGGGCAGTATTTATTTCTCAAAGAGATGTCTATAAAGAACTTGGGAAGTGTTTTGCCTAAACTCAACGTTTCCTACTTCAAAATGTAGTTTAGGGACAGTTCTGTTTAAGAAACTTGGTATTAAAGAAAAGAAAATTAGTTGTTGCTCTTTTGGATGGTATATAAAACCCCTGGAGAATAAGTGCAGCCATGACATGGTAGTGATACTTTCTGTTTACATAGCACCTCTTCTACAAAGCAAATACAGCCTTGCCTGCTTGAGAGCCTTTGAGTCTCTGGAATGTGAGATCTTGTGACCTCACTCAACTAACAAATCAATGCTGAGAAGAGGAGTGAGACTATGGTGAGAATGATATGATTTGCAGATCAACAGGGTGAGAATGAGTGCAACTTACCATATACAGTAGAGACTCTCTTTTGGAAACTTTTTGCCTTAAAACTACTGTGGAGAAAAAAACCAAAAAGATTCATTTTCATTTTCTGAAGGGACAACTTGTAACATCCATAAACAATGGATGCTGATATGATTAGAAACTGGTAGGGATAAATGTATGTCTCCTTGCCAGTGTAATGAGATTAGTTATTTTTGTCCCCCCTTCTTACTTTATGGACTTGTATTTGAATTTTAACACACACATGTTTCATCTTTATTCAGAGCCTTCCATTTTTAGTATCTGAAGTTGTACTACATGTTTTTCTTCCATTTTTTAAAAAAGTCCAAATAATTTGAATTAATCAAAAAAAAAATCACAATACAGACTTCTAGAAGCAGAGTCACTTGCACTGAACATGTGTCCTAATTGTATCCATGTGTTGGCATGATATTCTGTAGAGACTAATTCTAATCAATCCTGTCTAAACAGTCTGGATTTCCCATCAATTACTATACTAAGTTGTTGACAAAATTCCTGCCAATCTTTGGGTGTATGCCTCCCAGTAAGTACTGCCATTCGAACACCCCAGAGTGAGAGCAACATGACAGATGTCTTCATCTCTGTATTTTGAATACCCACCTTGTTTAAATGTGAAATGCGACTCCTGTGAAATCAGTACTTCAAGGGTATTGTACTTTTCATGGTTTTCACTGTACTATATAGATTGAAACAGTTTTCTGAACTGAATTGACTATTAAATGATTATAATATGTTTATACACATGTAATATTTCAGGGATACCTTAACCTTCCTAATATAATGTTGCCGAAATGTAAAGTAAGGTACTCTTATGCATGACATTCTGTTTTAATCATAGATCTTTTTATTGCAGATAATAGGATCTCAGTAAAGAATCCATTGATAAAAAAGAAAAAAAAATGAAGTATACTGTGTTGTCAACTGACTTAACATTGTTCTATAACAAAGAATTATAAAAGACATGAGGGACCCAGGATCTGCTTGTTTTTCCTATTCTCTCTACTTTCTGTTTCTCTTTTCTCCTTGTACTTTGTCTCTCTCCCTCTCTTTCTCTCTCTCTTCACTCTACTTTTTCACTGTTACATGTTTTTAACAGCCGCTGCATGTACATAGCTAAAAAGTCACATAGAAATAATGTCTACATGTCTGTAGTTTAAGAAACCATTCGAGGATAACTAACCAAATACCCAGGAAAGAACATTTGGGTTAGATTGCAAATCTTAGCCACAAAGTAGATACATGAATACATGTGAAGTGCATATTTAATTATGGAGCCTTTTTATGAACAGGACGTAGACAGTAGTTCTCAAAGATGTTGTAGGCAGACACCCTGAAAGACGTCGACTTACATTATTGTTTAGAGAACATTGTAGTTTGATCATTAAGCTATAGGTTACTGAGAAAGGATGAGAGTCTTTTCCTTCACGAGACTCCTTCCTAGTCTACATAATTCTGATTACTAAAATTCTGATTACTAAATATATATTTATTGCATGATTCAATAGTTGAAGTAATGGATATCAGGCATAGCTATCAGAATCTCAGTTTACCTGAATAATTCCATTTTTCCCCCCAACTCCCAAGCTACATAGTGTGACAGTTTTCTTTGACTAGTCCTTTTCTCATTTTTTTTTTCTTTTTTACAACACTCTTGGAGGTTTTACTTGTTGTTGCTTTACCATGCTCAATGAATTTGCATTCTTCTCACTATTTCCGTTGATATCTCCCTAATTCTGATTTCATCTGCCTCAGCACTTTCTAAATTCGGCTTTGTGGAATTGTCATATCCACTGAGATATTAATGAGTGTTCTGGAAAAAAAATAAAGATTTCTAAGGTCAAATAAATTTGATAATGCTACATACTATATCGCCCCTTGGAGATTCAGGGTGTACGTTAGTGCTTTGAGAAGTTCTATAATAAAAAAACTGCTTAATGTTGATTATCCCAGCATATCTTTAAAGCATTTGACCAATGAATCCTTTTATCATGGAATATCTATTAGTATCTCATGAGACTCTTATTCTGTCGATCAATGTTTGGAAAACGCTGAGGTAGACCATTAGAAGGGATTCTTTACTGCTTTCTCTTTGTTTATTGTCTGTCTGAGTTTCTACATTCTGCATGTTGCATTGAAATAATAATTATGAAGTAGCAGTATGTAGTAGGCATAAAGAAAGGGTTACTTAACTTCTGTGGACTAGACTAACTACCCGGAGGAAGAAAAACTGAGTTTAATTAAAATCAAATTATTTGCTAAAATAGAACATTTGCTAGTTACTTTTAAAATAAGCTTAAGTTAACTGTGAAAAGAATAAACTAAAGCCTGTTATGTAAACATGTGCTACAGAGGTGTCTAGGAGGGAACTATGAAGCAAAATATCTAGACAGCTTCTTAAAACACATATGAAGTCACAGATAATAATTGCTAATAGTTAAGATAAATCAAACCATATTAATTTTGAGCATGGGTTCCTTAATTTTTATTTGCCTATATCTATATGTTATTTTATTTAAAATGATAATACTAGGAAATGTTTCCCAGTTTTAAATTCCTGCCCAGAAAAACATTTATTTTTGTGTACTAGAAATTTTAAGGCTATAATAATTTTTATACATTAAATAAAATGTCTACATAAATATTATGAAAGTCACATGAAGAGTGAGAATATGTTATTGAGTCTCTAAATCTCCATGAGTATTAGCTTGTTCTTTTAAGTTAATGAAAGGAAGCAGTAGTCATCATCAAAGCATATATTGTTTAAAAATCAATGAGGGAACTGCCCTCTGTGTTGCTCTTTCCACTTTAATTTTTTTTTTTTTTTCTCTTTGCCCAGAAGCTTAGAAAGAGTCTTTGTTCAGCCTTTAGATGTACAGTCTGGTGTCATGCCTGTTAAGTCCATGATAAAAATGATCTAGATACTGGTCCTTGATGTTTTATATCAGGAAGCTAATTATTGTCTCCCTTTTCAGAGCCTCATTACCCCCAAACAACTTCTCTGTTCTCATGCTTATTTTATTTCTCTTGCTGAGGATAATTGCCCATAGTTCTTATTACTTTCCTTTAAGGTGTAAATATAAATTATCAATACATTGTTATTATTGGCTCAGGTAAATGACCTTTGTGGTTTTCCAGAATGTTTTCCACCTTAGTTGACCTACCATTTATTGGGTGTCCTTGATGTACTATATACGAGTCCATGTTATTGACAATTTAAAAGGCTCATTACTTTTTTTAAGGAAATAACATTGATAACTTTTCAAGTTTGGAGCTTCCCAGTAATAACAGTGATGTTCACATCTTACATTTGAAAAGTGACTTACAGGTTTTCAGATGTACCTTCACACGTATTATTTTATTTAGTCCTTGCAGTAACTGGGTAAGATTATAGACATTATTATTCCATATGAGGAAGGAACAAATTGCATATTGAAGAGTCAATTATATTGTGTTCTCATACACATAGTAACTTTTGGAGCTAGGACTCCAAAGTTCTCATTCCTTTATTCCTGAAGTAGTAACTTAAAACTGGATTGATACTGCAGTTTTGAGTTTTATAGGATGGGTATCCTTTGGCATACACACTCAGGCTTAACATCTGTTTCATGCACAGTTCTAAGTTTATCTTTTGTGTGTCTCTTTATAATGAATAAAGTGGAAAAAATAAATAAAATGAACAGAATCTCAATATTAATGCTAGGTGCAGATAACGTCTGAATTGCAATATTCTATTAGCATAGGACTTCACATCTTCTATCGACACAGAAAAGAAACAGATCCTAGTGTTCTGAGAAGTAAAAACGGTGTACCAGTCAAGAGTTCCTTATAATGTCCGACCACCTGGGTTTAAATGCACCCCTTTTAAGCTCTGTAACCTTGCCCAAGTTACTGAAAACCCATTTTTCTTACCCGTAAAGGGGGCAGCAGTAAGTATTTTCCCTGTAGAGCTGTTTTGAAAATTAAATGGCATAATATGTTGTAATGCCCTCAATACAGTGTGTTTACTTAGTGAACACTTGTTCACTTGAGCTGTGAAAAAAAAAAAAAAAAGGGATGTAAATTCCAAACACTACGAGACCACTGGAACATCAAAACACACAGGCATGATGGAAAGAGAAAAATGAAAAGGGAGAGAAATGGGGAAGTGAGAAAGGGTAATTAAAAATAAATGTGGTGAGGCTGCTGTTTCTATTTAGGATGGAGAATGTTGCAAGAGAATGCCCTTCCCAGCCTCGCCATAAAAACAAGCTGAATAAACAACAAGATCATCTATTTTAGCTCATCAAAGAGTCAGGCCCAAAGCAGTGGAATAAATTAAAATCTAAGATTTGACAAACCTCTCCTAGGATATACAGTACCCATGGCTGCTTTCATTTTTGAGATGTGGGAGGGGAAAGTCACTACAGATGCAGTTAAAAAAGAAAAAACACACACACACACACACACACACACACACACACACACGGCTGAACTTTGAACATTTTAAATGCTGAATGTGGGCTGGTTTAGGAGTTTAGAATTCCTAGGAGTCGAAGATGCAGGGAGAATCTTGTCTTGGTCTTCTCCCTTTGGTCGTCGTCACTGAGAGCTCATGAAAGAGATGGGAGAGAGCAAGAAAACCCACAAGTGCATCTGGGGAGCAGCACAGTAAGTGGCCAGAGTGCGGAACATGAGCACTCTGCAGCCTGGCCTTGCGTTGAACAAGTTGGGGAGAGGTGGCCCCCATCTGAGGCTCAGAGACGCACCAGGCTGGAGCTTCAGCTGCGGGGGGGGGGGGGACCTGTGGTGGGGGAGGCCTAGAGGAGCTAAGACTTCCCACACAGCCTGCTAGTGGCTGAGGGCAATGGGAAAGCTGGGAGAGGACCGGCAGGGGTCTCCACTATGTGAGTCCCTGTGTGTCTTCCATTAGGGGAGGGAGCAGAAGTGGTGAGAGAAGTCACAGATGCAGAGTCTGTTGATGGTGGAGCAGCAGTGCCTGCCCGTGCACTGAAGGCAGAGATGAGAACTGCGAGAACCCCCACGGGCACTCTGGGCCCTTGTTCAAGTACCAGAAGTGGCCCTGGATCCCAGGGGTGGGCCAGAGATACATCTCTGTATCAGAGATACAGAGCTGAGATACATCTCTGAGGCATCAGAAGACAAAGTACAACAACTAAGAAAATGGGCACTTAGACTCCAAGTCCTGCCAAAGAAAATGTTCTAATTTTGCTCTCATCCTTTAAGCCAGTGGTGAACTGAATTTAATTAAAATGATAACAGAGCCCAAACCCATTGTATTAGTTTGAGCTATGCCATAACGAACAACTAGAAACTGAGTGGCTTAAATAACAGAAATTGACATCTCATTTAGGATGTCAGCAGAGTTGAATTGTCATCGTCTCCTCCTCCGCCGCCGCCGCCTCCTCCTTATTTTAAGATTTTATTTATTTAATTAGAGAGAGAGAGCATAAGCAGGGGTGAGGGGGAGAGGGAGAAGCAGGCTCCCCCTGAGCAGGGAGCCCAGGCAGGGCTCCATCCCAGGACCCTGGGATCATGACTTGAGCCAAAGGCAGACGCGTAACTAACTGAGCCACCCAGGCATCCTGAGAGCTGATTCCTTCTAAGGCCTTTTGCCTTGGCTCGTTAGATGGCCGTGTTCACTCTCTGTGTTCACATGGTCTTCCTTTTGTGTGTTTGTGTGTTTAGATTTCCTTTTCCATAAGGACAGTGGTCATACTGGATTAGGGTCCACACCCTAATATATCATATAATCTTGATTGCCTCTTTAAAGGTAAAGACCCTATTTTCAATACTAGGGGTTAGGACTTCAACATATGAACTTTGAGGTGACACAGTTGAGCTCATAACATCTATCTAAGCTCTACACTAGGTTGACTCAACCAGCTATACTAACAACCAGTCCAAACAAGAGATGTGCCCTTTTCTGTCTAAATGTTGTTTACTTCAGTCCATGTTGTTCTTTAGCATACAATGTTATAAGAAGAAAATTGCAACACACACACACACACACACACACACACACACAAGAAAATGTGATGCATGGCCAACGGAGTAAAGAGTCTTTAGAACCAGGTCCAGACATAGTCAGGATGTTGAAGTTACCAGATAGGATTTTTAAAATACCTACAATAAATGTATTAAGGACTTATTTTAGGAAGATGGACAGCATATATGAAAAGATGGGGAACTTCAGCAGAGATATAGAAACTGTGAAAAAGAATCAAATGTAAATACCAAAAATGAAAAATACTACATTGGACATGAATAATTATTTTCATGGGCTTACCAGTAATCTAACACTTGAAAGGAAATGTCAGTGAACCTGGACAAACACAAGGCAGTAGAAACTCTCTAACTTGAAGCACAGGGAGAAAAATAACAGAGTAACTGATTTCTGTGGGACTATTTTTAATTGGACTCCCAAGAGGAGTAGATAAAGAGAATGGAAGAAAAATACTTGAATAACTAATAATTTTCCAAAATTCATGAAAAACATTAACCCACAGATCAAAAAGCCAGAGAACTTAAAACAGTATAAATACAAGGAAAAACATACATTGGCCTGTCTTAATGAAACTCTAAAATCAAATATAAAGAACACTTGGGAGTGCAACCAGAGGAAAAGGACACATTAAATTTAACAAGTGATAGGAATGATCATTGGTTTACTATGAGATGCAATAGAAGCCATGAGAATATAGAATAGATAATGTCTATCAACCTTACAATTAATATTCCACAAAAAATATTTCTCAAAAAAGAAAGTGAAATGAAGACATTCTCCTAAATTAAAAAAAAAAAAAAAGCCAAATTTGTCTCTAACAATTCTCCATTACAAGATATGCTTTAAAAAAAAAAATGATTCTTCAGTATTCAGCAAATAATACCATATATGTATCTGGTAATGTTTCAGGTGAAGAACACCTCAAAAACTCATATGTCAATAAATATAAAGAGGAACTTATTCTTATAGATGGATATCTATGAAATTATAGAGAAGCATATGTAGGAATATTTCTATATAATGTGTACTAATATATGTTTACATAATAAATATACATACATATTATTAATCTTTTTAAAGGCATCCTCTGATTAAGGAAAAATAATAGCAACATGATGTATTTATAGCACATATAGAAGTAAAACATGTTAATAAGGGCACCTGGGTGGCTCAGTGGGTTAAAGCCTCTGACTTCGGCTCAGGTCATGATCCCGGGGTCCTGGGATCAAGTCCCGCATCAGGCTCTCTGCTCAGCAGGGAGCCTGCTTCTCCATCTCTCTCTGCCTACCTGTGATCTCTGTCTGTCAAATAAATAAATAAAATCTTAAAAAAAAAAAAAACACATGTTAATAAGAACACAAAGGATGGGTGAGAGATAATTAGGAATATACTGTTGTAAGATCTTTATGTTTCTTATGACATTAATTAAATATTTCTTGAAAGTAGGATGCAATAAGTTAAAAATGCATATAGTGATGTTTTAAGCAGTAACTATAGTCAACACAGAGGCATTATTCTAAGTGGAATTATGTCCCTTCCCCCCCGAATTCATATGTTTAAGTCCTAACTCCAACACCTCAGAAGGTGACTTTGTTTGGAAAAAGCATCATTGCAGATGTGATTAATTAAGGCGAGGTCATGCTGGGGTACAGGGGGACCCTAATTCGGTGTGACTGGTATCCTTATGTGAAGGAGAAATTGGAACACAAACACAGGGAAAATGCCATGTGCAGAGAAGGCAGAGATCAGGATGATGTTTCACCAAGCCAAGGAACACCAGTGACTGTCAGCACATCTCCAGAAACCAGGCGAAAGGCCAGAACAGATGACCCCTTCTCAACAGTCAGAAGAAACCAATTTTATGGACACCTTCCTCTCGGACTTCTAGCCTGTAGATCTGTAAGACTGTTCATTTCTGTTGTTTAAGCCACCCAGTTTGTAGTATTTTGTTACAGCAGTCCTAGCAAACTAATCCAGGTGCAAATAAAAAGTTAGTGGACGATAACAGGGAATATTGAAAATACTACATTTACCCATGTCCATGACAAGACAGAAAATAGGAACAGGGAAGCAAAATATGGATTGGATGAAATGAACTCAAACACCTAGATAGTATTAAATCCAAATATTATGATGAATGCATGGAATATATTTTAATAATAGATGGACCAAATAGTCCTATTAAAAGACAGAAATTGTCAAGACTGGATAACCCTTTTGCCGTTTTCTTGTAAAAATTAATATACATTGACTTAATGACCCAGTAATTCCAATCTTAAATATTTATGAAAAATGAAAACAGATATCCACAAAAGTACTTCACAAGATGTTTACACTAGCTTTACTGATAATAGCCCCAAACAGGAAATAGCCTATAGATGTTCATCTATTGGAGAAGGGATAATTTGTGGCCTGTTACTACAATATGAGATTTCTCACAAATAAAGAACAAACTTGGTACATGCCACAAAATGAGTACTCTCAAAATCATAGTCGAGTGAAATAAACCAGACACCACAAAGTACGTATTTTATGATTTCTTGGTAATGGAAATCAGATGATTTGTTTGTTTGTTTGTTTTTCTTTGTTTTGTTTTGTTTTGTTTTTGGCGCCAGCCAAGGGGAGATTCAGTGGAAAGGCATGTGTGGGAACTGGTGTAATGATGTAGTGGTTTGGGTTAGATGAATCTAGGCATCTGTCAAAACTGATTGAAATATATTTAAGATCTTTTCATTTTATTTATGCAACTTGGAAAATAAGTTGGAATTTAAAATACCCTCACATTTCCTTATTCTGGAATACAGTCTTTTTGTTTTGTTTGTTTGTTTGTTTATCATTAGTGAGTGAGATGTACTATGTTTTAATCTAGTAGTATCCTACTCCTATAAATAGTATTAATGTTTATACTCTGACTTTTAGTTTACAAAGTATTCTACACATAAAGTATTTTATTCAGACTTCAAAATCACTCTGAGTTAAACAGGAAAGGCCCAGCATGATTATCTCTAATTTATAAAGGGAATGATACTACTCATATGTTCCTTTATCCAGAATCAGTGAGGTGATCAGTGGCCAAGACAAATCTTAAGTAACAGTATTTCGACTCTGACTCGCTTTAGGAAATTTCTTCTACCAAATGCTCAGTAGTATGTAAATTTATTTCCTCCCCTCTCACCTTCACTCAATTTGCTAGTTCTTCTGTCTCATTTATTTAAAGTAGTTCTCTTTTGGCATCCGGGGGCATAAGGCTCGGTGACCTGTTGAATTGACTGTTTGGCCTAAGCCAGTCCCACTGCACTTACATGCCCTTCACTGAAAGCAGCCAAGAGACCAAAGACAAGGCTGAGCCTTTTTCCTGTGTATATGCACTAGGTTCAGAAGTAGACAGAATCCCAACTCAAAGTATCTTTATACTCTAAAGTAGAAAACCCATGTTTAAACCGTATTTTTGCCATCCCCCTTGCCCTACCTTGACAAGGCTATCAGATAGATGCGTTGTGATGATTATTAAGAGATTTTAGGTCTTTGCAACATTCTTAAGGATAAGACTTTGGAATGAAATTTAATGTTTTATGTGAATAATTTAATATCCTAATAATAAAATGATCATGCACAATTTTTTAATTAGAAGAACTATCTCCCAAAATAGACTTAAACATTACTGCTGTGTTCTGTAATTGGTTATCAAAACTTACATCCTGGTGAGATTTCAAAAAGGACATCCAAGAGTTACATTTGCAACTCAACATAGGAAAGGGTGAATATAAATTAAAATCTCTCTCTGGAAAGTAGGTTTATCATCTAAAATAGGACTGATTCGTTAGGGGAATTTATTTTACTCAATTAATAAAATATATTATAATCTCCTGCTGAAGACTCTACCGCAGCAAGTATAAACCGAAGTAGCAGAGAGGTCATAAAATCTCATTAAAAAGGATTTTAAAATTGTAGTCTCAGTAGTGGGTAAAATTAAAGAGAATGAGTCCACACATATTTCTCATTCAGAATTATGCGTTCATAATCCTAATTTTTAAACTTCAGTGCTATAGCCCATATTAAATTCTAATTAATATTCACCATCTTTTCGAATAATTTTCGTTGTCTATCTAGATTTCTCCGTAGTCCTTCGTGTTACAGATTACATGGAAAAACAATGGAGACCATCATGTATCTCAAAGTCTAACCACTACTCAGACTCGTTAAAGGAGAATGGAATTCGTCTGAAGAAAGGACTTTGGACTTTCCTGCAGACAGTTGGAATCTAGGGAGTGGTTCGGAGTATAATATCCTTACCTCCCCGAGCAACAGGGGTTAGAATAGTTAACACCTCTTTTTGCTTTTAGCAGACTAACTACTCAGAATCATTTAAAGCTCTGTGACCAAATAATCAGATTATATCATGCTGCTGGGAGCCAGAGCTGCTCAGCTGCGGAATATGGCAAAGGAAATGGTTGAATATACCTTTATTTTTAATAGAACAAAGCAGGAAAAAAAGTAGTTAAATAGTTGACTAGTTAGTTAATTAGTTAAATAGTTAATTAAATAGTTCATTAGTTAAATACTAATATGATGTTTTTAGCAGATGTCATCTTTTGAGATTAAGTTATGTAACAGATGATTCTACCACTGACAGCCTCCAGTGGAGGTGACTTTTGCCTCCAGTAGACTGAAGTGAGAAGCTTAATATGCCCTGCCCCCACTCAAGAAGATTCCTGTATACCTAGTTAGCCACAATAGCCTTTTTAGGGCATTGTGTGGGATTTTGTGAGCAAACAGCTGTTTATTCTCCATGTGACCTTATACTTGTGACATGTTTCCATCATCCTTTTTGATTTATTTGTCCATATCCATCCTTTCTCCATGGAATAATTCTATGAGTATGAAAACCGCTATCTATTGATGTATCTATATATCTATCTGTCTGTCTGTCTATCAGTAATAGTGATTCCGTCTCAGGACTTGCTACATATTTAGCACTCAGGCATTTGTGTGGAAAACTTTATTTTAAAAGTTTTATTGATTTCTACCACTTAATACTTAGGAAAAAGAGACCATTTTTAAACATTCTTTACACATGCTAATCAATAGGATAAATTGTTATTCTTGAGTTTTTCTTGGATGGGCTCTTTATTTTCCTTTAAACAAAAAAAAATGCTTTGTTTTTCTATGATAAATTTATTTTCCTTTGTGAATTAAGTAGAATTTGAGAGAATGAGATTCTGTTTAATTTTCTTCAAATACTCAATGTTTTGAATTAAATGATACATCTTTCAAAATTTTTGAGATTATGTTTTAAAAGTTTTAGGTTTATAATGAAATTGAAAAGAAGATATGTATTTGCCTATACTCCCTGACCCTACACATGGATAGCCTTTCCGGTTATTCACCAGAGTCATATATTTTTTTACCACAAAACTTTGACACATCAAAGTCACCCCAAATCCACAGTATACTTAAGTGTTCACTTTTGGTGTTACATGGATTTGTACAAAAAGTATAGTGAAATATATCCATCATTATAATATTATACAGAATGGTGCTTGCACTGACAGCACACATACTAGAATCAGAATGACACATCATACAAATATTTTCCCCTCCCTGAAAATCCACTGTGTGCTGCCTGCTCAGCCCTGCAACTGCCCCACATGCCCCCACCTTCACAATTACTGATCTTTTTTAAAAAATTATATCCATAGTTTTACCTTTCCCAAAATGCTTGCTGGTTGGAATCATACAGTGTATAATCTTTTTAGAGTGTCTTCTTCCAAATGTAAAGTTTTTCCATGTCTTCTTGCTTGATAGCTTTTTTTTTTTAAGAGCTGAATAATATCTGTTGTCTAGATGTACATGGTTTATTTAGCCATTCACCTATTGAAGGCCACCTTGGTTACTTCTAAGTCTTAGCAGTTATGAATAAAGCTGCTATACACATCTGTTTACAGACTTTCCTGTTGATATGAGTTTTTAGCTCCTTTGGGTAAATACCAGGGAATACAGTTGCTGAATTTTATGGTAAGAGGATATGTAGATTTGGAAGAAGCCATCAAACTGTCTTCCAAAGTAGTTGTACTATTTTACATTCCCACCAGCAATGTATGAGAGTTCCTATTGCTCCAGATCCCTGTTAGCATTTAGTGTTGTCAGTGTCCACATTTTGGGCATTCCAATAGCTATGCAGTAGTAGCTTGTTTTAATATGCATTTTCTCCATAATATATGATGAAGAACATCTTCTCATATGCTTATTTGCCATCCGTAGATCTTCTCTGCTGAGGTGTCACACCAGAGGTCTTTGATCCTTTCTTTAATTGTGTTGTTTTCTTGTCATTTCATTTTAATAATTCTTCATATATTTTGGATAATAGTTCTTATCAGATGTGCCTTTTGCAAATTTTCTTCAAGTCTGTAGACTGTCTTCTCATTCTCTTGACATCGTCTTTTGCAGAGCAGAAGTTTTAAATTTATTATATTTAATCTAGGATTAATGGCTTTTAATACTTGAGGAATGAAATCTGAATATATATTTCAATTGAAAACAACCCTTAATGAGTGCTTTTCTGTTCAGCTATGTTGAAATCACACACATTCCTTTCTTAAGTCACTAAATTAATCAAGGATTTGTCTCCATTGTCATTCTTATCAGTCACAGATAGTTGTTTTGCATTAGAAATTTTTTTGTTTTTTAAGGTTTTAAAAAAAAATGTTCCTATACTGAATAATCTTCCAAGTCTGTGAATCTAAATGTCTAATAAGCTATGTTTCTATTCTCTAATTAGGGTAGAAAGAACAGTTTACAATATGAAACATTATTGCCTTCCACTAATGAACAAGGGAGGAAAATGAGCAAACTGGCATTCATTTCATAGCTGTGATGTGCCAGATACTGTTAAGCACCTTACATATATCATTTCAATTACTTCTCATCTAATCCAGTCGTTTAGATATTGTTCCAATTTTACTGATGAGAAAATTGAGGCTTAATAAATCTGGTAATTTTTTTTAATAGTTTTACACCTTAAAATACCAGGGACGTAATAAGAACAGTTATCTATGACTTCAGTCTTCCCTTTCCAGTATTCTACATGCTGTCTTTGCCCCTTTTAAGCTCTTCTTTAAATGATAGAAACAATGTTCCCCAACACTGAATCCTACTCCTTAAAAGTAACCACTTTAACAGTCATATTTTAATGCTACATATATTTACTATATATAAGAAAAGGGAGGGGTGCCTGGGTGGCTCAGTGGGTTAAAGCCTCTGCCTTCGGCTCAGGTCATGATCTCAGGGTCCTGGGGTCGAGCCCCGCATCAGGCTCTCTACTCAGCGGGGAGCCTGCTTCTCTCTCTCTCTGCCTGCTTCTCTGCCTACTTGTGATCTCTGTCTGTCAAATAAATAAAATCTTAAAAATTTTTTTTAAAAATTTAAAAAAGGGGGGCTCTTACTATATATATTGCTCTGCAATTAAATATTTGATGTTAAAATACATTTTGGAAGTGCATGTTAATAAATATAGTGCTATTTTATTCTTTTTAATAGTTATATGTGGATGTACCATCATTTATTAATGAAAAAAACGAGTTCATGAATTTTTATAATATAGTAACAAGATATGTATCCCTCTAGTATTCAGTATTTTATTAATAAGATGCAAGTCTATAATTAATTCATCCTTAGTAGCAGCAACATCTAAATTTGCCCAATAAAAAATTTAAGGCTGTAGTTTTCTCTTTATTTTCAGAATATGTTTATCTTTTACTTTTATGTCTTCAGTCCCCAGTAAATTTATAGGTTGAACCTTGCTTTGCCTTTTATATTATCCTTTATTTTCTGGAGGTCTTTTATTTCTTTTGCTAGATTTATAGTTCATTTATGTACTTTGTGGAAGTGTTTAGCCTTTTGTCACATCTCTTTATTTTAAAGATCTATGCTTTTTTAATTTATATTTTTTAGTACTTAGAAAAACACAGAACATTTTCTGGGGTAATCCTAAAGATTGATTATCTTAACATTTTACATCCTTGGTTGTTTAATATGAAAGTTTTAGGAAGAATCCAATCCTGTTTTTGTAAAAGGGAAATTTTTTATGTATCAATCACGCTATTTAACCTGTGAGGAGCTATGTCGGGACCAGAACCAAGCACCCATGGTGTAGCTTCTATGCAAATTATTAGTGTGGCAAAATGTTGATCGTGTGTGTGTGTGTGTGTGTGTGTGTGTGTGTGCTTGTATGTACTTATGGATATGAGTTTATAACTCAGTTTGCTTTCCTGTTACAGTGGCCCTTCATATTTTAGGAGGGAATTGTGATTCTCGTTACAATGGAAGTGACAAAGATTTACTGATCTAGTCTTGTCCAGCCTTCACTGTGACCATTTCCCGGGTGGGGACTTGGAGTTAGAACTGTAATCCGCTGTCTGATTGCAAGAGTATTGTTACCCAGTTAACACTTGTATGTATTGTAATCAGCTAACAGTGTGAAAGCAGAGAAGCAAGGTAGGACAACTAAACTACCAAGAGAAATATTGGCTTTTAATGTTAGTCTTGCACAACAGTAAATGTTGTCTTATGTCTTATGTTGTCAGTATATACAATGATTTGTCAAGCAGGATAATCAATAAAATAAAATACCATTATATAAAGTATAATCAAAATTAAACTTTGATTAATTCTCTCAAATACTTACTACTTTTTAAGAAGTAGATTGTAATTATTGTCAATACATACTTTGTGACATTAGAAAAAAAAATGGATTGAATAGAAGCATATATAAGGGGACACCTGGGTGGCTCAGTTGGTTAAGTGTCTGCCTTGGGCTTAGGTCATGATCCCAGAGTCCTGGGATCAAGGCTTGCATTGGGCTCCCTGCTTGGCAGGGAGTCTGCCCCTCCTTCTCCATCAGTTTATTCACTCTCTCTCTCTCCCTCCCCACCCCTTCAAATAAATAAATAAATTCTTTTAAAAAGTAATTTAAAAAAAAGAAGCATATATAAGGCTTCCAAGTGTTTTATCTTGTTCAGTAAATAATGCAATCGTATTATTCAGTAATTATTCAGTATTATTATCTTGTTCAGTAAATAATGCAATCGTATTATTAGCACTCATATTGGCTGAAGTTTTCCCATTGTATATTTTTTGTAATGATATATTGCTAAAACTTAAATTTCAATTTTATGTTTTTGCCACAGTTTTTGTTTAAAAAGCTGTGAATACTAATCTTCAAGGTTTGGTAATTTTTTTTGTATTTTCTTTTTAAAATGTTTTCAGATTTTTCTGTTTTTTTTTTACATGTTTTTTAATACTGTGACCTAGGTCATCATGAATTGAAAAAGAAAGCTTGACTGTTTGACTACAAGGTCACAACAGAGATCATCTTCTACCTTAATCATAGTGCATAAAATGATTAAAATAAAGTATTACAATAATAAAAGTTAATATGGTTCCTACATTTACATATGAGGTAAGAGTGAACTGGCAAAATCCACGCTTATTTTGGACAATGAATAATAAATAATTTCAGAAAAGTTATCTTTTGAATATCTTCTTGATTGTCTGCTTAAGAAAAACAAACAGGAGTAATAGAAAAATACAGCCAGGGATCAATGGAAGGACAAAGAGATTTAAATAATATGATCAACACATCATTGTGATTCTTGGACAAAGTGAATTTTTTTTTTCCTACTAATTTGATAGTTTTAAAATGTTGGGAGGAAAGGGTTTAGCTTATGGAGGCACTTTCCATATGAGAATGAGGTTAGAAATCTTAGCAAATCATTAATGGTCCATTAGAAAGCAGATCTTTTTTGGATCATATTGCAAGGGTAATTGCAATCCCCAAACAATGCAAATGGAGTGATGAAAACTGATAAATGTGCATAGTGAATACAAAGCCTTTATACTGTTTCCTAAATCACTAAAATATCACTAAATATATTTATAGTGTTTTTCTAAATCAGTAAAAAAAATCACTAAATTACTTACATTTCTGTGTTTTTAGTTGCTTTATGGGAGCACTTCTTCTGTACAAAAGCCTTATCTAACAATGGCACTTTTGAAAATACATTTCAAGTGGTAATGCTTTTAAGATTTGGAACAAAAACTCTTCATAGAGAGACTAGTATTTCTTGTGGGAAGTGCTAAAGCATTCACTGAATAATATTTTTAAAGTAAATTACTTTTTAAGATGATTTTTGAGTATTAAAAATAAAATTTTATTTAAAAAACTTTTTGAAATGTTTATTAAGCCAAAGAAGAAGTAATTGGATTAAGTATGTATATATTTATTTATTTTAACCAATTTTTCTAATAAAGTTGGTAGATGCATATTAATTAATAATTTTTAATATCTTCTAACAAAACTGGAAAATTTATAAGAGAAAACAATTTATATTCTATGTTTTGCCAAGCATCTATGGATCGCCCATCATAATATTGCAAAATTTTGGAGCTGTTGTTTGTTTGTTTGTTTGTCTTGTTTTTTGTTCTTTTGTGTGTTTGGTTTTTGTTTGTTTTTGTTTTTTTCTTTTAGACACCAACATATGCATGGAATGCACAACTATATAATTAAATTGGGGATTTTTTTGTGTGTGTTTTTTAACAATCGAATGCACAAGATTTTAATAATTATCAAATTTCACCTTATTTATTTTTTTTTAACCCAGTCTGAAAGTTAAAGATAGCTATTGTTGTTGAAATCAAAATAGAGGGTTCTTTGGATTGACTGATTAAATAAAGCAGGGGACAGCAAGAAAAGGCCCTCATTCCAAATTAGGCCTGCTGTAATGCAACATTTATGTGTTTGTCTGTGAAGGCTTTCTTTATGCAATCATAAGATGTAATCAGGCCTGAAGGAAACTCAGCTGTAGAAGACTCGATTGCAAGAAGCTCAAGCCTGACTTAAAATGGCTCATCAAGACAATACTCCTTTAACTGAGAAGCCCCTGGTTTAATTCACCCCAGGTCTGTCTCCATCCAGGTGCTCTGGTGATGCACCAGAAGTCTCTTTTTCCACTTCTCTTGTCCTTTGTGCTGGGCATCATCTTAAGGCATTAGTGTATTATATTGGCAGGCAGCAGCACCATGCTGATGTTGCTCAACATTTTAATCTGAGTTTTAGGTTACCAGCAATCTTCTTTTCCAGTTTTTCAGCAAAAATTCCAAGTTTGGACATAATTGACCAATTACTGTGACCAGGGAGTTGAATTAGGTGTGGTTGGCATGCCCAGATGGGTTGAGAATAAGAGCAAGTGATTCTACAGAGCAAAACCTAGAAGCTCTTGCAGGGGTAGGTGCTGGGTGAACAAATAGATGTCAGCTACATTCAATTACAATGGAAAGTTGTGCTGGGTAAGCTTCAATAATGTGCTAATTCCATACACTTAGGATTTCCTTAAGCAATGGTAAAATTTTGAATTTCTCATATTAAGTACATCTTGGTAATTATATAATTTAGAAATTTGAAACATTCAACAGAACTTTTAAAAAAAATCCTTGAAAATGAAAAATTTTGTAACCAATGTGACTTTTTTATCAGAAAATAATTTGTATTTGAACTTTTTTTTAGCAAAAAAATTTCTCAAAATCACTATAAAATTTGTCTAAACACAAATATTACATGATTTGTGTATTCAGTTTGATTCTCTCATTCATTATTATCTATGAGCTGAGTTTTATGTATTTTCAGATGAATATATAAAATCGTTAATATGCTATAGGATAAATTAGTGACTTGCAAATTAAATATTAAAATGATTTTAACACCTTTGTACTTCTTAGAATTCTGTTCCATGTCATGTTCTATTATTTCCTGAAATAGAAAGGATTATGAAATTTGCATGATATGGAATAAGACCTGAGTTTACTTTGAAGAAAACTTTATTCTTTAATTGTTGTATATATAAGTATATAGAGAGTAATGGAAAGGTAACAGTATTTTAAGGATGTAGTTCTTCAAGGAACATGATCTTTCTAAATGAGCTGGTTTTCACTATTATTTGTTGTGTGGCTCTTGTCATCAACACCATTGATACCTAAAAGAAAGTGTCTTTTTAAAAGTGAGCAGTATTGTACTTATACATACAAAGTGCCTTGCCTCTTTTAATTCGCACAGGAACCCTCTGAAGTGTGGGTATGATCTCCATAACACGGATGAGGAGTTTGAGGCTTAGAGACATTAAGTAACTTATATAAACCATAAAAGCTGATGTTGGTTGACCTGGTGTTCTTTTCCAGGTTTGCCTAACTTTTAAGCAAATGTTTTTAACTTATGCAAGGATACCTTCTTACCTCTGTCATGTAATTTTAAAAAAGCGATTGTATATACATAAAGTCTTCATTAGCAAATCCTTTATAATTGCATGTAATAGTAATATGTTTCCTTGTGCTTACTGTTGAATCAAATCAGTATTAACTAAGATACATAAAATTAAATAAAATTAAAAAAATAGGAAAACATCTTTAAAAAATGCCTTTACATTAGGAAGAACTTAATCCAAAGTTTGTGTTGCTTTTATGCAAATGCCTGTCTTTCCTAATTAGCATTTTTGACTCAAGATTGTGGTTGTGGTTAGTAGCAACTGAGGCCTTCATTTTTCTCTAGATTGACAGATTCATTCAAAAACTTTCTTAATCAGTGATTTCTATATGCGGACTATTAAGGTAAATTGTGGTATAAAATGGAAAATTAGGACTCCAAATGAGTCAAGTTCCTAAATAACATTTACTTTACTTCTTATGGAAATCTAAATATGTAGTTGATTTGAATTTAAAAAAAAACAAACAAACATTATCATAGTTTTAGACTTTTAGCAAAAACAGGTATTTCCTGTAGTTTACTAGATATTCTAGATATATTTGGAATATATTTTGAACACCGATATTAAAGAAAAAAAAAAAACAAACTACCTGCTTCCTTGTCGAAGTTGAAATTCAAGATCAGTATTTCATTTAGACCCATCTGTTTGGTTTTCTCCAGTGGCTTTGATGCATTTTTTTTTAAAGGATTTTATTTATTTATTTGACAGACAGAGATCACAAGTAGGCAGAAAGGCAGGCAGAGAGAGAGGGGGAAGCAGGCTCCCTGCTGAGCAGAGAGCTCGATGAGGGGATCGATCCCAGGACCCTGGGATCGTGACCTGAGCGGAAGGCAGAGGCTTTAACCCACTGAGCCACCCAGGCAGCCCTGATGCATTTTTTAAAAATATTTATTTATTTATTTTAGGAAGAAAGAGATAGATAAATAGAGTGTGTGTGTGCAAGTGAGAGGGACAGAGGGAAAGAGAATCTGAAGCTGACTCCGTGCTGAACACAGAGCCTGATGCCGTACTTGATCTCACTACCCTGAGATAAGGACCTGAGCTGAAACCTAGCGTTGACTTGTTTAATGGACTGTACCTACCATGCACCCCAATGCATTTTTAAAATCACATTTTTGATGTTGAAATAAAGCATTTAATGTTCATTTTATTGCCATGGGGCATTCATTATTTTAGTGAAGTACACTTTTCATCTTTTGGCCGACAATGATAAAATTTTATGAATGTTCCTTAATGCTTTCTTTGGTGCCATCACTCATACATATAACTATAAGACAGCATCTTAAAATGTTCTTAAAAGGTTAGTATGGGGGCACCTGGGTGGCTCAGTGGGTTAAGCCTCTGCCTTCAGCTCAGGTCATGAACTCAGGGTCCTGGGATCGAGCTCCCCATTGGTCTCTCTGCTCAGTGGGGAGCCTGCTTCCCCCTCTCTGCCTGCCTCTCTGCCTACTTGCGATCTCTCTCTCTGTGTCAAATAAATAAAATCTTTAAGAAAAAGGTTAGCGTGCCTCATTAGTTTTGTTTTCTGTATGAAATTAAACTTATATTATGACCATTTGCAAGCTGGAAAAAACCTTTCAATAGTATGAATTGGATGAAACATACAAAAATTGTACTCTGGTACACTTTTTTTCATTTGCTGCATGAAAACAACTCAATAAGACCTTGAAGCTAGGATAAACATTCACTGAAACCTAATCCCTTAATTTTGGAATCTAAATTTGTAATCTGCATGTTAGAAATGACTTACAAGTGAGTTCTTCAGCTGCCAGGTAAGATGCAAGTCAAGGAAAGGGTTTTCACAGTTTTGCTGTACCATTTTGCAGATTTTGTCAAGTTGAGATGTAGTAGTTGTACGCGACTTTTCCAGAGTAGTTCTACGCTCATGTCAAGAAAAGTCACTGTACTGTGTAGAGAGTTGAAACAATAAATTTCCCAGTTTTATCCACCTTCTCACCCAGTGTGAACTGTCACACTTGCTGGTTGACCACTAGTTCGTGAGCATTCAGACATTTCAGATCCAGTTAGCCATTGCTGCTACTAAATTTTTATCCCCATCTATTTTCTGTCTTTGCCAAACTTCCACTGGGTTTCTAAGTTGGCATACTATTAATGGCAGTCTTCCAGTATTCTTTTCCCTTTGTAAAAACAGAAAACAAATCCTGTCGTTTGCATACACTTGCCAAATGTCTGTCCTTTTGATACTTTTTATTTGTAAAATTTGTTTATATGTCAAGTGGTTTAAAATGCTTGATATGAGGGCATCTGGGTGGCTTAGTCAGTTAAGCATCTGCCTCTGGCTCAGGTCAGGATCCCAGGGTTCTGGGATCAAACCCCACGCTGCGCTCCCTGGTCTGTGGGGATTCTGCTTCCCCCTCTCCTGCTTCCTCTCCTTGTGTTCTCTCTCGCTGTCTCTCTCTGTCAAATAAATAAATAAAATCTTTAAAAAAAATAATAAGATGCTTGAAATGTGGTAACCAATAAAAAGCATATGTGGGTGTTTTTTTTTTTTTTTTTTTCCCTCCTTTGCTCCTGTCCATTCTTGTACTTTCCTTTTAGGCTTCTCCATTTTCTCTCCATCATTTTTATGTAACTTGCTTCCAGCTAAGAAACCAAGAGAGTGGCTTTCCCTCAAGCTGACGCAGGTATCGTGTGGCTCTATAATTAGACCGTAGGGAGTGCTGCAGAAAGAAACAGCCACCTTCTTCCCTGCCTTTAGGGACTGTCTGTCCTCTCTGCAAAACACTCAAACTTCACAACCCTCAAGAGCTAAATCTACAGACATTTATATACGCCTTAGGTAAATAAATGTTTGTTCATAATTGCATTTGTTCAAAAATATATTGCTAACTGATGGTAACTCAAATCAATAACTGACAGTATGGGAATTTTATTCCCATAGGTATTGTTCTCCCTAGAGATTCAGTTCTTTAACATGTAGTATAAAAATTCCCATTTAGCACCAAGACTCAAGAAGCAAGGTTATCTCTCTCTCTCTCTTTCTCTCATTTTTTTTTCCCTTATTCTGTAGCTGACTACTTAAACCATTTCTCCTAATTGCTTTTCTCAGAAATTTGAGTCTTTCTGGCTAATTTGGAAATGTTCCTTTCTTTGAAAAAAACACCACCACCAACAAAATCCGATTATATAAATGTGTGTGTGGTGCATTGGAAAGTGCTAAGTATTTCAGTCTATCTACTAGAAAACCAAAAAACCTGTTATTTGTTTTGACATCTGAGACTTAGGTTTCTATCTTAATCTCTGTGGGGACAACAGTAAACATTGTAGAGGAAGGGACAGGAGTCTGTTGAACGGAGTGCTGCCATCTGCCACTCTGTCACATTATAGCACAGTCTAGCCAAGGAGAAATTCTTGCTGAGGGACCCTGGAAGTTTATCCACAGCCATTCAGAGCCCCTGTTGTGTACATATCCACATGGACCCAGTATTTCCTTTGTTATTTTCCTCATGCACATCTACTGTACCTTCTGCCCTCTGGTGTATTCTCTGTCTTTATGGGTTATACTTATACCACCAGCCATTCAATTTCCAGAGCTTTCCTTGGCTCCTGCCTCCGTCCAGTTCCTGACATGCCCACCAATTATCAAGACCTTCCGATTTCATTAACCTTAAATATTTCTTTCATTCCCCCATTTCCTCTCCCTCTGTTATGAGATCCCCGTGCGTGATGATCCCTATAGACCCTACAGCCCACAGATTCATTTTCTACGGAAATGTCAGATTAACCTGTATCAAAAGCAATGAGAGTTTATTACTTTCTTGCGTATAACACATTCCATGATTCCGCTTAACCAAATAGATCAAGTCTAGGCTCACTGAATAACCAGCTGGACAGCCTTTGCATCAGTCACATAATGTTTCAAAGCCTCGGTTTTCTCACTTACACATGGAGAGGCATCGCAAAGATTACACGCAATAGCGTACGTAACACAGTGCTGAGCACAGGGAAGCCATCAGTACATGTCAGCCACTCTCGTTCGCGAACATCTTATACAAGATCTCTGTATGTGAGCCTCTGGTCCCTTCTCTAACCTTGTCTTTTGTCGACCTGTGCCTTCTAATCCAAGAGCACCAAATATCTTCTAGATCTTTACGCTGCCATGCTGTTTCAATTCCCTTTCTCTTTTTATTTATCTGAAGTGCCTTTTCTAGTCTCTTATTAATTGCCCCAAGGCGACTGTTATTCATCTTTTAACACTCAATTCTAGTGTTTCCTCCTCCAGGACACCTGCCGTCATACCCTATCTTCTGTCCAGGTTAGGACTCTGTGTTAGTTTTCTAGGGCTGCTGAAACAGAGAACCACAAACCAGGCTGCTTAAAACGACAATATATTCTCTCACAGTTCTGAAAACCCAGCAATACTGAGAGAGCAGTAGGATATGCTGCGTTTGAGACTCTGGATAGAATCATTGCTTGTCTCTTCCTGGCTTCTGGTGGTGGTCCTCAGTCTTTGGTTCTCCTTGGCTTGCAGCTCCGTTATCTAATCTCTGCCTCTGTTGTAATTTTGTGTTCTCCCTGCTTGTCTCTACCTGTCTCCACGTTTCCCTCTTCCTAGAAAGACACTATCCTATTGGATTCAAGACCCACCTACGTCATCCTGACCTCACCTTCCCAAATTACATCTGCGACAAGGCTGATTCTAAGTAAGGTCACGTTGTGAGATACTGGGGGTGAGCGCTTGAATATATCTCTTCTTTTTTTCAGAGAGAGGTAGAGTGTGTGAGTGCTGGGAGATGGCGGGCACAGAGGGAATGGGAGAGAGAGAATCCCATGCAGGCTCCACTCTCAGTGTGGAGCCCAAAAGGGGGCTCAGTCTTATGCCTCTGAGGTCATGATCTGAGCAGAAATCAAGAGTTGGGCTCTTAACTCGCTGAGCCACCCAGGCACCCCAAAACATGTCCTTCTGGGGGACACAAATCAACCCATAACAGTGACTTTGTGTCACCCTATGTCACTGTGATATACCTGTGCATACATACACCTGTCATCGCACTTAATGCATCATAGGTTAATAACCTGTTGAGGTGTGTATCTCTTCTAATAGATTTCTAACTCTTTAGAGCATGTATCATGTCTCCTCTAGCCCATGGCACATAGTAGGCTTTTACTACATGTCAGTTAAATGAACAAATCATTGTTCACTATTTAATAAAGCAAGTCTTGTAATACAAAAGATTACAAAGATTGGTAATGTCACATGATGCTTAACAATCTGATTTTTATATTCCCATAGCTACAAGGAGAAAGGAAGCAGGAATACCTTAACTCAGGAACAAAGAGAATTTAGTTCTTTTCCCAGGTCCTCACTGTTCATGCCTCAGGGAAATTACTTAATTTCTTCTCACTTATCTATAAAATACAAGTGACATAAGTTATAGCTTACGGATTCACTTTCAGGTATTTCTATTTTGCATTTCCATTCTAGAATCACCAGAGACTTAATTGAATCAGAAGGTAGAGGCTACTTACGGGAAGCCTGATAGGTCATGTTTGGCTTTTAACCTGGAGGAGATGAATGAAGGGTCATGAAAATCAAGTGAAAATTATGAGAAAAGGCTAACTACAGAAGCAGTATTGAAGCTGGTTAGGAGGGGAGCCTGGAGATGAGGCGGGGAGGCATCACAGAGCTCAGGGTTGATTGGATGTTGCGAGGGAGGAGGAAGAAAGATTCAGGAAGCCTTGTTGAATGACTCGTCAAACACCTTATCAAATGCCAGATATTGTGCTGTAGATGGTGGCATCTACAATTTCAGACCAGTAGAATGATATTCTTGATAAATACAAGAGGCTTTACATGTCTTTCTCTGTGTAAGTGTGCATCAATGAAACCTCTGTTGAAGGTGCTATACCTGTAATTATGAAATATTTACATTTCCCTCACTGTTGCCCACCTTTTTGTACATGTGATGTAGGGAGATGAGGTCCTGTTACAGCTGTTTTACACATGAGTAGACTAAAACTCAAAAGGGTAAGTGCTTTGCGTGCATACTTACTACATTAGAAATGGACTTCTGATTCAGAATCTTAAAGTAAAGCATATTTATGTGTAATTTTAATCTTACTGTCTCTGACTATACCTGCATATATTCCGTTCCCTTAACTACTAAAACTCAACAGCTACTTAATCCTTATCTATCTTCAGGGATAGATCTGCAGTCCTGAAAACTAAAAAATACTGTGTATTTTTAAAAATGAACATGACTTTAAAGTGGAGCACAGTTCTCCCAAACTAAATGGTTTTCTATTTTTGTCTCTGTTAATCAAGAGTATTTTAATGAAGCCATTCATGAATACTATCTAATAGCGTAGTGATGTAAAGATCACCATATATTAATAATTTTAGTTAATGGCAATCTGGTGCGAAGGAAGAAAACTGAGGTGCCGAGTGCAAAGTGCCTTCTTTCTCCCGAACTAACATTTCTACATTGAATCCAGTTGGTCAAAAGTGAAACCGTGAAGTTTGGAGGTAGAATGCTTTACTTACTCCTGTGAGGTTTTGTTTTACTTGGAATTCCAAATGAATGACCTAAGAGAGGCTTTTTCTTTTCTTCTTCTTCTTCTTTTTCTTTTTTTTTTGTAGAAAACTTATTTTACTTTTTTACTTTTTAAAATTATTTAATTCTTACTATTTTTAATTATTAATTGTCATATATCCTCAGTTCAGTAATGCAACATTTACTGAGTACCTACAACCATCTCAGGTTTTATGCTGTGTTGTCCTATATGTTATTGCTTTTAAGCTTCAAAATTATCACAGATCATACTTAGAGATAAACAGAAATTGAGGTCCTGAGAGACTATGTATCTTGTGTTGTTTTTCATAATTGTATTGCTCAAATGTAGGTGCTGAGTTTAATTCTAAGGTACTTCCTATATCACTAGTGGTATCTTACCTTTTTAAGTATCTTTTTTTTTTTAAAAGATTTTATTTATTTATTTGACAGAAATCGCAAGTAGGCAGAGAGGCAGACAGAGAGAGAGGAGGGAGCAGGCTCCCCGCTGAGGAGAGAGCCTGATGAGGGGGCTCGATCCCAGGACCCTGGGATCATGACCTGAGTCGAAGGCAGAGGCTTTAACCCACTGAGCCACCCAGGCGCCCCACCTTTTTAGGTATCTTAAAATTATTTCGCATTTCAAGCATCGTCAATAACCTAGATACTTCGTATATTTTGCGTCTTTTCCAAAACGTGTATATAATCCATTGTGAATAATACAATATAAATCCATTTAACAATAGTAAGAATAAAATGATCGCTTTCCTTACAGACTTTTTCTTTCTTTTCTTTTTAAAATATTTACTTATTTATTTTGAGAGAGAGAGACAGAGAGAGAGACAGAGAGAGAGAGGAGAGCAAGTGCTCCAGTGGTAGGAGAGGCAGAGGGAGAGGGAGAGAGAGAATCTCCAGCAGATTCCTTGCTGAGCATGGAGCCTGACCCAGCCGGTCTCACAACCCCTCCCCCCCACCCCATCCCCATCCCCACATCATGACCTGATCGGAAACCAAGAGTTGTTTGCTCAACTAACTGAGCCACCCGGGCACCCCTCATTACAGACTTTTTCAATTAGAAATAAATAAGTGAAACTGCAACTACTATTCTATAGTAGAATTGTATTCTTCTTTAAAAAGGAGGGACTCTATTTTCTTTAAAAAAAAAAAAAAAACAAAAAAAACAAAAACAAAGAAGTACCGTGTTCTTGAAAAGATAGCTTTCTATCCAAGCATTCTCCTTGTTTAGGTGCTAGAATACATACGAATAAGGAAGGATCTAGTACATAGTAGGCACATAGTAGGTATTCATTAAAAAAAAAACTTCATTTTTTCCTTTTTTTTAAGATTTACTTATTTTAGAGAGAGAACGTGAGTGGTGGGGGGAAGAGCAGAGCAAGAGGGAGAGAGAGAGAGTGCGAGTGCCAAGCAGACTCCCCACCGAGCACAGAGCAAGATCCAGTGTAGGTTCCAAGGCTTGATCCCAGGACCCCTGAGATCATGACCTGAGCTCAAATCAAGAGTCATATGTTAACTGACTGAGCCACCCAGGCACCCCTTCAGTTTTTATTGTGTGTTTGTTAGTTATCAGAAATATTTATGAAACTTTGTTTCTTTAAAGGAAACAATCCTTAACGAACAATGTAATGACTATTGAATAACATTGATATTGATTTTAGCTCTCAAGTTTAAGGCAGAAAGTAATGATTATGTGTATTTCATTATAAACTTTTCTAGACTAGGGCATTAGGCATTCCATTACATATTTTATTTATATTTCATATTTGTGGCTCCATAATCATAAAGGAAACTAATAAAACATAAAATTGTTTCATCTTGCTTTGGTTCAGTAATGCAAAGTTCTTTCACTTAAAGTTCAAACTGTATGAAATATTCATTAAATATCTATTCTGTTTTTTTTTTTCGTTTTTTCAAACTACATTGAAAATATCAATGATATTACAAAATATAAATAATGTAATAAACAGATGGGTACATGTTACCCAACTGAAAAATAAAATATATCAGGGATGCCTGGGAGGCTCAGTCAGTTAAGTGTCTGCCGTCGGCTCAGGTCATGATCTGAGGGTCCTGGGATGGAGTCCCATATCGAGCTCCTTGCTCAGTGGGGAGCCTGCTTCTCCCTCTGCCTGCCTCTCTCTCTGACAAATAAATAAATAAAATCTTAAAAAATAAAATAAAATAAAATAAAATAAAATGTATCTATGGAGTCGAAGGCTTCTAGGTACTCTTGAGCCTGGGTACCTATGGTGTGCTCCTTCTCCTTACTATCTCTGCTTGGGGGGGAACCCAATCCTATTTGTGTCCATATCCCTAAGCAATATGCAGGTCTGCGTTTTTGCATTTAATATAGACAGCCTATAAGAAATCTGCTTCTATATTTTATTATTTCTGCTATTGATAATTCCCAAAACAAGTTTATAGTATCATCTGAATCTGTTTCAGCTGCCAATTGTCAATCATTGGAAATGGCAACCAAGAAAATAAGTACAATTACGTTTACCTAACTGTTGCTTATTCGCTTTAAAAATAGTTGTGATAACAGATTTTTCCCCCTTTTCTCTTTCACCACAAACCTTAAATTGTTGGTGGCTTTCTCAACCATGCATAAATTATGGGTCATATGTCCCAGATAATTCACTGTGTTGGGTTGAGTATGATAACCTCCTTGAATATATTTCTCTAAGTTACGGAATAGGTCCACAACTCTGACAAAGACAAATGTAAAACACTCCTGCAGACATTATCTGTCTTCATGATAAAATGTCATAAGTTGTCATCAGTTATTCTAAGATGGATCAACTAACACTGTCATCATTTTAAGGCCGTTAGCAAACTGTAGCAGAGTTTATCCAGTTGTGGGTGATACGTACGAGCTCTCTGGATATTTGGCAGGTTGGTTTCCATTGTGCTAGAATTGTGTGGTGCACTTACACCTGTTCATTTTCTCTAGAAAAAGGCTATATATCACCTCAATACCAAAAATAATTATAGTGTATTAAAGATAGAGAGATGTGCAATAAATATAGGAGAAACTTTGGGGGAAATTTATAAAAAAAAATAACTTGTATGAAAGCTGCATAGTGTAGATGTTACTATGTAAAATTTTAGAAGAGTTAAAAGGCTATCAAAATATAAAGTAGTCAATATGGATAATCTGGGAAGAGTTTTCATTCTCTTTAAATTTTAAATATTCTTTGGAATGATCATGAAATAACAAATGTTCGCTCTATTTTAAAAAGGTAATGGGGCACCTGCGTAGCCCAATTGGTTGTGTCTGACTCTTGATCTCAGCTCAGGTCTTGATCTCAGGGTAATGAGTTTGAGCCCCTGTTGGACTCCATGCTAGGTGTGGAGCCTACTTCAAAAATAAATAAATAAAAATAGAAAGGAGAAAAAATATTAAGGACTGAAAAGTCGCAATTATCCTATATTTCAGTGATAATCACTGTTGCTACAAATCCTTCAGAGCTATTCTCTGCATTAATACATGCATACAGTTATAAAACTGTTTTTTAAATATTTTTCATTTTAAATTTTACTATGGAGATTTTTCTCAGGCTAATAAAGGAAGAGTTACTTCATATTTTTTTCTTTTTTTTAATATTTATTTAAAGTCCAGTTAGTTAAGATACAATGTTATATTAGTTTCACATGTACAATATAGTGATTCATCACTTCCATCCATCACCTGGTGCTCATCACAAGTGCACTCTTTAATCCCTATCACCTATTTAATCTATCCTACCCCACCTCCCCTCTGGTAACCATCAGTTTGTTCTGTATAATTTAGAGTCTGTTTCTTGGTTTGCCTCTCTCTTTTTTACCTTTGCCCATTTATTTTGTTTCTTAAATTCCACATATGAGTGAAATCATATGGTATTTGGCTAAGTAATATCCCATTATGTATGTATGTATGTATATTATATATATATATATATATGTATGTATAAATATATAAATATGCGCATCTTCTTTATCCACTCATCGGTTGATGGACACTTGGGCTGTTTCCATATCTTCGCTTTTGTAGGTAATGCTACTGTAAACATCAGGGTGCATGTACCCTTTGGATTAGTATTTTTGTATTCTTTGGGTAAATACTTAATAGTGCAATTCCTGGAATGTAGGGTATTTCTGTTTTTAGCTTTTTGAGGAAACCATACTGTTTTTCCAGAGTGGCTGCACCAGTTTACATTCCCACCAACAGTGCAAGAGTGTTCTTTCTTCTCCACATCCTCACCAACACCTGTTGTTTCTTGTGTTGTTGATTTTAGCCATTCTGATAGGTATGAACTCATACCTTATTGTGGTTTTGATTTGCATTTCCCTGAGGATGAGCGATGTTGAGCATATTTTTATAGGTCTGCTAGCCATCTTTGTATCTTTGGAAAAATGTCTATTCATGTCTTTTGCCCATTTTTTAATTGGATTATTTGTTTTTTTTGGTGTTGAGTTTTATAGGTTCTTTTTATATTTTGCATACTAATCCTTTAACAGATATGTCATTTGCAATTGTCCTCTCCCATTCCATAGGTTGCCTTTTAGTTTTGTTGATTATTTCCTTCTCTCTGAGGAGCTTTTTATTTTGATGTAGTCACAATAGTTTATTTTGCTTTTCCCCTTGCCTCAGAAGACCTATCTGGAAAGACGTCGCTATGGCCGATGTCGAAGAAGTTCTGCCTGTACTCTCTTCTAGGGTTTTTATGGTTTCAGTTCTCATATTTAGGTCTTAAATCCATTTTGAATTTATTTTTGTCTGTTGTGTAAAAAGTGGTCCAGTTCCATTCTTTTGCATGTTGTTGTCCAGTTTTCCCAATACCATTTGATGAAGAGACATTCTTTTTCCCAAAAAATATTGGATATTTCCCCCTCCATTGTCAAAGGTTATTTGACCATGTAATTGTGGACTTATTTCTGGGTTTTCTATTCTGGTCCATTGATCTATGTCTATGTCTATTTTTTTGATCTGTGTCTATTTTTTTGCCGGTACCATACTGTTTTGATTACTACAGCTTTGTAATATAACTTGAAGTCCAGAATTGTGATGTGTCAAGCTTTGCTTTTCTTTTTCAAGATTGCTTTGGCTATTTGGGATCTTTTTTGGTTCCATGCCCATTTCAAGATTGTTTGTTCTAGGTCTGTGAAAAATGCTATTGGTATTTTGATACTGGATGCATTATATGTGTAGATAGCTTTGGGTATTACAGACATTTTAACAGTATTTTTCTTCCAATCCATTAGCATGGAATGTCTTTCCATTTCTTTGTGTTATCTTTAATTTCTTTCATCAGTATGTTATAGTTTTCAGAGTAGAAGTTTTTCACTTCTTCTGTGTTGTTGATTCCTAGGTACCTTGTTTGTGATGCAATTGTAAATGGGATTGATTCCTTAAATTCTCTTTCTACTGCTTCATTATTGGTGTATAGAAATGCAACACAATTCTGTACATTGATTTTATATCCTGTGACTTTACTGAATTTGTTTATCAGTTCTATCAGCTTTTTGGTGGAATAGTTCAGGTTTTCTATATATAATATTGTGTTATCAGTGAATAGTGAAAGTTTGATGTCTTCCTTGCCAGTTTGGATGTCTTTTATTTCTTTTTGTTTTCTGATTGCTGTGGCTAAGACTTCTAGTACTATGTTAATTAAATGCGGTGAGAGTGGGCATCCTTATCTTTTTCTTGACTAAAGAGGAAAAGCTCTCAGTTTTTCCCTCATTGAGGATGATATTAGCTATGGGTTGTTCATATAAGGCCTTTATTATCTTGTATGTTCCCTCAAAACCTTCTTTTTGGAGGGTTTTTATCATGCATGGATGTTATCCTTTGTCAGATGCTTTTTTGCATCTATTAAAAGGATCGTATGGTTCTTATCCTTTCTTTTATTGATATGGTACCACATTGATTTGAGAATATTGAACCGCCTTTGGACCCCAGTAATAAATCCCACTTGAATAATTTTTTTAAATATATTGTGGGATTTGGTTTGATAATACATTGTTGAGGATTTTTTCATCTATGTTCATCAGAAATATTGGCCTATAGTTCTCTCTCTCTCTTTTTTTTTTTTTTTTTTGTGGTGTCTTTATCTGGTTTTGGTATCAGGGTAATGCTGGCCTCATCATTTTTAATTACTGTCTAGCATCCAATAATAAGGATGCATTTTAATGTATTTAACCAGACTCTACATTAAAATGCTTATATGATATACTTTCAAAGTAAAATCCTGTGTTTAAATTTGAAAGAGAAAGTACTTTTTATATCTCTTTTTTTAGTAACTGTGCTACAAACTTTATAATGTCTTAAATATGAAGTGTTTTGCACTAGAGAAGGAAACTTAAAGAGAATGATATGATGGATACTGTGGTTCGCCTATCAGATCCATTCTCTAACCACTCTTCCCTTCTTTCTCACCAACAAAATTCTGATTTGTTCATTTTCCTGTAAGGAGTGAGGTCCTTCAGGGAAGACTGGGTATCTCTCTGGACCTATGGTGGTGAACTTTCACTGAGCAAAATCAGTTATGTGGGTACCTTTCCCCTTGCACAATTGTCTTAAGCATAGGCATGTTGACATAGGCATAGACATTGGCTTCTTTTGGCTAATGTTCTCTAAGGATTTTCTGCGGAATGGCTTATATGTAGAACATCCTTACTATTGAAATGATACACAAGATAGGACTTTGCTTTTTCTGGTTTGTATCATCTCTGTGTAATACTTACAGATACAGTGGCCGTCTTAGGACCATATGACAAAATCCAAGAGAATTTCATAGTATTCAAGCCACGGTCATGACTTTTTTAAATCTCTGAATTAATCAACTTGTAACAAACCCAGCTTCCAATTTTTAATATGTGAGACATTGCAATCCTTATTTTTAAACCACTTTTATTCATGTTTGCTGTTTTGTTTTTTTTTTTTTCCCAGATAAAGCATTCTGATACAAAGAAATGTCATAGCTTTTCTCTTATATTTATTGCTTTCTGGTGATACTATAAATCAAAGCAAATAGGGTATGTGCTTGACATGTGTCTTCATCTGAGGTCATTACTGGAATTAATATAACAGACTCAGTCTAATAAGCCCTGGTACCAGGAGTGAGAGATGAAACATCAAAGAAGAGGAGAGGAACACATGAAAATTATTGGTCTTTAGTCACTGGCATATGTGGACTTCCTTTCCTAGTTATTGTGTACCATGTCTGTTATACTATACTTACAAAGTATGAAGACAACTAAAATTATTTTTATGTAATATATAAAAAAACCTCACAACTGCACTATTACAAAAATATGTATAAGGGCACAGTTAGACGGAAAGCATCATTTACCTCTGCTATGTGTTCCTGCTTTGGAAATCTGATTTTTAATATATAAATGTTGGCTATACCGTATGCATGCATGTATGTGTGCATACTTACACACACACAGGTTTTCATTTGCTTTCGTTTAGGACTTTATTAAAAGCACATGTGAGGAAGCCAAAGGCATTTTCCCCTGCTCGTCTTGTTGTTCCTTTTACAGGCTTTCATGTTAACTGACTTCAGTATCCAATGTTAGAAAAATTCCTTTTTCTTTGAATTCTTTCTGAAGCTTTTATTTTATTTTGATTTTTCATGTATAAATAGGTTGATTTGGAAATGCCACATATTGAAAAGAGCGGGGGGGAGATTTAACTAAATGGCTCAGTGTAACATTCCTCATCTTAACCCAGTCATGCAGACAAGACATTTTTGTAGCTCATGGAAGAAAAGAATGCCTTGCAACAATTTGAGGGAGGATAATGAAGTAAGTCTGTCTCTGACTTAAAAAGAAAAAAAAAAAGAGTAGAATAACGCAAGTCATCCTGGAAAATGGATATATCAATATCCTCACTAGCTCTCAGTAAGTGGACATTGTTTTCATTTAAGAAAAGCATGCATATAATATATATGCATATAAAATATTGCTCCTTCTTATTTAGGAGAAAACGAACAATGCCTCTATTTGCTATACTTTCAGGTAACTAATGCAGACACATACTGATTTATTTTGTTAACCATACGTTGCAGGTAAAGAATGTTCAGCTCTGAAATGCTGCCATACGTAGGAGGTAATAAACCAGTATAGATGCAATGCTAGTTATTTTTAAATGAGAAGTTTCTTTATAATTTTACATTGTTATAGCATTCCCATTGTTACAGCATTCAACTACTAGAAGATTGCAGCTTAGAAATCATTGGTACAGAACTCAGGACTGAAATGTTTTTCCAAGCAGTGTTTATGAATATGTTAATTTTAAAACCACATTTCCATTTATTTTGGACGTATGCTTCTATGAATTGTACTCATGTGTCTGACATAGCTAATCATTTTATTTTTGGAATGGGCTCCATAAATATTCTATGGATGTTGACTGCTGATTATGATAATTTGTTCTATCAAATATTACCCAGGGATATTTGGACTGTTGGGAAATTGGACTTCCTTGCAAGATTACCACATTTTGGAATATATTTCTGTATTTTAGAGTAGTATTATATCGATTTGAAAAATTCACAGTTTCATAAATTTGTAAATTTATATTGTAGTAAGGGAATCTGAAAAGGTTTCTAATTTTTTTAAGTTGCCACTGGAAATGTTTAAATCATAAGGAAGTAATATCTTTTTAGTGCATTAGAGAATTACTCTTTTAAATTGGGTTTTGTCAAAATAAAATTATTTCAGTCCATAAACATGAAATAGTCATTTTTAATTTATTTATAGAGTGATATTAATAACACAGAAGCATAAATTCAATTTAATATGTATCACTGGGTTTCATTAATAATTTCTTAATGTTTGATATTTCATATTTCATATTTTATAAGGTTTATGTAGGTCCAAAGTGAAACTATATTCCAGTTTCTGTAAAATGCTTTAAAAGTTCACCTTTATTTATTGGGCAAATATAGCTCAGTTTCTCACATCTAATCCTTATAATTTAAGAATGTTGCTTTATATGGTTAAAGGAACTTTACATAAGTGCTGAAATTAAGGCTCTTGAGATGGGCAGATTATCCTGGATTACCGAGGTGGCCTTAAATATAATCACAAGGGTCTTTATAGGGAAGCAAACAGATCAAAGAACAAAGTGATGTCATGTCAAAGTGAGAAAAGGTTACTGCGATGTGGGACCCAAGCCAAAGAATGAGGGGACAACCTCCAGAAATTGGAAAAATGCAAGGAAACAGATTCTCTGCAGACTCTCCACATGGCACCAACGTTGCCAACACCTTGGTTTTAGCCATGTAAGACTCGTTTTGGATTTCTGATGTCCAGACCTGTAAGAGAATAGATTTGCATTGTTTTAAGCTGCTAAATTTGTCCCAGAAGCAGCAAGAAAAGTAGAACAGCATCTTAGTTTCTGCACTCCTCATTAATCACTTTGGTCAAGTTTTTACTTCTGTCAAATTACATTTTTCTAATATAAAGAAATGTTTGTGAAATTACATGTAAAAGAATATAGAAAAGGGACGCCTGGGTGGCTCAGTCGCTTAAGCATCTGCCTTCAGCTCAGGTCGTCATTCCAGGGTCCTGGTATCGAGTCCCACATTGGGCTCCCCATTGAGCAGGGAGCTTCTCCCTCTGCTGCCACTCCCTCTGGTTGTGTGCTCTCTCTCTCTGACTGACAAATAAATAAATAAGATATTTTAAAAAAATGTAGAAAAAGAGAGACTTGAAGTTAGAAAATTACCTTGTGAAACATAGAATGTAGTTTTCATACGTGTCACAATGTGTTCTGTAAAGTCTCATCTTAATTTTAGTTTGATATAGAGTAATTTTTTTTTTCAAAAATGAAAACACCTTATCACTTTTGTTACTCTTACTAAACAGGCACTTAAATTAAAAGTAGGCAACATTGGAAAAATCCTTTGCGAATACTTAGATGTATAGCTACAATATAAAAATAATTTTTTTTTCCTTTTTATAGAGGGAGAGAGAGTGGAGAAGAGGGGCAGAGGGAGACGGAATCTTAAGAAGGCTCCGTATCCAGCGGGGAGCCTGGTGCAGGGCCCGTCTCACAACCCTAAGATTATACCCTGAGCTGAAATTAAGAGTCAGGAACTTAGTCAGGAACTCAAGAGTCAGGCACCCTGATTTTTTTTTTTTTTAATGATAATGATTTTTTTCTCTGATTACTTAGTTCTCTTACCATTTGAATAAGATCTAGATGATTTATGACATATATGTCATATATATGTATGTATGACTATATATTATATATGTGTGTATGTATGTGTATGTATTATATATATTTATATACACACATATATACACATATTGTGTGTGTGTGTGTGTGTATAATATATATATACATACCATGAAATATGCCATGAAATAGTTGCCTTCTCCTTCCCAGGCTTCTAAGTCTGAAACGAACTCCAGAGCAGCAGGTCTCTGAGTGACAGGCAGTGAAAAATAAGGAAAGTATAAAAAAGTTGTTCTGTTGATTGACTCTGAACAAATAACTGCCTTTTTTTTTTTTTTTAAATATAGAGAGGGAGGGGAGGAAAGCAGGGTAGAGGAGAGGGAAAGAGAGAATCGTAAGCAGGCTCCAGGACCCTGAGATCATGATCTGAGCCAAAATCAAGAGTCGGGTGCTTCACTGACTGAGACACCCAGAAGTCCTAAAATGCTGCTTTTTTTTTTTTTTTTAAATATGGCTATATTTTATCATGAAAATCAGTTACTCTGATTACCTAAACTGCTTTCAGATTTAAATAGCAAAGTATGATGATGGTCATTTTTGTTTTTTTTTGTTTGTTTGTTTTTGCATAAACAGGTACCTTTGAAACATTTTCCTCTCAGAGAATAGTGTTTTATATGATTCAAACACTAATTTGTCATACATTAGATGCTGTGAAGTACTTGGCTATACTAAGTATATGTGTGTTTCTTCACGTACATGCCATGTGAAAAGCGATAATGCAATGACTAATTTGCTAACAAAAAGACACTCATGAAGCATTTTGTTTTGTTTTGTTTTCACACTCTCCTATCTTGTCATTGCAATGATTTTCAATGGAGTTCTACACATTTAACACTTACATGGCTGCAGCATCATGTGAAAATTTCTTAACGTTCCTGGGAATGCTTGTTTGTACACACTGATTTTAGAGTGTAATAAGAATTTGTGGTGGAAGCCTTTATTGATGTAGAACCCCTATGGATTAGACTCCCAGCACATAAATGAAACAATATTAAACTTAAATTAATTTAATGGTACCATATTAAATTACTAGACCATGGAAGCAAACTAATACCATCTTCATATATCTATCATATGAGAAGTTTTAAAAATGTAGTTAAGGGTCATGTTTATATGCTTAACCTATAAATATTTGTAACCAAACATGAGATAATAGCTGATGATTTTTATCTGGATAATGGAAGTTAAAACAAAGATCACTTTATTGTATTGAGCAGACTAGTGGCTGATTATTTTATATATAAGAAGAACTTAAAGGAATAGCTGATACGCACATAAACGTATCGATCTCATTTTCACTATATGTTGCTCTGTGTTGTGGCAAATAGTGCAGCTTTTTTGTCCAAAGGTGATTTTTTCATTATCGCACTTAACTTTGTTCCTGTGCTGCTCTGAACCATATTGGAATGAATTAGTCAGCAGTAAATGATTCTGTATCATATTACTAATCCTGTGATTATGTATATCTTCCCTGGCAGTCATCATAAGACATTAAAAAAATAAATAATTTGGCTTTAAAACTAGTGCTCATAATGAATAGCATTCAACATACTAAGTAACATTTATTAAATAAACCTGATCCGTGGAGGACAACTAGATGTGAGTTGAAGGCTTATATATGGGTTGAGTTAAAAGGACATGTTTTTGATGTTTCTTTTGGAAACGTCTGCATAAATATTCATTGTTCCTTTCCTCCTTTATGATCAGAGATTGATCTTTCCAGTTGTTACATACCCGTTCAGATTGAGGGGGCCCGGTCGTGTAATATTCATTTCAATTCAGAATCTCCTTGGTATGGCTTATCCACATCATGACTGAAGGAATCTTGGGCCACTTGGATATTTTACACCTGATCTCTGCCTCATCAGATCATCATAGTACCCCTAAGAACCTATCAGAATGAATTAAATCAGTTCTCCAGAGTGACCGTGAAATGTATGAAGACATTCATACATTTAGACATTCATACATTTCAGAAGATAGCAGTAAAATGGTTTTTAGGTCACTGTTCTGGAATCCAGTGACTACCGTTTGATTTGTGAGAGTCTGAAAAGTCATTTAACATCTTCACACCTATTCCCTCTTCTGTGAAATTGGAGGTAGTAATATTCATCTCATAAAAGAAGTGACAGGTAGGATATATATGAATATGCTTTCTAAGTGCGAAGGGTTACACAGATCTAGGACATTGTAACTATAAATTTTGGACTTAGGGTGCCCCAGGTAAAGTAGTTTGCATATAACTGATGACTTGGCTTACAGTTGTTTTTTTTTTTTTTTTAACGTGAATCTACTTTCTTTTATTGTTTATTTATTTTTATTATTTTATTTATTTTAATTTATTATTATTTATTTTATTATCTAGCCTAAACCCCATGATTGCCTTCCTGGCTGCTACTTCTTTTGTATTGAAAGTTCCTCTCAGGGGCGCCTGGGTGGCTCAGTGGGTTAAAGCCTCTGCCTTCAGCTCAGGTCATAATCTCAGGGTCCTGGGATTGAGCCCCGCGTCGGGCTCTCTGCTCAGCAGGGAACCTGCTTCCCCCTCTCTCTTTGCCTGCCTCTCTGCCTACTTGTGATATCTGTCTGTCAAATAAATAAATAAATAAATCTTTAAAAAAAAAAAAAAAGAAAGAAAGAAAGTTCCTCTCAAAAGGAATAGTCTTTTGAAATGAAGTATTGTTAACCTATCCTGAAACAAATGTTCATATTGGTAACCATGCTAACTATGACAACCAAAAGTGTACTTTGTGCATATATATGATATTTTACATTTTTTCTAATGCATTTTTATAAGCACATTAACCTTGTGAAGGGATAAAGTAACTGGTTTTAAGGAATAAAATAACTGGTTCCCATGCTATTTAAGTGAAAATTCAAATTCCAAGAGATTTCACTGAGAATAGTGTTTGGTATTTGTGAATGCCACCTGTCTACATACATTACTGCCTACCCTTAGCAACTTTCACATGTACAATATAGTATTATTGACTATAATCACCAAGCTGTACATTGCATCCCATGACTTTATTATTTTATAACTGAAAGTGGTAACTTTTGACCCCCATCAGCCATTTCTCCTCAAAACTGTCTGTTGCTGGATTGGATTTCTTTTTTATTGCATCAAGTTTCTGTTGAAAAAATATTGAAACTTCTTTCACTGTAAATAAGCCTTAATACTTTCATAAGATTATGAGGTTTCTCTGTGAATATTAGTGGATTAGGATGCATTTGACCATATTATTGCAGTCTTTTATCATCCTTTATTATGGATTTTAAAAGTATCTTTAATATCAAGGATACTGAAAATCATCTTTAAATTTATATTTATATTAAAAGTAAACAATGAAAAATTCTGAGTTTAAGGCACCTGAGAACATTTGATTATTTTATTTCACATTTATCATCTATAGTATTTTAGAATGAATTTACTTTAATGATTTTGATATCACTATAAAAGTACTCTTACTTGTGTATATTGTTCACTCTTCAATTAGCTTTCATCAAAAGTATAGTTCATTTTTATTTACAGTGATAGAAGTTATAAAGAAGACAGAAACATTAAACTTCTGTTTTTGGAATGTAGTCTTTAAGCAATCAATATTAGAATGTATCATATACAAGAGTAATATTCTAGAGATTATCTACCTTTCTCCCTGATTTTTAAGAATCTTAGCTTACAGGGCACCTGGATGGCTTAGTGGGTTAAGCCGCTGCCTTCGGCTCAGGTCATGATCTCAGGGTCCTGGGATCAAGTCCCGCATCAGACTCTCTGCTCAGCGGGGAGCCTGCTTCCCTCTCTCTCTCTCTGCCTGCCTCTCTGTCTACTGTGATCTCTCTGTCAAATAAATAAATAAAATCTTAAAAAAAAAATCTTAGCTTATAAAGAACATTTAATATAATTACTTGTAAAATATAGAATTACTTTGAAAAGTTAATGTTTTACTGTCTTGCTGTTCAATGCAGAACAATGATGATAATGACTGCAAATATATTACTGGTATAGCATATTTTGGTTTATATACCTTCTCACATATATTATCCCACTAATTGAAAGGCTTTTTTGAGTTACTTTTGGTTAACATTGAGTAAGATATTTGGGACTCACAAAGGTGTCTAATGTTTACAGCAAATGATCAGCTAATTTTCTTATATATGCAAAAACAATGTTTTTGTAGAAAATAATATGTAATATGTAAACTGGTTGGTGCACATATCTAGATAGATAAGTGGATAGGTGAATTAGTATAGTGTTCATATTATATTTTTTAATCTACTCTATATGGACATAACCATTTGAAGTCTCTGATTCAAGACCACTTTCTGTGCAAACACTTTGATCATTGTAAATTTTAACCTTCATGCTCAACTCATAAATTGCTAGTGATCTGTCTGTTGGTATAAAACATTGACTGTTTAAGTAATAAAAGATGTGTTAGTTGCTTTTCCATATCAGAATATTATAAGAATACACATAACTTCTAAATGAATTTTATTATCTGAGCTGTAGCAATTAGAATAAAATGTTGATAATAGGGTGTAAAACAAATTGATGAAGAAAGAAAGCAACACACACACATATATGTAATATATATATATTTCAAATTTGCCCTGACTTAATGACTGCAGATCAGAAATACTACTCTTACAGAATATGTGCATTTTACTAAATTTCATGATGTATGCTGCTTTTATTGTTAATTATTTCTACTTCAAAAGTATTCCTGATATTTTTCTTTGATGAAGAAAAGATGAGGAAGAAATAACTCTAGGTTTTTATATCTTCTCATTTTATAAATACCTGAGATTGATTTATGAGGTTTTTTTTTTTTCAAGGCATGATGTGAAAATCGTATGCCTTAACTGCAAAGAAACATGTATCTTATCTTGAGACATCACCTTCAAAAAGTTTTTTTTTTTTTTTTTAAGATTTTATTTATTTATTTGACAGACAGAGATCACAAGCAGGCAGGCAGGCAGACAAAGAGAGAGGAAGACGCAGGCTTCCGGCTAAGCGGAGAGACCGATGCGGGGCTCGATCCCAGAACCCTGGGATCATGACCTGAGCCGAAGGCAGAGGCTTTAACCCGCTGAGCCACCCAGGCGACCCTCAAAAAGTTTTCTTTGTAAAAGGGAAGTCCTGCTATTTTTTGAAAGTCTGAATACACTAACATGGCAAGGTGCCTCCTTATACCATATGCGTGAGAACAGCCACATTGATGCTGATGTTATTACACGGCTGTCTGATAATCACCCTCAGACATTAAATCCACACAAGAGAACTTTGGAAACATGTTGATCCTCAACATTAACTGTTATGCTAAGTTGCCTGATAAGTATGGAATATTGACTTTTATTAATCTCCCACTGATTGTACAGAATATATTTTTCAGCTTACAACATTCACTAATGAATCAATTTTAATTTAGGGACTAAATAAAATCTCCATTAAGGCCAACAAATGGTAGCCTCCAGTAAACACAAAGCATTTTCACAGTAAATCAAACTAGTCTGCCCTTGATGCTCCTTATCCTGCCAGTATCAAAGAAGGATGCAGAAGCATATGGTCATATTAGAGGGTGAAGCATTTCTTCAAGAAGGTATAATGGAAAATACTAGTCATGTATGAATAAACTGTATGAATAAACAAGCACATAAAACTGGGTAACTATAGAATGTCTCATCCTATACAATTAGTGGCAATATTATAGTTGGAAATAACTGTTATTTTTTCTATAGAAATATCTACCTGTCAATAAATTATCAAATCTAGACAATTTCTGAGTAAAATTGACCTTAGCAAACCCATTCTGAACTTGGGTGTCTTTTTCAAAATAAGAATCAGTTTCATCATATGTATATTTACCCATGATTAAGTCTGCACAGCCCAGATTTGTTTAACCACAAAAAATGCATAGCTTATATTTCTACTTCAGCAGTGGTTTTTGATTATTCTCTTTGGAGATTTAAAATTATTTTAAATTATAGGAGATTGGCATTGGTGAACAGCAATCTGTGAGGTTAGTGTAATTATTTATCTGAGCAAAGGAATATGAGCATCAATTCTTAAAAAATAGTTTTACTTACAGTGTTAGTAATATATTTATATATATTAAATTTTACATATATTTTAATATTCAAATATTAAATTTTTATTGATTTTTTAAAAGTGTGACTAAAAGCTTTTCCACATCGTATTTTCACTGCCTTTAAAATGGATATCATAACCATTGGTGAATTTATTTTACAATTTCTAATAAAACTCTGTAGTCATATTTTCTCAGTTTTTTAAAAATAACAGCAGTTTGTGATTCCTACCAAACCGTCCTTACCTGTGTTCACATTGGCAGGATTCCACGGGCCAGTTAGTGTTGCGTAAGCAGTGTTTAACTTCTAACTCAAAATCACACCATTTTCCCTGAAATATTAAATTTGTTAGTAGGAGTAAGCTGGATGAACTGATTCTTATTTCTCGTTTTTTAAGTGCACCACAGAAATTTCCTTCAAAGGTCTAAAATTCTAAATGGACCAAAACCTTATGTAACATCTTTGTAACAAGAACCGAAATAAAATTCGTACTGGTGTTCGTAATGATTTAACTTCCCATACATTTATTATTTCTTTCCTCTTGGCTTCAGGTGCAATAACAGGACGCAGTGCGCAGTCGTGGCAGGTCCTGACGTTTTTCCAGACCCGTGTCCAGGAACCTATAAATACCTGGAAGTACAGTACGAATGTGTCCCTTACAGTATGTATATTCCTGTTCCTTTCTTGTGAAAAGATACTAAGCTTTGTTTTGCATGCATCGACAAAGTATTCTCTATGAAAGCATGAGAATTATCACATTTGTTTACATGTTTTTTTTGAAGACTGGCTAATTTGAATTTTTCGGGATCATATATCCGCCCACCGTTGGAATAATTAGATGTTGCCTGCAGGATTCTGCAGCATCCGTTTTGACTCTACATTTCTGTATGTCGATACTCATTCTAAAAGTTTTCTTAATGCAAGAGTATGAAATTTTTAGAAAAAAAGTTGAAATGAATGACATGCCAATACTGCATCCTTCTAGGTCCAAGCAAATAGAAAGTGACAATGAATAATATACTTACATATTATTATGTTATGTAAATATTATCTATAATATTATACATTGCTATATATAACATTATATAATGTTAATGTTATATAATTATAGTGGCATAGAAATTGATAAACTTTAAGTTTAATAGAAGCAGTTATGTCTAATCTACAAGTGCTGTCAACATTTTGAGGATGAGAAATATATTCATCCAGAAGGAACAAACTGAAAAGAAGACACAAAAATTACATGAACTAAAGCATTCTTCAGAATTTATGTCTTACAGCCTCAAGAAGTTTTCTTTGCAACTTTTCAGTCAGATATGCCATATGCCAACCACATATGTTTTCATCAGGAATAATGAAGAATCAAACAATCAAAACTGGAGCATTTTTCTGACTTTTCTACCCAAAGGAAGAATCACCATTTCATAGAAATATTTTTGATCTATTTATTATTCATGGGATTCCTTAGTGAAGATCACTCAGGAAATCCTGCATTCTCACATTACATATTCAGTTCATCCCAAGAGTAGAAAACACTGGGGATCACCAATAAATCCCAGGTTCCAACTTCCTTTGACATCTCTGAAGTGAAGTATCTGGGGGTCAGCCAGTGTGCTGTGCCAAGAGATAGTTCGAAGCTCGCCTCATTTCTGCTTATTTAAGAAGCAGCACATTACTCATAAACTGTAAGTGTGCATAATCTAATAATAGAGAGCAACTTGGCCAGCACGAAATGAATTGAAATTTTGAAGTAATAATGAAAGCAGTCGAGAGAAAATTTCATTTTTGTTTTATTTATTGTGTGATTCATTAGAGAACGTTTATCTGGTGCAGTCTTAGAAGCTAATTTTCCTTGTTATAACAGAAATCGTAAGCGTATGGGTTCTATTGAAATCTCAACTGAAGTTATGCTCCTTGTACACTGTTATCTCTAGGGATCCTTCTATGGAAAGATAAAGCTCTTACTGACCAGTTATTGTTCATTAGTGATATTTTAAGGTAATAATATTTGCCTTTTGGAACTTTGACAATTATATTTAGATTATATAATAAGATCTTTGTGAATTATGTAGAATAGCTCTTTCCAAAGGCATTTTATAAAAATTCACCTTAAGGAATACCTCATTTTTAAAGACAGTTTGAGGAAACTTTCAGTCATATTTTTGAAACATGAAAGCTGAAGTAGAAAATGTCAAGCTAGATTTTTTCACAATTTTTAAATATTAAAGAATTTCACAGCTGTCTCTTCAATTTTCTGTATTTCTTCAGAATTTCTTTGAGGACAGCTACTCCAAAATCCTCTGGCCCACTTCTTTTGAAAAATCATCTACTTAAATCATTTCAATATAAATAAGAATTTGTGCATACCCTTTTGCATAAAAGGTTTACCACATTATTTCCTTTCTCTTTTACAAATTTTCAGAGATGAATTATTTGATTTCTGCATTACCTATATATATAGGTTTCTGGTAATCCTTAAAATCTATGGATCACCTTAGATGTATATCCATTATGTGAAAATATTTATCTGATTATGTTATTAAATATTAAATTAAAGTGCAGCCACCTGCCTGTTAACATACTGGTTTACGTTATATGGGTTAGCATGATTGCACTTGTTTGAGTAACTTCAGTATGTTTCAGTTGAAAGTGTAATGTGTAATTGGGAATTCATTTAGTAAATTTAACATGATTTTAAAAGAAAAAAAAATACACAAGGAAGTATAAACCATGAAGTAAAGTATAGTGACTTACTTGAAAGGTAGATTGGTTTAGTGGGAAAAAACCACCAGAGATCAGGAAGCCTGGGTTCAGAATGTGGTCTGGTTACTTTCCAGAAAAGCATAGGTCCTTAAGCAAAGGTAAACTATTAAATTTTTCTGGGTCTCACTTTATAGACATTCCCTGATCTGTAGTAAGTTGATTTAGATCAACACTAAGTTCTTTTTCTTATCTCTAGCATAAAATACAGACTTTTCCAATGCTATTAAAAAAAAAAAAAAAAACCACTTCCTTAAAATTGGCCTCCATTTATTGGCACTTACTACATCTTATTTACCACATGGGTTAAATATTTGTATATATTATTTTATTTAATTTTCATTATATCCTTCATATTAAGTCTGAGTATCACTATTCTGACTGAAGCTCAGTAGGATAAGTTAATGTTTCATGTAAAATACAGAGTAGCTGGATAATGACATAGCCAAGACTTGAGCCTGTCTCTAATACCTGTTAAGGACACAGCTGTAATTCTCCCCAGAGATTTTCCCCTCTGTGTTTTCATGAGTTATCCAATCTTGTTTAAGTCTTAAAATTTTCATCACTGCAGTTATGGCACATGGTGGAAGCAAATGCTTCAAGGGCCTGGATCCTTCTTTTTTTTTTTTTTTTTTTTTAAGGTTTTATTTATTTATTTGCCAGAGAGAGAGGGAGAGAGAGAGAGAAACAGGCTCCCTGCTGAGCAAGGAGCCTGATGCAGGACTCAATCCCAGGACCCCGGGATCATGACCTGAGCCTAAGGCAGACACGTAACCATCTGAGCCAGCCAGGCCTCCAGCTGGACCCCTTTTTTGTTAGTTCTTTCGCTACTTAACTTTGAAGAGGTTTTTATGCTTTTCTTTAAGCAGCTGGATCACCGCAAACTTTTATTTTCCCAATCACCTAAGAAAGCGTAATGACAAAAAGTAGTTCAGCTGTAAAACTTGTGCCCACAATTTGGAATGAGGCTCTTAGCTAAGTAGTAACTTAAGAAGTTATTTAAATCACCCATATTATAAGAGAAACCCTTGTATGTAATATATTTATTGAAATATCCCTAATGTGTTATTAGAAGAGAAACTTCAGATTTAGGATTCATTGTTAGTATTTTAGATTTTCCTAATTGAACACATCAATAAACGAATTATGTTAGGTTCTATTTGTTATACAGTTCAGTAATACCCATTTTCATTTTTAATTTAAGACAGCAAACTTCATTATATATAAGTGATATATTTGATCTTTATGAATGTTTCCTCTTAATATTGAGATGTGGGAAAAATACTATTATTATTTTCTTTCTTTATATAGACTCTGTGTGTGTGTGTTCCCTTGGTAATATTTTTAAGGTGATACTTTCCCATGGAAAAATATAGAAAAAATGAGAATATCAAAACATAGATAAAATATGTGGGAAAACATATTAATATTAGTAATACATTAGCATAATAGACGTGATAGACATAAAAATCAGCAAAATTCTTTGTTTCACATCAGAAATGTGGAGTTAAAATATCTGAGATAAGCTTGCAGTATTTTTTTAAGCTTACAGTAATTTTTTGCAGAGTTTTAGGTGTCATTAAATAGGTACATGGTTAAACAATGACAGTTTTAGAAGAACCTTAACCTGAATCAAATGGTATGACTTTTTTCTTTCTTTCTTTTTTTTAAAGATGCTCATAGGAAAGAAAGTTTAAAAAAATAGTGATTAAAAATAATTTTGTGAGGCCACTTTCTTTGAGTGTCTTGTCAACTTCTCTGAATTGCTAAAGTTATATTTAATTTTTCCTAAATCTCCTATATTTACTTTTTCCTAAATCTCAGCTTCTAATACAAGGCCTGTATTTTCTTGTTTGGGTTCACAGATACCCTGTTTGTGACCAAATTTGGGACAGATGAATCAATACGTTTCTCTGTTCCTGTCACACCTTAGTTCCAGTGTGACTTTTATAGCCTTCACATTTACTTTTGAGTTTGATTTTCCTCCTGAGTGTTTTGTTGTCGTTGTTTTTTTCCTCCTGGGAGATGACCCAGATATTCAGAGGTTAAACCTCAGCGTTTATCAGTGCCACACTTTTGCTCTCTACCTTGCTTCGTCTTGCCCCATTTCCATTCCTTCTGGCCTGATGGGGATTGAAATTGTGGCATCTTCAGGTAGAGTTTCCCTCATTTAGCTGGTTTACAGGAAAGATTTGTGTCAGGAGGAAAACAATAAAACAACTAACCACCGATGTAGAGTATTTCTGAGCAAAGAATCTTTACTTTGTGTCCTGCTGACAATTTGTCTTTCTTCCAAGGCATACAATTTCACGCACATTACACTCAGAAAGTGCTTGTCTTTTCTCACAACTCTGCTTTTCTCTTCAGTTCTTTGTTTCTTCCGTTTAGAAATACAAACCACATATTACTTCTTCTAGCAACCTTTTCTTGCGGTGGATTTTCTTAAGAAATGGAGAGAGGGAGCACGCAATTTGGAGAGCTACTAGGAATGAGTGATTTAGCCGATCTTGTGTTACACCACTTACAGATTTTCTCACCATTCACATCAGCCATCTGAAGTCACGTGTGATTGTCTATGGAAAAACATGCAAAATGAGTATTACTGGAAAATTAATATTTATAAACAATTACATAATCTATTAGTTTTTGTCTTTTTTTTTACTCTAAGAATAAGCATTACACTTCAACATTTAAAACAGACAAGTGTTTGTTTAGTTATAAATAACTAAATATATTTTCGCTAGTAATGTTCAAATGAGTGCATATTTTAATATATGTATTCTTTGGTTCTTATTATGTAAAAAATACTTACATATTTTAAAACACTAGTGCCAAAATTAGCCCATAGGTTTAATTTTTAAGATGGCACAGAATTGTCAAGGTATAGGATGATTGCTACTGCCTCAGTACATTTTTCAGTTTCTGACACATAGGAGACATTCGAGAAACATGTATTAGATGGTTAGAAAAAAAAAAATAGTCAAAATGGCTCCTCCCAAAGTGTTCTGTTCATAGCTAGAATGATTAAACTTAAGAAACTTGTCTCAAACAAGACCTTATTAATTCAAATGGAAGATCTATGGTAAAAATACAGAGTATATGAATTTTAGTTCCTTCAAGTTGTTTGGTGATTGTATTCCTCAAGAATGCTACCAGCAACCAGTTTTTCCTTTTCTTCTTCCCTGAGCCTCCAAGTAACATAGCGAGTACTGGCCCTTAAATGTTGGTCCCTTTCTAAGAGCAGGAGCAGTGATTTAAATTCTCTTTTAGAAAAAAAAAATTCTCTTTTAGAACAATATCACAAAAGCAATCAAATTCTTCCTCTTTCTTTCTTTCTTTCTTTCTTTCTTTCTTTCTTTCTTTCTTTCTTTCTTTCTATTAAAAGAAAGAATGCAGGGGAGAGAGAGAATCTTTAGCAGGTTCCACACTCGGTGTGGAGTCTGACACAAGGCTCAGTTTCAGGATCTCAGGGTCCTGAGCCATGACCGAGAGTCCAATGCTTAACCGACTGAGCCACCCATGTGCCCCTTTCTTTTCTCCTTTTGCTCTCCCACTGCAGTTTCTTTCTTTCTTTCTCCAACATTTTTTCTCTATTTCACAGTACTTTATACGTGACAGATAATCCATAAATATTTTATAAATGAATCAGTGATTACCTAATAGTTAAAGTTTGATAATATGCCCAAAGTATCATGTATTTATAAAAGTTGTTAGAAAACAAGAAGTATAGAGATGGACCATACTTTCTTGGAGGTCATAATCCTAAACTCTCTCATACCTTTTTCTAGGTGCTCATAAGTTTGTGGAAATTATTTTCAACTAAATCATGCCATTTGCTTTCAAGACCTCCCACTTATCTGTCATCACTCAACATCTATTATATACCAGGGTCTGCTACACGCGTTAGCACATAAAATTATGCAAAAAGATTCTGCCCTCAAAGAAATTAATCAAGTGGGGCTCAGTCCCCGAAGTTATAGTGTTTTTAGTTCAGCAAAGCAATGGAGCATTTCACATTAGCGGTGTGCAGAGAATGCACACCCATCCCATAGTGGCTAGTATGGGGTTGAGGATGGGTATCTTCAGGGCATGTTTTCTAAAGGAAATGACTCTTGAGCAGAGTCTTAAAGATTAAATAGACTCCAGTGAGAAGGACAATCATTTGTAACAGATGGGACAGCGTAAGATAAGAAACTGTACGGTGAATGTGAAACCAAACAGACTGATGTTTCCATAAAACACAGAACATAAATAAGAGTGACAGGGGAGATGAACATGCCAATGGGCAGGTAGAAATTGTGACCTCCCTGTAGGCTGTGATTCCTCTATCCCAGTGTAGAGCACAGAAAAGACAATAAAACACTGGAAAGACAAATTTAACATAAAATCTGGAGCCTACATTTCCTTCGGCAATGATAAACTAGAACTGAGTGGGGAGTGTCTCCTTTAAATAGGGTCTGTTCTTCTCCAATAGCTATATTATCCAGGACTTATCGTATTGTACCCGGTTCACTATAATTATTTAAAATGGCTTCTGAAGATACTTAACTTTGCAACTCTTGTTCTAGAGTTTGGATCTAATCAATTCTTCTTCTTCTTCTTCTTTTTTTTTTAATCTAATCAATTCTAATAGATGTAAAAACACTCCTAAATTGTTACTGTATTTCTTAATTTTCAAAAGATAGAGAGTTAGTATACTAAGAATAATTCCACCGATAGAAGTTTTTTGGTGCCTAATATGGGTCAGTCCCTATGTTAGGTGCTGGGGAAAAATAGATATGGGCCCTATAAAGCTGGGAGGCTTGGGGGATAAGGCAATATCACATGATCCAAAACATAGAATCATTAAAGATTGCAATAAAATGCAAGAAGAAAATAAGCACAATTGCATGATAGAGAACAGTGAAAGGGCCAGCTCACCTAAGGTGCTGTGAAAGACGTGAAGAATACAGTAGGCAAAGAGTATGGGGAAAAACTTTCAAGGTAAAGAGAAGAGTAGAAACGAAGACCCCCAGGTGGGGAAGAGGTCAGCCTGTTCTCAGACCTGATTGAAAGTTAATGTGACTACAGTCAAGATGAGGGGAGTGACTTGGAGAGAAACAAGCCAGCGACGAGTACTGCTAATACCCTTGTTAATGAAGCAGTGATTTCTTTGAAGGTTCTAAGATTTATTAAGAATCAAAACACAGGGGCACCTGGGTGGCTTAGTTGGTTAAGTGTCTGCCTTCAGCACAGGTCATAATCCCGGGGTCCTGGGATCAAGCCCCACACTGGGCTCACTGCTTGGAGAGCCTGCTTCTCCCTCTTTCTCTGCCTGCTGCTCTACCTGCTTGTGCTCTCTCTCTCTCAAAAAAAAAAAAAAATCAGAATATGTTTGCAAAATGAAATTGAATAAACTGGCATTCTCTTTAAAATATATAGTGTAAAAAATACTGCATGATTCTACAGTAATATAAAGGTAAACTTGCATCAAATAAGTCAAGCATCAGGTGGCATCAATATTTAGATAAGCTCTGGGGGCGCCTGGGTGGCTCAGTGTGTTAAAGCCTCTGCCTTCGGCTGAGGTCATGATCCCACGGTCCTGGGATCGAGCCCCGCATCAGGCTCTCTGCTCAGCAGGGAGCCTGCTTCCCCCTCTCTCTCTGTCTCTCTGCCTACTTTTGATCTCTGTCTGTCAAATAAATAAATAAAATCTTTTAAAAAATATTTAGATAAGCTCTGTATATACTTCTGGTAGATGGATAATATGTAAATGTATGTGTAGATGCTAATTGTAAGGGAACAAGATGAATCGAGAGTATTAAACAAATTAATTGGATTACCAGTGTTAGGAAAAGATTTGGTTTAGGAAGTACAGTGTTGTTATTATAGACATAAATGAAGTTTGAGAGGTTAACTTAACTATGTTCATTTGCTTTATTTGAAATAATAAAATTATAGAGCTTGGGCACTTAAACTTAATTCAAAGAAATTTTTACAATGTGCTCTAACTGAATAGCATAAACATGCAAGATTAAAAAAGACATAGAATATAACGTTTTGTTTTTTAAAATACACTGCATGTAAGGGGGCCCCTGGGTGGCTCAGTTGCTTAAGCTTCTGACTGTTTGATTCCTGCTCAGGTCATGATCTCAGAGCTGTGGAATTGAGTCCCACATTGGGCTCCACACTCAGCACACAGTCTGCTTAAGTTAATCCCTCTCTGTCCCTCCCTCAGCTACGGGCTTGTGCATGTACATTCACTAAAGAAAAGTTAAAATTTTTTTAAAAATTAAAAAATAAAATACACTGTATATGGGAAGCAAACTAGTTGAAAACATTTGAAGGTGAGGTTATTTTCCAAAATGTTTATTGCTAAAAAAATATCTTATGGCAACATGATGTATAAGACCTATGGAGTTAATTGTCCAGATAAATTTTCCTAAATAAATGTAAAATCAAAATACTATGAAAGAGTCTTCTTAATTTTTTTGTATCTTAATCATTAATTTATGAAACTAGAAAAATTGAATCAATTGGCTTAGAAAGCACTCCATTCAAATGTTATAATTTAACATAATATTTCATTAAAATGAGTAAGTGATAAAGGGAAAATATATGTAAATTTTAATATTTTCATTTTATTGTTGAGGAATTTCTCAAATGGAAGGATATCACAGTTCATGTGAATGCTAGAAAATTTTTTAATTACTTAAAATTTTTTCAAAACCCTTCTATAAATCCCAAAGACGTTTAAACAATTAAGTTCTTATCTGGCCGACTCCATAATGATGCTCCCCCAAATATCCATATCTAGAACCTGTGAGTTTTTACCTTAAGTGACAACAGGGACTTTGTAGATGTGATTAAATTTAAGATCTGGAGTTGAGGAGATCATACTGGATTATCCAAGTAGATGGAAGGTAATTGCAAATGTCCTTCTAAGAGCAGGCCAATATTGGAAACAGGATATATGACAACAGAGACAGAGGCTAGAGTGAGAGAGACGAAGATAGGGAAAGGGCCACCAGTCAAGGAATGCAGGCAGCCTTTATGAAGCTGGGGGGAAACAAGGAATTTTTTTTTCCCCTTAGAGCCTCCAGAATGGACACAACTCTTAAATTCAGCCCTTAACACCCATTTTGGACTTCTGACCTAAGTGTTGTTTGAAACCTCTACATTTCTAAATTTAGGTTATCATATTTTTCTTATCATATTTTAAAAACATAAACATATAAACCTTCTATAATGGACAGGCGAGATGTAGGGAGTGCAGCATGTCATTATAGACAGAAGTCATGTCAATTCTCTTTATAATGTATCCTACCCTAGGCAATCCCAAGGCAAGTTAGGATTTAGTAAAATTAATTTTACTGTATTACACGTACCTACTATTTATGTGAGGCAGCACAAGAAAAAAAATGATGGGTAAATAAGGAGTTGATTGTGAATATATGAGCTACATAAATAGCATGAATAAATGTACTGAGTTTCCCTGTAAATTTTCTTGTATCTTTATGCAGGAATTTCTCACAATAACTGACTTGTAATACCTGAATTTAATCCATATGTATGGACTCCCCAATCTGCTCTGTATGTATTAATTGAATTTTCTTTTACCAACATGTAGTGAAAATCTAGTTATCTTTAAAATATTGCAGCGTTCAGATACCCCCGATAATATAAATATGACTAGCTCTTACCTTCTAAGAACCCATAATCTCCTCATCATTTATCATCCTTCAAGTAATCACATCAAGTTAGAATCAAAGCCTAGAAGGAAACTCAGTACCATTTAGTTTTTATTAATATATTTTATAAATGCATTACTTCTCTCTATGCTAATTGCTTTTCAACTTCAATTAGAACAGAAATCAATGCAGAATAGAATAGTACGTGATACGGAGAAGGAAGTGGCTGTCCCTCCGTACATCTTCTATGGCAAAGACATACTACCTATGCTCTTTGTCAGTTCCGACCGCATTTTCCCTGTACTCATGTCTCCTAGTTCTCTCAAGCATTGGAGAATGTAAGAGTGGTTAAGAGTGAGAGCCTGGGAATTGACATTCCGACTTTGCCAATTACTAGCTAAGGTCTCATGAAGTTGTATACTACTCTGTGAATGAGTCTCTTCATATAGAAAATAAGGATGATAATCAACTCACAGACTTTCTGTGAAAATTAAAAAGAAATGTATGCTAAAAGCCTAGTACAGTGATGACCACATTGGAAATGCTCTTTATATCGTTGCTATTTGACTGAATCTACATACTGCCTCTCACCTGTTTTCAGTGCCATCATCCACTGGGGCTTGGAATTATGTAATGCTGGTAACTTATCCCAGGATTTGGGGAGACCCCTGACATCCTAGAGTTATAACTTTCTCTAGTTCTTTTGACTACTGGTGCAATTTTACAAGACTTCTATCTCAATTCTCCATCTTTCATTTCAGATTACATCTGAAATTTGAGTCCTTCTCAGATACAAGGGCATCTGCTGTGTGATTTAGCTCTTAAAACAATTCTCTCTTATGGGGTTACTCTTTTTAATCCCAGTGTGATGACTAAGCCACGTCAGACAACTTTTTTCTAAGTCCACACTCAGCCCGCTGAGTTTCTGTGAGTTCTCTTGTCACCTGAATTTCAGCCTCTGCACCCCTTTGGATTTGACTGCTGGTACTGGAAATTGCATGAATCACATCAAGCTTGCCATGGAGGTTGGGCATTGTATCTTTTATTTTCAGCTTTTCTCACCGGTGTTAGCTTTTTTACTACCAATTAATTTATTTCCAGTCCTATTTCTTCTCATAGACAGCAAGAGGTAAAGAGGTATCAATTACTCAAATGTCTCTAGGTGGACCCTGACCACGTTCTATTTCATTCAACAAATATTGGTTAAGCCTCTATTATATGAGTCTTCACACACTGTTTCTAGGAAATAACAGTGGAATTTAAATTTAAAGCAACCTAAATCCATCTTTAATTTTTTAATAGGTGAAGAAGTTGAGACTCAGAATAAGTAAAATAGTCAATGATTATGTAGTTAGAACTTACTGACTCGTAATTGTCAATCAGATTCTCTTTCCATCATGCTACTCTCTCTCCCTCTCTCTTTTTTTTTTTTAATTTCAGAGTAGTCTTTCTATAGTTTAGAGATGTGAGGAGTGATTAAAACATACTCTCAAAAATATAAAAGATCTAAATATATCCTCTTTAACTGAAATTTGGCATTCTAGCCCAGTGCCTCATTTTAATTCAAATTCTTTCAGAAAAATTTTAGAATTCAAAATGGTCCTAAGGTGACAGCTTGATTATTTGGTCTTTGTTTGCCTTCAGTATGGCCCATAATTAACACAATTAATGATGGCATATTGAGATATCAAAAAACCCAGCTTTCTCCTTATATGAGAGATCAGTCTTTTTGTGCATAGTGCTAGATTTCAAGCTGTAAGTCCTTTCTCATAAATTTATTTCAAAATTGCCTCAAGAAATTCCATAAGTGAACATTTTTAGAGAAAGTGGGCTATGCAATTTGCTTTTATGTTCACTATATAGTAAATCACCACACGCTAACAATTTTGCTTTTTGGAATCCTTCAAATAGACATCCAAATTTCCGTGAAAAATCTTTTCTTGTCTCGGTTTTGAGAACAGCTTGAAATAAGTTCAGTGCTCGATAACATTGAAATTTCATAGATGCCAAAAACTGTAGTTAAAAGACACACACATACACACAACTAATGGAATTATAGAGAGAAAAATTAATCTCTCCCAAAAAGCCTATCATAAAATTTCCTTTACTATGATTTTCCTTGACTTGTTTCCCTTCCTGTTCTCCTGACCTCTTAGAGAACTCATTGATGTTAAGTTCATCAAGATAAGAGGAAAGGCTCAGAAGGAAGTTCATATTCAAATTTGTTGGAAACAAAAATGCATTCATTCCTACAACAAAGCTTCTATTTTTTTTCTTTTGGATTCATTCTGATTATTCAAGTGCCAAGAGAACTGATAACTGGCTGCTTACGTGTATCAGAGTCTAATAGAAATTTTTTATGGCAGTGTTTTGGTCCTATCCTGATCTATTACTTGCCAAGAGATAACTAATCAAGTGTAATTCAAAAAAAAAAACCAAAAAACAAAAAACAAAAAAAAAAAACAAAACTCACCCAAAACAGAAATAAAAACAAAAACAAAAGCCTGCTGAGTAAAGGAATATTATTGGGGATATTAACAGGCAAACCTCTAAGAATTCCTCATTCCTACTTTATCATGCACTTTCTAATGCTCTTATTAAATGGGTTCAAATACCAAGGTCGGGTATCAACAATTATGACTGTCTGCCCTGCAACAAACGATGTGTGTTACTCTTTTTAGGAATGAGTGATAAGAGTAAAGCAAGAAACATATGCTATTCACGTTCTTTAGGGTCAGCAAACCTTAGTCATTTATTAATACTTGCCCCTCAGTTTTTGATTAGCACTGATTCTAATACAAAATTCAAGAGTTTATGATGAGTTATATTACTTGATTGAATCTTACCAGCTGCTGCTCCTTGTGAGAACCAGATGATATTTTCTAAAATGTTGAAATACCTTATTTTTATCCCCAAGCAGTATCTTGAACACCAGTAGGAGCTGTTCACTAAAAACTCCATTTATCATAGATTCATAAATCTATGATAAACATAGATTTATTTATGATAAACATAAATGTTTATTTATGATAAACATTTTAAACATAAAATGTTGAAGATCCAGAGTTCATAAGAACCAAGGTAGAGGGGCACATGGGTGGCTCAGTGAGTTATGTGTCTGCCTTTGGCTCAGGTCATAATCCTGGGGTCCTAGGGTGGAGCTCTGCCAGGGCTCCCCACTCCTGCTCTCTCTCGCTATCTCTGCCCCTATCTTTGTCTCTCTGTCTCTCAAAAAATAAGTGAAGAAAAAGAAAAAAAGAAACAACAACATAGGAAGACCATGGTTGCCATCTTATTTTACCTACATAGTGGAAGGTCAGGACGTATTTTTTTTTTTTTTAATTCCATATGAAGTTACATATTTATTTTTAAATATGGGATAACACTTTGATACAAGGTTTGATTAAAATCTCTCCATGGTATGTAATCTTTGGCACTGAATCTTTGCTGCCTATTTATTTATTTTTAAATTTATTTATTTGACAGATCACAAGTAGGCAGAGAGGCAGGCAGAGAGAGGGAGGAGAGGAAGCAGGCTCCCCACTGAGCAGAAAGCCCGATTCAGGGCTCGATCCCAGGACCCCGGGATCATGACCTGAGCTGAAGGCAGAGGCTTTTAACCCACTGAGCCACCCAGGTGCCCCAGGACGTATTTTTAATTCCGTGTTGGATATTAGGGATGAAGAGTCTAATTATTTACTAAAAATTTCCAAATTAATCTAATGCTTTTGAAATATGATTTAGTTCTTCAATGTAAGAAGATTATTTTGACTCAAATGATATACACAATAGAATTAAAATAATTTCTAGCACATGATTATTTCTTAATAAGTTTGCTATTATTTTAATGTCTTCTTTTAATGTCTTCTATTTTAATGGATAGAGTATTTAGCTTATTGTTGAAAACACTATAACATAAAACTGTGAATACCAAGATATAAAACGTACTGTATATTCCCCATTTAAGCTTTTGAGATATTCTATCTGTATGTGTTTTTAAGAGTTGAAATTTCTGGCATTGACTCAAATTCGTCTATCTTTGAATTCTTTTAGGAGATTATAGACTTTTACAAAGACTCTGATCTAATTTCATATTAGTGGCAGTTGCTAGGTAACTCTTTGATGGAAATTAATCATTAAACATTTAGCAGCTCATTCTCTGATTGGAGTGGAAACAGGAGTGACTTCGAAGCCGACGGCCCAGGAAACAACTGATTGAAAAAGAAAATCTTGAGGTGTTTAATAAAAATAGACAGTAACTCCTCAACTTGATTTTCTTCCTCTTTGTCATAATCAAAAATGAAAGAAAAATTGCTAGAAAAAAAGAAGAGCTTTTTTCCTGAGAGCAGATTTTGTCCACTGAGCAAGTACCAAGTGCCGATACTTCACTAAATACTTTGTGTAAAGTATTTTTATTTGCATAGCAATTTATTTACATGATAAATTCCCATTTTAAAAATAGGGAGCCTAGGAATATAAATTGAGTAGCTTAGTTTGTCCAAGTTCCCATGCCTGATAGGTGGACCAGAAGGGGTAGAGTAGGAATTTGAAAACAAGGGTTTCCCTTTGATTCCGATGTTCTTGTTCTTCTCATTATACTAAAGAAGGCATTACAAATAACTTCCTGTCTGAGAATTGACAAGACTAACTAGCTCTCTTTTAAAGTATTTTACTGCCCTTTATCCTGATGCCTCAAAGTAGAATCAGGCGTGAAGTTCACCTGACTTTAAAGGATTTTTCATTAGGTGGTAGGAATCATTGTGGGGAACCTAGTGTTAGAAGAAGGAGGGAGAGAAACTGCAGTGGGTGAGTGGAATGAGCCATATCACTTCTTCTGTAACTCTTGTTCGGAATTGAATATTACTTGTAATATTCTGTCGCTGTTAATAGTTGAGCTTTTATATTAGTTTTCTACTGCTACTGTGCTGAATCCCCACAAACACGGTGGCTTAAAACCGTACAAGTGTGTTCTGTTACAGGTGCAGAGGCCAGTAGTCCAAAATCAGGGTACTGATGGGGCTTCTTCCCTTTTGAAGATGTCAGGGGAGAATCTGTTGCTTTGTCTTTTCCATCTTCGAAAGCCACTGGCGTTCTATGGCATGTGGCTTCTTCCAACCGCAAAGCACAGCATTACACCTCTGCTTCTGTCCTCACATCTGTGCCGTCCACCCTCTTGCCGCCCTTTCATAAGGACCCTTGGGATTAGATTGAGTCCACCTGGATGACTCGGGGTCATCTCATCTCAAAATCCTTAAATTAATCACATTTGGAGAAAAAAAAAGTTTTTTTGTGTGTTTTGTTTTTGTTTTTGGGTTTTTTTGTTTGTTGGTTTTGTTTTGTTTTGTTTTGTTTTGTTTTTTTGCCATGAAAGGTAAAATATTAACAGATTCTGAGGATTAGGGCATAGACATCTCGGGGGAGGACATTGTTCAGGTTTTTCTTAATTAAGTACAGATGTTTATTTTTAAAAGTTCAATTCCGTACAGAACACATGTGAAACTACTTATTTTTTACATACAGTGTTTTATTAGATTCAGGTGTACAATATAGTGATTCAGCAATTCCTGGTGCTCATCACAACAGGTGCCCTCCTTAATCCCCATTTTCTATTTCACCCATCCCTATCCCCCCCGGCATAAAATCTGTTTTTTCTCTATAGTTAAAATCTGTTTCTTGATTTCTCTCTCTTTTCACTTTGTTCCTTTGTTTTGTTTCTTAAATTCCACATATGAGTGAAATCAGGTGGTATTTGTCTTTCTCTGACTGGCTTGTTTCACTTAGCATAATACTTTCTAGCTCCATCAATTTCATTGTAAATGGCAAAATTTCATTTTTTTTAATGTATCACTTTCTTTATTCATTCATCAGTCAAAGAACACTTGAGCTGCTTCCATATCTTGGCTCTTGCAAATAATTCTGCTATCAACATAGGGATGCACGTATCCCTTTGAATTAGTGTTTTTTTGTTCTTTGGATAAATACCCAGTAGTGTGATCATTGGCTTGTAGGGTAGCTTGATTTTTAATTTTTTGAGGAACCTACCTATGGTTTTCTATGGTGGCTGCACCAGATTGCATTCTCGTTAATGGTGCATGAGTGTTCTTTTTCTCCACATCCTTGCCTACACTTGTTGTTTCCTGTGTTGTTGATTTTAGTCACTGTCATAGATGTGAAGTAATATTTCATTGTGGTTTTGGTTTGTATTTTCCTGATGGTAAATGATGTTGGACATCTTTTCCTGTGTCTGTTGGCCATCTGTATGTTGTGTTTGGAGAAATGTCTGTTTTCTGTTTCTTAATGATCAAGTATACCTGATTATCGAGTATCAGTGATCACAGAATGCTCATATAATATCTAGGAGTAAATGGGCCATCCATGGCTGATTTCAGACTATAAATTAAATTGAAACCAAGCCACTTGCCTTTTTCCTCTACAATAAAATGTCTTTTTTTTTTTCCTGGTTACATAGATAATAAGTAAGCTAATAATAAAGTGAAGATGAAAGTAAATACCTGAGTTTCTACCACTGGAGATAAATTCAACTAACATTGCTATGACCATTCTTTTAGGTATTGCTTCAAGTATGTATACATACACACATACGATTTTAAGTGGATAAAATAAATAAATAAATAAAATATATATGTATACACACACACATATATGAATATATACACACACACAGACACACACATACCTGTGTGTGTGTGTATATATATATATATATATATATATATATATACACATACATGTGTATAGGGGTGTGTGTGTGTGTAGTGTGCATTCTTCACAGTCCTCTATGTACTCAGATGTCCTTTGGAGACTTTTACATGAATATTGATTTAAATATGTCTGTATGTGTGTATTTACAATAACAGAATCATATTACGCACATCTTACTTTTCTCACTATATGACTACACTATACAATGTCTTACGAAGTTTCCCATAAGTCAGTTGGCATAATTTTATTTAATTCTTTTTAATTTTATTTAATTCTTTAAAGTAGTTCATGGTTTGATATAGAGACAATGTATTCAGTCATTCCCCTACTGGTGGATTTTTTTTTTTTTTTTTTTTTTTTTTTTTTTTTGCTTCATTATGTCAGAAGGTGAATGATGTTGAAATCTTTATCTTTACTGGTAAGATTATCTTGCTTGATCTGCTAGAATCATCTGCTTTATCTTCAACAGCAGTGAGGCACTTGCAACTTGACACAAGAGAACTTTTCTGCTGACCAGAGTTAATGGCGCAAGCTCTGGAGAAAATCTGAGAGGGATAGAGACTGTGACCTTACATTCTCCAGCGAAGTGACTGACCCAGTACCATTGACTGTTTTTAGCCTTTGCTGATGTTTGAGGAATGTGTTTTATGTATCTGTACAATCAGTTGTTTGGGAAAATTTTCATTAAGTAAACTGTGGGAATGTCTTGAATGACATCTGTCACAGGCAGTGCAGCTAACTTAATGAAAATACCTATTAGATGAGAAAAAAAAGTAACATTGAACTACTCAAAAGAGGAGGGACTGTTTGCTGGCAGCAAAGCTGGAAGTTTTGTTTCTATTTTTTACCTTAATGATCTACTTTAATGATCACCTCTTTACAGTCTTTTTCCTCCATGATTTTACTGATCACATTTTTTCAAAAAAATCATCTGAAACTTACTTTTGAGTCAAGCTTTATTTTCACAGAAGTCATCTTAATATCTGTGCAGTAATTGTGACCATGTATCGCTCCTCCTTCACTAAACACTTCCTCTGACTTGCGTGAAATTATCTTCTACATAATAATCAAATTGCATTCTCTCCTTTTTCTTTCTTACTTCTTTTTGGCACTAATTTCTTTCCCTCTTTTCTGTACTTTCTTTCGTTCCTCTCTATTTTTCAAACTCCATATAAACAGCTATACAATCACACTACTGGTTGTTGGAGTTTTATATACCTTCTACCTGACCATGAGTCATTCAGTCTTTCTTTCTGACTCTCTCATTGATCGTGTCAATATGTCTTTAAATTTGGAAGAGCCTTTCTCCAGTTCAGACTCATATTACAATTATACTTTGTAGAATTTTTATACTTTGAAGAATCCACTGATTCTACTCCTTCAGTAAATGTGCAGCAGGTAGTTCCAGTGTGTTCTTGACTAGTCATGGAAAAAATGTGAATTTTTATCTTGAAAATTATTATTGCTTCATAGCAATCCCTTCATGTCCGTAAACTATTGTATAATTTCATGGTTCATAAAGCTTCCCTGTGTGGAATTTAGAACTCAGGGGAAAATGCCGAAATCCATGACCTGAAGTACTCAAAGTTAAGGACAGTTTTATTTATTTATTTTTTTATTTTTATTTATTTTTTTTTAGGGACAGTTTTTGTTGCTGTTTTCTTCCTGGCTTTGTAGGATCTCCACTTTTGTGAAAAGAAAAGCAGTAATTGTTAATAACACAAAGTGTATCCTTTTGTTTTATGCCATTCTGTTATCGCGCTTTCAGTCACTATTAAACACCATTTATTTAAGTTTCCTACATAAAGTAACCAGACGAAATTTTAAGCTGTCATGTTCACTCTTCTAAAGCTTCAAAGCAAGTGGATAACTTTTGTCCAACCAAAATTTATTCTATTTTTTTTAATGTGTGTTTTAGACAAACCAAAGATTTAGCACGCTTGAATTCTATCTGGCGTACCTAAAACTTATGATGCTCGACCCTTAAATTCAGTATTATTAAATCACCAAGAAATTTCAAAGTGGTAGAATAAAGATTATGTTAAGTCTGAGATTAAGCTGTCACACCAGAGTAATTTGATTTTAAGTCCGGCTCCACCACCTCCATTAGTAATCACATCCCTGACAGAGACAAAGTTCATCCAATATGAGTTCTCATTGCAGATGAGGTATTGATGTTTTCACGTTACTCTGGCCAGTCAATAAGGTTAAAAGGATAAAGTTTATTTAGTTTTCAACATTGCCTTCTTGAAGTCAAATGTCTATTTAATTAAATTTTCCAATATTTGGCAAGAAAAGACTGGTCGTGTCAGCTTTCTTCAGCTTGATATTAAATAGCATCTTGTGAAATTTGGTAAAGACTCTGTACAGTAAAATGGAACAGATATACTGTGAGTCTATTTAGGAGAGCATCAGGGAGTCCAAGTTCTTTGTCAAGGTAGTTAATAATTTCTAGTCATCTTCTAATGCTAAAAGTTTGAAATATATCTGTAGGCTTTGCGTATGATATTCATTTTCTAACTGGCTTATGAAAATCTGTAGTACTCTGTTTCTTCTAATATGGAGCAATAAATATAATGTAATTCTCAAGATTATTTCTGAAGCAAGCAAATGAAAATGATTTCAAAACAGCATTTTGTAATCTAGGCACCTATCATATAATCATCTCATTTTTCTGCCCTTCCTTACTGAAAAATTTGCAATTGCTTTCTTAACGTGCTGACTACATGTAGAAAGAGGAAACAAATAGAAATTTAATATATGAAAAACTTGGCTACATTTGAGGTGTGAATATTTTATTTACTCAACAAGCATTTTTTTTTGTTTACTCCAAAAATTACAATATTTGCACAACAGTTAAATCTGATATAAAATTAATATAAGTAGCATGCAAAGGAGTCTTCATGGAAAAATGAACAAGATAGAAGAGATTCTTGTCTTGTCCTTAAGATGTTTTCTTTCTAGTGTAGCAAATAGTCACTGAATACAGTCATTAACTACATTTATAACAAGTAACTATGATAGAGCAAACCCCTAGCAAAATGTTTGGTGATAAATTTTTGAGGATTGAATCTCTCTTTTTTTTTTTTTTTTTAAGATTTTATTTATTTATTTGACAGAGAGAGACACAGCAAGAGAGGGAACACAAGCAGATGGAGTGGGAGAGGGAGAAGCAGGCTCCCTGCTGAGTAGAGAGCCCGATGCGGGGCTCGATCCCAGGACCCTGGGATCATGACCTGAGCCGAAGTCAGACGTTTAACGACTGAGCCACCCAGGTGCCCCGAGGGTTGAATTTCTTGATTAAACTTATTTCTAATCAAATCTGATTTGAATCCACAGAGTCAGAGGGAATATACTATTCCACAAAGCAGTTTGCTTCCTATCACAAGGTTTTGACTATCTGTGAATTTTACCAATCACCTACAGGTGATACTTTACCTTCATAGTAATTTTCCTTCCGTAAGAAAGTAGTAAATTAACTGTGGTTTTAATTATCTATTTTATTTCTTTTTAGCCATTATTACCATGGATTCAAGTGATAACTTATTAAGTTAATTATGTAGGATATGTGTCCAGTTAGGTTATATTTTAATTGTAATTGTAACAGATGCTATATTTTAAAATTCCACCTACAACAGAAAAAAAGTTTTCTTCTATACCATCTATAAATATTTATTAAATGCCTTCTATATGAGTGACAAGTGATATATCCCCCAAGTCCCATGTTTCCAGGAAATACATCTTTCTTGTCCATGTTCATATCCCATTATGTATCACATTGCTCTATCCATAGTAGATACTTAGTACTATTGATTAAATGACCAACTGAAGATTAAGTACAAACATAACTTCAATATCCTTAAGAACTTATCATCAAATAGGTGAGATAATGCAAATTCACAAGTAACTATGACAGTGTTTGATATATAAAATCTATATCTATACCTATATAAAATATAGATATATTTCCAGATTCTATACGAGGAGAAAGAAATCTTCAAAACTGAAAATCAGTGAAAATTTAAGATAGAAATAATACAATGAAGTGGATTTTAAAAATCTGCCTCAATAAGGTTACAAATTAGACATATTTGACATTATTTGAAAATGGATAAGAATAAAGGGTAACATCCAAAAGTTCAGTGAATCCTGTAGAAGAGGCATCAGTGTTTTCAAGAAACTCTTATTACCTGGATTTCTATCCATTTCTCAATTCTTCAGGAGCTGGTTTAATAATTGTAGCATAATTTGGTTATCCTTAGGGGACTTTGTTGTGTCTTTGAACTTGAGCCAGTGCCCTCTTTGGAAATGCACAAGGTAGGTACAAAGGTTCTGTACCACTTCTTCTTCAGAGGGCCTATGCTCTTAGCATGGAATCCCACTTACTCATCTGAAATTAGCTTGTTACATTTACTGCTTAACCACAGAGACATTTCTGTCACATGCTGCCCAGGAGAGGTCCCTGGACTGTAGCAGATCATTCTGATCTGTATCATTATCTCTCAGGTACAGAGGAATGCTTAAAATAAGTAAATGCTGTTCAAGATGCTTCCCACAATTAAAAATTGGGATTCATGGGGCACCTGGGTGGCAGTGGGTTAAGCCTCTGCCTTCTGCTCATCATGATCTCAGGGTCCTGCGATCAAGCCTGGCATCGGGCTCTCTGCTCAACGGGGAGCCTGCTTCCCCCTCTCTCTCTCTACCTGCCTCTCTGCCTACTGGTGATCTCTTTCCGTCACATAAATAAATAAAATCTTTAAAAAAAATTAGGGGGCACCTGGGTGGCTCAGTGGGTTAAGCCTCTGCCTTCGGCTCAGGTCATGATCTCAGGGTCCTGGGATCGATCCCCACATCGGGCTCTCTGCTCAGCAGGAAGCCTGCTTCCTCCTCTCTCTCTGCCTGCCTCTCTGCCTACTTGTGCTCTTTCTCTCTCTGTGTCAAATAAATGAAAAAACAAAACATTTAAAAAAAATAAAAAAATAAAAAAATAAAAAAAAATAAAAATCGGGATTCATAGAAAAGAATATTATTCACCTTAGTTTCCTCTGTTGGGTTTCTGATTCTTCCTTTGATGCATTAGTACCCAAACTGACTTGCTCTATGTTGTTATATAGTATTAATGATTGTGAACCAAATGATTTATTTAAAAAAAAAAAATACTTATTGAGCTCCAGTGCTATATGTTAGGCATTGGGTGAAAAGCTGAGGCCCAAAGGAAAAAAACAGTAGGTCGCTGACCTTACTGAGTGGAAAAGAGAACTTGAGACATTCTCTTATACTTATTTTTAAATTTTTACTAATTATACATTAAATGAATCATTTATAAAAGTTTTTGTAGTGTGTGAGTTTATCTTGGGAAAAATGTATGATTAAGTATGATAGAATCATTCTCGTGAGTGATTCCTCATTCGCTCACAGTATATTTCGATCTTTGATTCCAGCCCCTGCTTATAAACTGAGATAGTTACATATTGCATAGACTTCCAGAAAATCCACTTTAAAATTACGTTTTATGTAAATGGCAGAGGGTTCTTGCGCGATCGGTGGCATTATTTAATCCAGTTAAAATTACTTTCTTTTTAACTCTGGAGCTTTGACTTAAATTAGTTTATCTAGAGGCTTCAGCATCTCACTTAAACCATTAGCGTGCTTCTTCCTCCAGGGACTCCCATTTATACTTTCCCAATCGGAATGTAATCCTATCAGAAATGGTAATAATACTTTATACTTGGTAACATCTTTTATCTGAAGAAGTCTTGAGCCCTCCGAATGCGAGCTTGTTAATGTTTGCAGCATTACCTCCTTATGAGGTAGCCATGAGCTGAGGATTCCTTCACTTTTACAGATGGAAAAATGGGCCAGAGGAGAAAAGCTGAGTTTTCCAGAAGTGATTTTAAAAGCGCACTCTGATATGCTGTAATGAGCATTTAAATATGAGGAAAAAATTGGAAGGAGTAAGTTGAGTATCAGTTGCGGTGCAAATGAATATATGATTTTTTAGAATTTTTTTCCTAAGCAACTCTAATAATTAATTTGCTTTATCATTTTTTAGTAATTATTTGTTAACTGGTTATTCTGCGTCCTGTGGTATGTTATGCACTGAGTATAGCAGGAAACAAAATAGAACCAGGTGAGGTTAGAGAGGAAGACACAGGATTGATTCAGATCCTACAGGGCCTGTGGGCCAGAGAGTTGGTTGTAGACTTGGTATCCGTTTATTGAAGGGCTTAAAGATGGTTTGGGGTTTAAAAAAAATTATTCTCAGTAGAATTGTGAAATAGAGGATTTAAGAGTGTGAACAGAGAAAACCCATGAAGACTTTTATTTTTAACATTGTAAATTGGTTGTTTTTGCTTTCATGCTAAATGGGTCCTAAACAGAGAATAATCACTTCTAGAAAGCAACTCAATTATATAGGAATAAGTAATGTTGAATGTATTGACTTTTCTAATAAAATATGCTGTTTCATTCAGGAGCTACTTGAAAATTGCTTAATTTGAAAGTATTATGAATAAATCATGTTTACAAGAAGTTACAATCTGATAGGAAAGTGCTCAGATTGTGGCATGAGGGCTTGATACGAAATTGTAGGAGTTCTGAAAAGAAAACCAATACTTGAGGGGGAAGTGGCCGTTGAGAGAGAAAGGGATTATATGTGAGTCAATTCATGAAATGTATATAAATAAATTCACAAATATTGTTTCAAGTATTTCCCAAACACTGCGGAAAGTGACTTAGGAGGAAATAGGTGGGGTGCCTGAGTTGCTCAGCTGGTCAGGCACTGACTCTTGATTTTGACTCAGGTCAGGAGATCAAGTCCGGAAGCAGGCTCCACACTCAGTGGAGAGCTGGCTTGAGGATTGTCTCTCTGCCCGTCCACTGGCCCCTGCCCTGGCTCGTTCTCGCTGTCTCTCTTAAATAAATAAAAAATATATATATTTAAAAATAAAAGGGGAAGTAGGTGATGAGGCGTAGAAGTACACTTATCTTGGGACTCCTAGGTAGCTCAGTCAGTTGAGCCTCTGCCTTCAGCTCAGGTCATGATCCCAGGGTCCTGGGATCGAATCCTGCATCATCAGGTTCCTTGCTCAGTGGGGAGCCTGACTCTCCCTCTGCTGCCCCTTCCCTTGCTTGTGCTCTGTCTGTCGCTCTCAAGAGACAAATAAATAAATAAAATCTTTAAAAAAAATTAAAAGTACAATTATCTTGATGGGCACTAAGTAATATATGGAGTTGTTGAATCACTGTTTTGTACACCAGAAACTAATATATCACTTTGTGTTAACTACACTGGAATTCAAGGGGAAAAAAGAGGATATGGATATGAATAAGACATTGTTTCTATATTCAGAGTGCTCGTGGTCTATGGGAAGAATAAATAATTGCATAAAACACTGGAATATTACACAGAACGCCACAAGTGCCTCCAAATGGGAATATGAAAGAGGAAACCTAATATGACTAGAGAACCCAAGTAGATTTTACATTACAGAATAGTCTAAAATAAAATACCAAGGTTTGATTGAAGAGAGGACAAATCTTCCCTTAAATATCAGTTAAAGGACGCAAAAGTATTGCCAGAATAATTTCAGAGAAGACAATGACAGTTGCATTCAGATGCCTTAGATTGAGGAAAGAATCGTAAGTAAATGATTTAGGTGAATGCCACAGTCTAGTTGCTGCATAATTCCACCTGAAACAAGGGGCCAATGATAGTCACAAAAAGGAATGAGATTAGGGTGAGGCGGTAAAGAAAATTTTGCAGAAACTAACAATCTTGAGTGTGGTAAAAGTCAAGAACTGAGTTTTGAGCTGTAGTGATTGTGTAGTGAAGTGGGCATACCATTATTTACAATAGAAAAATCAAGAAATGTTGATTTGTAGAGTTCAGTGATTTGGGGTTTTCAAAGTCTTAATTAAATACCTTAAGTTTGGGGTGCCTAGGTGGCTCAGTGGGTTAGGGCCTCTGCCTTCAGCTCAGGTCGTGATCTCGGGGTCCTGGGATCGAGCCCCGCATCGGGCTCTCTGCTCGGCAGGGAGCCTGCTTCCTCCTCCCTCTCTCTCTGCCTGCCTCTCTGCCTACTTGTGATCTCTGTCTATCAAATAAATAAATAAAATCTTTAAATACCTTAAGTTTGAGTTGCCAGTGAAGTCGGCAGGTCTCAACAGGAATGACAGCCTGAAGGGTCCGAATAGAAAGAAAAATAATGGCTAATAATAAGTATTTGATCCATTTTTACCTGAAACCTAATTTAATTTTCAAAACTGGTTGAACAAAGACTACTAAAACCCAAGGTCATACAGCTACTAAGTAGACTTGAGATTTGAACTTCTTCAGAGTCCGTACGCTGAACCACGCCACTATGCTGCCCCTCAGAAAGAAGTGGACATTCAGGAATCATTGGTATAAAGGTACAAATGAAATTCTGAGAGTGGTAGGAATATCTGAAACTAACCAAAGAAGAAAAAAAAAGGTAGACAATGAACTAAAGGGCTGGTGAAGGAAAACACGCTGGAGATGTATGTGGAGAAGGTATGTCAAGGTTGAAAGCAGTTAACCCAGAATCTAGGGTAGAACCTAATGTCACAAAAACTAGGAGAAAGAAGTTTAAAGAGAAAGAAGCAAATTACCTTACAGAATTCTGTAGAGCAGCATTTCTCAAAGTACTTTCTACGGAACATCTGCTGTGCAATATATTTGAGGGGCCCTGGGAGAAGACTGTATCCATCATTAAATACGTTTGTAAGACACAAAATAATAAGCTATCCCTACCCTGTTTCCCCTCATCTTCTAGAACCACAATACAAATTAGTACATTTAGCACAAATTAGCATGGGGAAATAATTAAAGGACGTTATTAACTTCAGGGTAGCTTAGAGTGATCTTAAAAAAAAAATTAACCTAGAGAATATGGATTTGAACATATTTTTAACAAAAGGATTGTGTTTAGTGATAAGATAAGGATCGTAAAAGAGTTATTAAGATGTGAGGAATGTTAAAAGGGGGGTGATAGGAGAGAAAGGAACAGTTTAAATCTGGGCGTGAGGACTGGGGATAAGCAAATGAAGAAAACTCATGACACAGGAATTGCAGCCTTAGAACCCAAGGGTAAGGCCAGTAGTTTATTGACTGGGTGGTCCATCACTCTGAGCCAGGTCAGTTGCAGAGCCCACTGAGTAGAGAGGACATGGGATGTATAAAGGGCGGTAGGACAACCAGGCCCTGACTGATTTTTCCTGCTCATTGCTCTCGTTTATTTGTTCATGGTTTCTGGACCCCACCTTTCCAGTCTCAATCTTTGGACTGGTCCACCTTGATGGATAATGCTCTCAAAATATGTTGCTCAGAATTGAAAAGAGTACTTCAGTTGCCTTATCTAGGGCACTGTGTGTTTCTCTCTTTTGACAACATGGTCAGAGGGCATGTTCCCTTTGAATTTCAGTCAGTTATATTCAATTTATATGAATTTTTAAAATTCTCCCAGTAATTATACAACTTTTAAACATGAATGAAACATTTTTAAGTAAAATTTGCATTTACATTTTATTACTATCAGCCCTTTATTCTTGCCTGTTATTTAAAGAACTTTTTCAAATATTCATTCTGAATTCCTTTTTACTAGAGCTCCTAGCTTTGTGTGAACAGATTTTACTTTTATGCCTTTGATTTTATCAACTGAATATTAATATTAAAGTGATCAGTATGAAGGACAGAGGTTTGCTGAAAGCCACAAGAACTAATTGTGCAACCTTAACTTACCCAGGAATCTGTTTGACTACAGTGATTGTGTCCAGATCTTTGGGGATAGCTTTGAGTCCTCTTAAATGAATCACCCTGTTCATCTGTTGTTTGTTTGCTTTTATTCCTACATTCTTTCCACTTATATATCAGGATGAACTTTGCCAAAGATGTTTGGAATCCAGTAAACTATTTATTCCTGGCTTTTCTGATTTTCTCTCTATAAAGAAATGGTACTAATTAGATGTAGTTTGTAAATGATTTCATTTTCATTTTTAGGTACTTAGAAGCCATCTCTGCATTCATGCTAGAATCTTGCTTGTGCCTTAACTCAACATCACTAATATATTTCTCTAGACGTATATTTCCTCCCTTTGTACAAAAGTCATTTGTCTGTCTTGTTACCCACAACTTTCCTTTGTGTTTTATTATTTCATGAAGTAGTTTTACCTAGTGGCTGAGAGATTTTGAGTAATTTACTCAAATCCCCTGTGCCTCAGTTTCCTGATTTGTAGCTTGGGGATAATGATAGTGTCTACCTTATATAATTGTTGAAGAACTAGATAAATTGAAATGCTCAGGGGCGCCTGGGTGGCTCAGTGGAGTAAGCCTCTGCCTTCGGCTCAGGTCATGTTCTCAGGGTCCTGGGATCAAGCCCCGCATCAGGCTCTCTGTTGGGTGGGGATCCTGTTTCCCCCTCTCTCTCTGCCTGCCTCTCTTCCTACTTGTGCTCTCTCTTTCTCTGTCAAGTAAATAAATAAAAATCTTTAAAAAAAAAAAAAAAGAAAGAAAGAAATGCTCAGAACGTATCTTATACGAAGTAAATGCTCAACAAACGTTGGTGTTCTTTTTTCAGTACACTAATCTTGACTAAGAAACATGATCCATTTACAACCCTCGTGTGAAAATGCTCTGGGGAACTGTACATTGTTGAATAAATGCAAAAACAATACAAAAGTTCCTTTCAGTTACTAAGCTTAAGGAGTGAAAGGGTTACGCTGGGAACTTGGTATTTAATGATTTCTGTATACTCAGTGTGTGGGAGACGCCAATCCAGGTGAAATATGTCCATCCAACATCTGAAAACAAAAACAGTATGAATTTGAAGTGCCAAGTATAAAAAGATAGCATCTAGTATTAGGGAAAATGGATCTATTTATAAAAGAGGTAGGCATCAAGACTGCTATTTCTATTGTTAAGGAGAGCAAATTAGGACGGTCTTGCTGGGCAGTGACTCAGAGAGGCAGATGAAGGAGAAAATGGGCGCCAATAAAGACCAAACCCTGTCACCAGAGAATCTCTATCCCCTTCCTCCACCAAGCCATATGATGCTCCTTTATGATATATTTCTTCTATTGTTTGCTTTGATGTTTATTTTAACCATTTTCCCTTTTACAAAGAAACGTGTGTTTGGAAGCCAGGACGGAGAAGAGATGAGGGCTAGTATCTGTCCCCTAGGAGCTGGTCTGTCATCACAGTCCCATCATGCCTTGCTTCGAAAGTGCGGAGTGGGATACTCTTTCTTTGGGGTAGCTCCTATGCCCTGTAGAAGACCTAGTGTGTAACACTCTTTAAAATCTAATTAACAATACTTCACGGGACAACACTATCACTGGCTGAAGGATTTTAATGGGAACATAAAAATTGTAATTGCTAAAGAAGGTCAAGTTAGCCCAGGCTTTGTTATTTGATATCACAGCGAATCGAAGATTCACTGAAGAAAATAAAGTATCAGTCTGTCTCCGTGCCACTCAGTAAACTTCCACAGGACATACCCCTCTGTGAGTGCTCATACTTGCAAAGAAAGGTAAAATACAAAGGGAGAGTTTTGATTTAAGAAAAAAAAAAAAAGTGACAGTTTGTTCATTTCTTTTCAAGTATTAATTTTACTATCTTTTCAACTTATTTTAAAGGTATTTGCTTGACCTTGATTTTCTTCAGGCTATATTCGTTTCACTTTGCTCAAGCACATGGACGTTTTTAGTTGTCTGATCAGATCTTCGAAATTTTTTGCAGCGTGTGAGAATCTTTTTAAGCCAATGGAAAATAATTATGGAAAGGAAACGAAAACCCCAGAGTTTCACGTGTTTCTCTCTCTTCATGTGTATCCTGGCATGTACTCCGTGGTATGTAGGATCAGCCACTGTTCTGAGACCCCCTGAGGAGAGGCCCATATGTGCCCACATACGTGCTTTAAGCCTCCCAGGACCCTGTTAGAGGCACTGTGGAGGGCTTAACTCACAGTGTCACTGCGTGTGTTACTCTGTTTCAAACTCAGTGTGGGTCAGTCACCCTGTCTTTTATTCTTTCCCTTCTTTTGTGGCCATAATGTGTAATTTTTCTTCAGAATGCGGCTTTCCACTTACCCAAATTTTAGACACTCCCTTCTGAAATTCAAGTTTCATGGGTCATTTGGCACAGTTACTGGCTTATTTCCAAATTTGCCATTTCCCTTTTGTTTAGTATTGCTGACATTTTCATGTTTATTCATAAAAAATATCATGTGAATTTACACTGGCACTGGGAGAGGGTGGCCTCTTTGCCAACAATAAGTGTCATTTGGGATGTAGAGGGATTTAGAGCTATAATAAATTGTCTCGTTCTAGGTAAAGTAATGTATCAAAATCATAAATCTTACCTTTCAAATGCTTTTCTTTAATTGCCGTGGCTGGATGTTTGCTGTTTTTGTGTTTTTTTTCTATATCACTAACAAGAAAGCTTTGATTATTCTTATTTTTAAGGGAGGTTTAAGCCAGTTTTAAGGATACTGTTTTTTTGTTTTGTTTTGTTTTGTTTTTAAGTTACTGGTTATTTAAACCCTTAAGCTCTCATATTGTTTTAGTGCAAAATTTCCAAGTTGAAAATTCAGAATCTCTTAGACGTATTTTTAAGTAGAAATAGGAAAATTCAGTAAGGTGTCAAAGAAATACATGATGATTTTTTTTTAATTATATGTTTTCGGTTACAAATGAAAATTGATCAAAGTTAAAGAATTACTATTCCATTCGTAACAATTCTTAAATATTTAGTTTAAGCCCTACTTTGTCCATAGACCATTTCGAAGAGTTATGATTGATCTTAATATTACATCCTTCTCAGCATTTGTAGCACATTCTTAAATTTAGCCTATTATTTTTAGCTCATTTTAGCCCAATTCATCTTTAACATGGTATTTGATGTCATATTTAAATGTTATCTAATTGGCCCATGTGTTTAATTTTCTGCTTATGCAATGAGTAGAAATCATATCTTTATTTAAAATAATAATAATAATAATAAGAGTAATACTTGCAGTTACCAAGTGTTTACTCTGTGTTAGGCCCGATTAATTATGAAAATAAACTGGACAGGTAAAGAAATTTATTACACTTTATCTTTTTTTAACAACAAGGAAACCAAGCACAGCACCTCACACAATGATGTATAGCTGTGCAGTGGTAGCACCAGGATTTGAACTCATTTGAAATGATGTGACTCACACTGTTCTCTCAACTGCTACACTATTCTGCCAAGTAAAATATACCGTCCAATGAACTATTTGTTGAATAAATTATTTTTCATAGATCAATCTTAATTCTGCCAGTAATGATTAGTATAGGCATTGTTAATGATTGCAATCAAATTACTGCTTTATTCAAGCTACTAATACTTGGGCAGAGAGGGTTACACATGATAGTACAGAATTTAAGTAGGTGAATGCATCTAACTTCCTAGAGTGACTTCTGAGTCCCAGTGACTTTTATCAGGATGTGGGCATGCTATCTCCTAGGCAACAATTACTCAAAGAAGCATAAGATTTTATGATAGCCAAGTGGGTTTTGCTGTGGTTGAAGCTTTGAAATAATTAACCTAGAAAACATGCTTTTTTACTTCCTAAACTGAACTTGGTTAGTAGAAGCTACTCTTCTAGATATTTAAAAATGAGATGGGTTCTTCATCTTTTCCAAGTATCTAAGCAATGACATTGAAAGAAGTTCTGGGGTGCCTGGGTGGCTCAGTTGGTTGAGCATCAGACTCTTAATACCAGCTCAGGTCGTGATCTCAGGGTCCTGGGATCGAGCCCCTGTTGGGAACAACACTGAGCGTGGAACCTCTTTGAGATTCTGTCTCTCCCTCTGCCCCTCCTCCATCATATTCTGTCTCTTTTTCTCTCCGCCCTCAATGAACGAATGAATGAGTGAATGCAGTCCTGAAGTGGCTGGGTGGTAGGTTTCCCTAGGTTTTGGAGTTAAAGCCTTTGTGAAATTCTATATTTACAAAAAAAAAAAAATATTTTTAATGACTTTGTTCAGAAGCAATAGGTGATATTTACAGAAAGAAAAGCCAATGGGTCAGTGGTGGGAAGTGGCCATTGATCCAGTCTTGAACTTCAAAATAACCTTAAATTTATTGATGGTTTTGCCCTACCCTTCTTTGGTCTCTTCACAATGTCCCTTTACTTTTCTGGAGACTGTAACCTGCAGTATTCCAGGTACCTGCCCACAGGAGCTCTTGCCTTTGTCCTGGATGGTTGACCCATCGATTTGTCTGCCCAGGTGGAAAGCCAAGAGGTCTAATTCCAAAAGGATGATACTGAGTGAGGGTATTGTAGATTATGCTTATGCTATACATCAATGGTTGTGAACTTGTATGTACCCATGTGCATTTAAAACACATCCAAATACCAAGATCTTGGTGGTTCTCTTGAATACATTTAAGATCATTCACAAATATAGCACTGTATGTATAACTCACTTAGTGTGTTGCCCTCTCAACATAACTATTTGCTGACCTACTACATTTACATGATTGCCAAGGTTCATACATTTCAAGTAAGTATTACTGATGTGGGTTTTTGTTTATTTTATCTTGTTTTGTTTGGGCAGTGGCTATCCTTTGAGTAAGTTGTGCCCCACATGTTACTCTGTGGTTCCACTTGATTTAACACTCCGTGCAGGAGACATTATGCTTTGCAGTTGTATTAATGATAAATTCTACATATTGATCAAAATTTGACAGCACAATATATGAAGGAGTTGTGGTATACCATGAATTAAACAGACTTTTATAAACTGTCTAGAAATGTTACCAAAAGGTGGACATTATTCCTAGGTAAAGCCCAATCCCAATACTTTAATGACCTAATTAGGCATATACTTTTCTTAATACAGCCTCATCTATCACAGATTGCTTTTTCCTAAAACACATATTGCAGCATGATTGTCAGTGTTCGCAGTGCAACCAAATATTGCTTGTCTGTTGTCATTTTATTGGGAGACAGTATTTCACTGTACCAGTTACAGATATTTTGTTTGCAATGTCGAGTTCCTTCTGCCTGAAGAGTATGCAACGTTTGCTGGTGCTTCTTTTAGTTCTTTTTGTGCGTTGCTACAGTCAGGATCCATTGGGCAACAGAGCATCTTGTGAACGTAACAGTGCCTCCTCAAAACATATGCTTCAGATAGATATTTTGCTATAATGATACAGTTGTAAAACTAATAGATACCACTGTTTAAGTAAGTCAGTTAGACTACCACTGGCTTTGAATGGTATCAGGGAAAAACATTTTTGACAGTTTGAGCAATCCTTGCAAATAAAATTGTATTAACATTTTCATTTGATTTCTTACTGTGTTACATCCATAAATAGCAGTATATCATTTTAGTTAGAGGTTTTGAAACCTTACAAATCTGGGTTGAAATTCCAAGCTTGTCAATTATGAGCCATGTGTCTTTAGACCATTCTGTTCTCGAGCCTGAGATCCCTCATCTGCTAACATGAGGATAACTGCAAAATGAATAAATGAGAAGCTGTATATAAAATGTTTAACACAGTGCCAAGTATACAGTAATCAATCACTTAAGTAAATGGAATTTAAAAAAATTAAAGTGTGTAATTCACCACAGTATACCTGAATTGTCACAAGTTTTTTTTTTTAATTTTTTAAAGATTTTTATTTATTTATTTGACAGAGAGAAATCACAAGTAGGCAGAGTAGCAGGCAGAGAGAGAGGAGGAAGCAGGCTCCCTGCTGAGCAGAGAGCCCAGTGTGGGGCTCGATCCCAGGACCCTGGGATCATGACCTGAGCCGAAGGCAGAGGCTTTAACCCACTGAGCCACCCAGGTGCCCCATTGTCACAAGTTTTTACTCGTAGTTATCTAGGGAGAGGAAGAAATTATTTTTCCTACTATCCTCATAGTTTTCCTGTCTGAAGCCCTACATGCTGCATTAGCAAAAGTTAGATTAAAAAGAGAAAAAGCATGTAAACATAATATAAGTTCTATATGGCATAGGAATCTTTACAAGGAAATGAAGATCCTCTGAACTATTAAACCTGAGAGCTTTTATTCTAGTTTTGACAAAGAGCAGAAAGTTGTGGGGAAAAAGGATAGGATAAAAGGGTATGAGTGAAGGGTAATAAACTGGGGGAAATTTAGGCCCATTGTTTTGGATTCTTCTCAGCATCCCTCTTTCTTAAGAAATAAGGATGTTCCTTTCTTCTGGGTACAGGGAGGCCACCTCTTGGCAAAAGGGTCTTATGACCGACTTGCTTTAGGTAAGAAGGGGATGTTTAGAGAGTCTTTCTTATACTTACAGTTTCTCACGGTCCTTCAGCTTAAAATATTTACTATGCCAAGGTACCATATGTAAGGAGGCATATTCTCATCTTCTTCATGGTCCATACTGTTACATAGCTGATAACATTATGTGAGCATACTTGTTTCCTATTTAAATTCAAGAGACAGCTGCCATCTGCATGAAGGCAAATGATGTCTCGTTCTTTTCTGTGTTTTTAGTTCTTTTTGTCTCTTGACATAGCACTCTGTGTACATGTATGTTCACATTTCTGCGTTGAAATGTGTTGTTTTAAAATTAAAATCGTCCTTTGTGACAAAAGTGACTGTCATATGCTTTGAAGATTGTCTGTCAGTTAAACCTGGGTATCTGAGTTGTCTAACACCCAGATTACATGGAAAATTATGAGGACTGATATTGCAACTATTTCTAAGCACCCTCCACATTAAAAAGTAATTACGTATACATGTAATGATAAGATTTTATTATTATTTAAGTATGTAAATATGAATGTATATTATGATATCACTAGCTTGATTCAGAAGACTGCTTTTACATTCATATACCTAGTGTCATTTTATATTAATTATATCAGTAGTTAATTGTTATTTTTGGTTATTCCCTCCAATGAGGAAATATTTTGGAGCTCATTATGCTTCTAGGATGAGGATTGAGTGTACTCTTCTCTTTTTTTTTTTTTTTTTTTGGTATGTTCTTCGTCCATCTAAAAATTAGTTTGTATTGTCATCATTATGTTCATTAAGTCAATAAATCAGCAAGTATTTTTTGTGTACCCAGTGTTCACCAAAGCATGCATTCTGTTGCCTTTAAATTGCTTATAAATATTTCAGGTTGCTTGCTAATTTACTGTGTAGATTAATTGACCTTGATCTACTTCAAGGTTTAAATTATGTTCTCTTGGACTCTTAAAAGTAACAAGGGCTCACTTTTCCATACATAAGTTAGTAAATGAAAATATATGAGCTCAAATTGCAAACATTCCTATCTCTTTCATACTCTTTATTCAAGAATTCTGCTAGTGTTGCACTGTATGTCAACTAGCTGGTCTGTTCTGTATTTTAAAAGGTCAAGAAGCAAGACCCTAGAAAAAGAGCAATGGTTTTTATGTAGGGAGTATTCTAATGATTTCTTATGGTGGAGGTCTATTTAAACACATTTTCTCTTGCCAACATAAGGAGGACTATCCCAGGGCTAAATTTAGCTGAACGCTATCATAGCATAAAGTAGTAGGAAAGAATTATTACTTCTGCTGAAGCCCACTCGTCAGTGGAGCCTTAGCTGCTTGTGAACTCAAGACTCATGACCCAAGTCATTTATCTTCCTCTTTCTCCATTCCCAAGTCTGACGTAAGAATAGACAGAATCAGCCACCACAAGTTCTGTTTTTCCTCTCTCTCTGCCTGCAACTGTAGTTCTGTGGGATGTGTACATTTTAGACCTTTAGCTACAATTCTTTTCTGAACTTGACCTTCTGAACTGCAGGTAACTGGAAAGGATGTCAGAAAAATAAGCTAGTAGTATTGTAATAGTATTTTTTTTTTAATGGAAGGAAAAATGAAGAAAAACTGCTATGTCAAAAAATGAGATTAATAACATTTTTGTGAAAAAATAACATTTTTGTGGTATCCCATATTGAAGCGATATTAAATAAATATAAAACGGGCACTATGAAAAAAAAATAGAAGTTCAAGATTAAGGTAGGTGCTGTTTTGTTTGCATATCTGTGCATGCATGTGCACATGCGCACGCGTACACACACACACACTATTATTGGATGCTTCTGGCATACATAGTATATACCTTTGGCTCAACTCTGATTTCACCCAGACCCAAACTGAGCAATTTTGTTGGCTCAACTCTGATTTCACCCAGACCCAAACTGAGCAATTTTGCTGGCACTCAGGCATACCTCCGCTACCTAATTCTCATCTCAAATGCCTCCTATTTGTCTTTTAGCATTCTCCCATAAGACTTCCCCAAGGCCAGTAGTCTGCTCGGCTAGCAATCGGCCATCTGCCTGTGTACTGGAGAGTTCACTGGGGAAGAAAGGTCTGTGCATCATTACCCCAGCTTTACATTTCGCAGAGATCTTAGCAGAATTTGGTCCTTCTTGCCATCAGTGCCAACTTCAATAATAACACACATTGTAGCTTTTCTTCCTTTTCTGTATCTCTCTCCCTGTTCCATTATTAACACTTGTTTTAGAATCACCTCCCAAATAAACTACCTGCATCAAAGTCCTTATCTTGGCCTCTGCTTTCTGGGGATCCCAAATTAGAATGCTATACCATATAGGAACATTTGAATTTATTATGTTTGAATAACTCAAGACAAGTAGACAAATCAATGAGTATTTACCAACCATTTAATTATTTGGTGTTATTATGAAAATATCACACAACCAAAAAAAAAAAAAAAGAAAAGAAAAGAAAATGTCACACAGCCTTTTGTAAATCTGATTTGACAAAATGGTAATCATCTTATCACCTCTTTTAACATTTAACATATCATCTACCTTCTTGGAAAGCAACTGTCATCTTGTTGGTGAAGTAACATTTACATGTTTGAAACAGTTGGCCGATATTATGAGAATCTGCTCCTTTCTGGCATTTTACTGATTACTGCGTTTCTTGTTAGCTTACTAATTAGAGTGATGTCTTACTCCAGATCTCACAAGGTGATCAATTTCAGCAAACCTTTCTTCCGAAAGCTTATCTCTCAAAAGCAGACTTTCCTTAAAAAAAAAAAAAAAAAAAAAAAAGGCAGACTTTCCTGAAAGCTGTGGTTCACGTAGGACGTTGTGAAAAACTTCATAAAGGAGGAGGGATTTTACCCGATTTAGATGAATGTATTGGAGACTGTGGAAGTCAAAATTTTTTGTAAGATTTTATTTATTTATTTGAGAAAGAAAGAGAGAGAGCACATGATCCATGATTGGGGCAGAGAGGAGCGGAGGAAGAGGGCAAAGCAGACTCCCCGCTGAGCGGGCAGCCCCATGCAGGGCTCGATCCCAGGACCCTGGGATCATGACCTAAGCTAAAAGCAGACACTTAATCAACTGAGCCACCCAGGTACCCTATGAAAGTTCATATTAAATTAGTGGTATGTACGGGCACAGATGGAAGAGAATCATCATGTTTCATCCAAAAGAGATGGTTAGGAAGAGAGTGGTCCTATAACCACCTTGCTTTTTCTTGTGTAACAATGGAAGTTTATGTGCAAAAAAATATATAAAAGTGAAAACAAGTCATTCATTCACACACAGCTTTTCAGAGAGAAAATAAAATGTGTCATAAATAAAAATTCTGGCATGTATTTACTGAGATATTTTGGATTTGACATAAATGTGTAAAAGATGTATTATAGCTATTTTACATTTTGTATCTAAATATCAGTATGTTCCTTCGATTGTATTTTCGTAACCAAGGATAAAATGATTGTCCCATAGAAATGGGAGAGGACAAGTTGTAGTATCCCATGGACCTAGTCTAGCTGTTGCATGCTTGACTAATTGGTCAAAAGGGCTGTAGAGGACCGGTTACAGAAGCCGAACGTATAACTGTCTTCCGTGGGAGGTAAGAGACTGAAAAAGCAAGAGTTTGTTTGTTCTCAAAGTAAAAAAAAAAAGAAAAAAAGAATAATCTTTCCCTCTACAATACTGCTGGGAGAAGTACTGACTATTTCAAATACTTTGTTTATTCCTCCATTATCAGTTTAAAAATGATGACTAAATTTCCTTTAATTTTTATTTGTCCAAATGCAAATAAACTAAGTTTGTTAATGACTTATTTTTCTGGTGGTAACTTTAAGAAAGGCATGAAACTAACATCATAAAATTAAAACAATTAACTTAAGCTATCTTGCTTCTTTCTATAGTGAAGCAGTCATATGGCTGTCAAAACGATAGACGATAGCTTTTGAAGTCTTAATATACCCTTGATTGGGCCTTTCCTAAATATTCCCAAATACATATCAGAAATAGAGATCTGGTCCTATTAAACTGCCATTTATTAACATTAACCGAGTAGCACCGCTGCCAGAAGCGAAAACAGAAAAACAATTTATCTCTCTGCCTTCTTGAAGTTTGCAAGATAAAGACGAACCAATTTTAAATGAATGTGAACATCAGTAAACTAGACAGATTTATTGAGTTAGCTTGTAGCAAAATGAGCTTGCTCCATTTTCACATACTTTTTCTGGTAGTAAATGTTTTAATCTATTGATGCCATGGAGAAATGCTACATTAGCTATAAAACAGAAAGAGGGCACTGTTTAGTGACAGGACCAATAATATGTATAATGCAGCAAACACTTTGCAAGAATTTAATGGGCCTGGATTCAAGTAGACAATACATAGTTTACTAAGCCGAGGGAGAAGATTCATTAGATTGCTGTCTCCTTCAAATGCATGAACTTAACTGAGACATGATATGAAGACAACAGTTCTTCAGTGGCAGAAGAAATTACATTTGATTTCAAGAAAAAGGAAAACACATTCCCACAGGATGCTACATAGCAGAATTTTGTACTCTCTTCTTCCTTTGGCAGTATAAGCATTTGATTCTTACTTTCGTTGTGTAGAGTTTATAGTTTTCCATTACAAATCTCTTCTCTTTAAAACTGGTAGGCACAGTAGAGCCTAGAGCCTCACCGTGATCTGATGAATCCTTGTTACACATGTAACGAGTGAGAAGACTTGGAGGTTACCATCCCGTTGTTTGGAATGTAAAAATATCAACCTGAGGAATCTAAGAAATCTAAAACTTACCTCCTCACTCTATGTCCAACTGTGTGTGTCACTTATTTAAAAGTAGATACCAGATTCTGAGCTTATATAGTTTGTAGATAAGTGGCGGATCAGCCAAAACTCGCAAGTTGAGATTTCATTCAAAATATCATACATCAAATGTGTTTTTTACACTTTATTGACATTTGAAATCAGGCATCAGACTGTTGTGTTACTTCATTTTCTGGATGAGAAAAATTGTCCGTAATTTCTTCGGAGATGATGCAGAGACCATCCAATGAGCATAAACCTTGCAGCCAGATTGTCTTTTTTCAAATCCTTATTCCGTTTCTTATTGGATTTGTGACCTTAAGATTTGTGAACTGGATTTTTCTGCCCCACACTTTCTTCATCTGTAAAACGGTGATAATATACTTACCTTAAGGAGAGGTTTTGGTAGTTCAATGAGTTAATAGTATTTCCACACAGTAAATATTCAAAAACTGTTGGCTGTTGTTGCTGTAACTGCTTGTTGGTTCAAATTATGCATTTATTCAGTCATATCTGAAAATGCCCCAAACTACAAGCTATTTTATTTTCAGTGTTCATTATTGTACAATGTAACATGATGGAACAGAGTAGAGTAGTTTTGTTTTGTTTTAGTAATTAGATATTAAGCCAAAACTCAAATGGATTTATTAATTAAACCACATATTTAGGAAATATTTCCTGCAGCACAACCATTATGCAACCCATATCTACATTTTATTTTTAATTGTGTTTCCTTTTATTTTGCCTTTGGTAATATGAGTAAACTTATACCAGTTATTCAAGAGCATCAAAGGGAAGAGGCCCCTTGTCCTGATGTAATAAATTTAAACTACTTATTGAGTAGTTTCTCTATTCCAGGTACTATCCCAAATGGTGGGACACAGCAGTGAATAAAATGGAGAGAGCACTTGCATATAGATGCCTAACTTTCTAATAGATTAACAGAGTGTGTCACGGGATGAGGTTTCCTGAGGAGATAGAGTTGCCATTTGAAATTTATCTAGTGTTTAATGTTGTATTTTTAAAAATAATCACCTAATGTGGTAGATGTAATAATAATACTTATTTAATAATTAGTGTTGGGGCACCTGGGTGGCTCTGTGGGTTAAGCCTCTGCCTTCAGCTCGGGTCATGATCTCAGGGTCCTGGGATCGAGCCCCGCATCGGGCTCTCTGCTCGGCGGGAAGCCTGCTTTCCCCCCTCTCTCTCTCTGCCTGCCTCTCTGCCTGCTTGTGATCTCTCTCTGTCAAATCAGTAAAATCTTAAAAAACAATAATAATAATTAGTGTTGCACCTATACATAACAAATTAAAAGTTTAATAAATACCAACTATACTTGAGTAGATATCAACTTTTTGTTTTGTTCTGCTTTGTCTACAAGGAAGTTTATTTCATTAAAAAGTAAAAAAAAAAAAAAATACACCTAATAATATTATGCCATGATATTTCCTTCCTCGGTGCTCTAAGCCCCGCAAATTCATTTTTATGATTCCTCTACAGATAGCTATCAAGGGAAAACAAACCGTTGGGGGCGAGTTAGTTTAAACAGACAGTAAGGTATGTTACCACTAGTGCAATCGAGAAAAGAATAATGTAATTACTTGTTCATTCCCTCAAACTTGCTTTTCCTCTAATTTCACACATTTCACTAAAATAAACAAAAAGTGCATTCAGTGAATTACTGAACAGATGTTGGTTGAGTGTTATAAAGAACAGGAGGGATAGCATACTTTGTTGTTTATTTGTTTTAATTTAATTTTAGATTTAATGTGTGAGCTTTGGGTGTTACACCACATCACGTACATTTGAAGGGCTCCCTGCTCATTTCTTTTCTCAACTTTGACCTAGCTAATGCACAACGGTCACTTGAGTATTTATTCCTTCTGTCACTGTCTCTGCAAGGAAGAGCATAAATCCATCAGGAAAACAGATGACAGTGAAGCGTATGCTCCCTTTCTTGGGAGCACGCAATTCCTGTGTCAAAGATTATAACGTTGCAGAACTAGACCCCGTTATAAGTGCTTTCAACTGGGAGTGGGAAGTAAGTAGAAACTGTATTTGGCTGGGCCAGGGGGATCTTGATACAGGATTGTCACAGACACACTGCAATGGACCCTGGAGAGTTAAAGAAGAAATAGGAAACTCTCAGGAAAAAAAAAAACAAAACTGCTACTTCTGCAGTTTACTCTAAACTCCATAATTCATAAAACATGTTTTCTTCCTTCATTAGGAAAAAAAAAAAAGTGGCAAATAGTTGTATGTATGCCACCTTCTTTGGGGGGCACATTTAACCCTTCTACCCCTGCATTTTGTTCCCTTCTGCAGACATTACAAATTTCAGTCAGATGCTGGCTCCTGGCCTTACAGGAGACCACCGTGTGCCTAGTGTGTCTGGAATCTGACCCTGCCCTGGGGGGTGTCCCAAGAAAGTCTTCTGTCAGAAAACAGATCTTAAACAGATGGTTCTGAAAAGAGGTTCTTTAGCAAAAAAAAAAAAAAAAAAAAAAAAAAAAAAAATCAGCGTAATAAGTTTTTTTCAATATGAGTTATTATTGGTATTAACACTAACTTTAAAAGACTTTTTGTTTCTTTGTTGAAATCAAAATCAGATATTGTCACTAACAGCAGGCCATCAAATCATTTTCTATACCTGTTAAATGTAACTTAGAGGATAAAGTAGGGCTGGCATTTAGAAAGAGCTAGCAGAGAACTGCCTCCTCCCTCATTCAATGAAAGTACTCAGCGATAATAGTGCAAGTAACTTGCACTTGAAAGATAGTGGTTTAGCACTTGGGTTCTTTTGTTGTTGTTTATTTTTATTTAAATTAAATTAACATATAATGTATTATTGGTTTCAGAGGTAGAGGTCAGTGATTCATCAGTCTTATATAACACCCAGTGCTCATTACATCATCAAGTTACCCTATCCCTACCACCTGTACCCCTCTAGCAACCCTCAGTTTATTTCCTATGATAAAGAGTATCTTATAGGGGCACCTGGGTGGCTCAGTAGGTTAAGCCTCTGCCTTTGGCTCAGGTCGTGTTCCCAAGGTCCTGGGATCAAGACCCACATCGGGCTCTCTGCTCAGCGGGGAGCCTGCTTCCTCCTCTCTCTCTGCCTGCCTCTCTACCTACTTGTGATCTCTGTCTGTCAAATAAATAAATAAAATCTTAAAAAAAAAAAAAAAGAGTCTTTTATGGTTTATCTCCCACTCTGGTTTCATTTTCTTTTATTTTTCCCTCCTTTCTCCTATGATCCTCTATTTCGTTTCTTAAATTCCACATATCAGAGAGATCATATGATAATTGTCTTTCCTTGAGTGACTTATTTTGCTTAGCATAATACCCTCTAGTTCCATCCATGTTGTAGCCAAAGGTGAGATTTCATTTTTTGTTGGCTGAGTAGTATTCCATTGTATATCCATTGTATGTTCAGTTTCTGTAGTGTAGTAGTTATCACGTTTGCCTCACGTTGTATGTTCTACTGTATGTCCATACCACATCTCCTTTATCCATTCATCTGCCGATGGACATCCGGACTCTTTCCATAGTTTGACTATTGTGGACATGGCTGCTATAAACATTGAGGTAGCACTTGGTGCTGACTTTGGATCCTGGTTTGTCACTTACTATTTATTGAACCTATCTGTATCATAGTTCCTTTCTTTCTAATATTGAACTAATAATGCTACCTACTTTATAGTGGTAATATAATTGTTAAGTGGATAATACCTATAAATTATTTAAAACCATAAACTGGTCATTAGTAAGTACTCAATTATTATTAGTTATCCTCATTATTTTTGTCATAATCACTTTTCTTGTTTGCCAGAGAGCAAAGCATAGAGGCAAAGACTGTAGGCTCAGAAGTTCAAATACCAGCTCTACTAAGTGCTAATGACCTCTATATTCATTCTCCCCATCTGTTATAATGGTGACAATAATCTCAAAAGGGTTGTTCTGAGGATTAAATAAGATAAAATAGATTAAGTATTTGGCCAAAAAAACCTGACCTACTATAAAAGTTAAGTAAACTAGACTAAAAATAGCCTGTTTCAGTGTTCAGGAGAAATTTCACGGAGATGACAGAATCTTCATTAGCAATTGATTGTAAAATAAATATTTTGCAATGTGCCATTCTAGGAGTAGATACTGAGAAAGATAATGGACTCCACTATGGAGAGATAAGATGTACTATCTCAGGAAAATTTTGTGTTCCTGCTTAGCAGAAATGAGCTACATTCTTTACCGTCTGTAAGATTTGTCCTCTTCTCCTCTGTTCATATCATTGAACAAACCACACCAAGTTTATATTTGGAGCCATTTGCCTGTGATTTTGAAAACGTGTCAGTGCCAACATTTACTGACCAGCAGTTAAAACAAGAAAATGAGATAGAACCCAGTAATGCCTGGGCGAATGATCTCGGGTTCTCTGCCTTCAAAAACCTTCATATATTTCCAGAAGAAAGATAAAGAGAAGGTAAAAATATCAAGTGCCAAACAGAATAGTGAGACAGTATAAGTGGAGTAAACTAGAATAGGTAATTGGCAAACAGTGGCCATGGGATAAACATCCAGTGGGTTGTTTTTGCAGTAGCCCATGAGTTAAGAGTATCTTTTACATGTTTTAAGGGATGTTAAAAAAAGAAGACGACGACTGTAAGGACAACAGCTATGCAATGCAGCTTGTATGTGGCTCACAAATCTTAACTTACTTACTTTTGGGCCCTTTGTAGAAAAATTTGCCAGTCCCCACCCTAGAACATTACTGAAAATCCTCCCCCCCACCCCCCACAAATCAAGTTGAAATTATATGTTTATTCAATATGGGACTGGTAAGTAAAGCAGGATTTATGGTGGGAGAATTTAGAACTGAGAGATGGTTTAGCTTAACTAAAAATAGTAGGAGATATGAGACATTCTTAACAGGGGCAATAGAGTGAGAAGAGTTGAAAACGAAATGTAAGTGTGGACTATATGAAGTAAAAATAAATAAACCATTATGAAGAATATGATTAGCCCATAGGATTAATAAGACATAAAATTGGAAAAAAATACTATAAGAAACACACTTATGGAAATTTATAGTAATAAATCTGGAAACTTAGAATTCATTCAGATGAATCAATATTAGCATCTTGATTTTATCAAACACCAAAAAAACAAATGGGTAAGAATCTTAAATCTACTTTTTAAGAGGTTCAGTTAACGTGTCTAGGACATACGTGGTGTGTATGTTTTTGCTGATGAATTCCGAGATTAAGTTTTTTTTGTTTTGTTTATAGTTCTAGGAATCCTATTTGCATTATTTATCTTGTTTTTTATTAACCGATATTATGTAATACAAAGTCTTTTCTGCTTTTTGGCTAGTGAATCCAGTCTCAAATTGGGTGGGGTATTTGGAGTACCTCTACAAAGTACCAAAGTATGTGGTAGCTCCAGATTCTTAAATTACCCCTCACTTCACAGATCTTTTCATTTCTATTTACTCAGGATGTTTTTTGTGTGCATTGGGTTTTTTCCCCCCTTACTGAATGACTCTGTGCATTTTGTCATCTCATTCTCTTGCACCATATGATGATAGAAACTTCCAATTCCATGTTTAATTAATTCACAAGATCGCAAGAGCTCTTATAAGACTGAAGGAACAATGTTTGGTCCAAAAAAAAAAAAAAAAGTAACTTGATTTCTTGTAGCTTTTGATGTTTCTCATCAGAAAATTAGAACATTCATTCCTGTACTCACAATATATAAAATTGTTAAATGAATCAAAAATATTATATTTTTCATTATTTGTTTTTAGTACTCTTAAGAATTAAAAAGCAAATTGTGATTTGGGGCTAATATCTAATTCTTTGCCTTCATTTTTTTTTTTATTTGTAAAATATTGGCTGAGACTAAATGACATCTAAAATAAAATTCAGTCCCCAAACTGCAGTAATTATTAAATATTTACTGAGTCCAGGATTAGATTAGATTAATTTTGAGTTATCCTACTTATTGCATAAGCAGTGGATGTATAGAATCTGGTAATTGGGGTCAGTCAAAAATTAATTTCTCAGGAACAAATGGGTGACATTTTCCTTAAGAATTTGATTTTAGTCAAAGTGCTGTGGCTGGTGTTTTTAACTTTGACTTCTCTTAATGGTTCCCTCTCTCTGCTATTCACTTCTCTTCTTGTCTATTTTTAATCTCTTTACACAGGTTCCTCTGAAAGCATTTAAAAATAGCTTGTTATTGGTAAATAATTATACTGAAAATTGCTGATTATTAGACTGTAAGTTTCCCAAAGGCAGAGCTCAGTTCCTCCTCTGTACCATGCTCATGATAGTACCACCAAACTCATAGTTTCTTTGAGGATTAAATAAAATTATCCACATAACCATTCACAGAGTACATGTTCAGGAATTGTTAGTTATTATGATTACTATTACTTCTCTGTATTCACAGCTCTAAGGGCCTTGTAAATAACAAGTACATTCCAGGGGCCTAATATACTATATGTGTATTTTTATGTATATAGCAGAGTCTTATACACTCTGAAGGAACTCTCCTTTTGTTTTGTTTTTTGTTGTTGTTGTTTAGGACTTTTTTTTTAAAGTTTTTATTTGTCAGAGAGAAAGAGAGAGAGAGAGCACAAACAGGGAGAGCAGCAGGCTCCCCACTGAGCAAGGAGCCTAACTTTGGGCTTCCTCCCAGGACCCTGGGATCATGACCTCATATATCCCCAGAGTCTACCAATAACACCAATCTCTTTTAAAGGTTAAACGAACTGAAAGATTTTACAGATGCATCAGAAGGATGGAAAGGTAGACTCAGTTTCTGTATCACCTATAGGCACTGTATTTAAATGTTTAAATTAGAATGTGGCTAGTGAAAGCATCTTCTGAATTATTGACATTTTCAATCTACACACTCCGGAATGAAATTCATTAGAAGGCAATAATTTTGGAAGCACAATATATAAAGCCATTGTAACACAAGGTGCTTGAGCAGCACTTTCATTCACTGATGCACAGGTATTATTTGAAAAACATAATTTAGAAGCTGAGCTGCAGAGATTACCCCTGTCTTTCATTAAATAAAGGATTAGCACCTTATTTACAGAAAGAGACAGATGTCTGTCAGAATTTTTGATATGCAGCATACCAAAAAAATTAATGAACTTCACAGATCTTTTCATTTCTATTTACGCAAGTGCTTCTGTATTTTCTTGGTGTATGTGAAGTAGAAAAAGAGAATGTTCTCTGTATCAGAATAATGAGAATTAACAGGATATGAGCTATGCAGCACAGGTTTGTTTCTGGTGATAAGAAATATCTTGTTTCCTTGGCCAAGAAATGAGGAACCATTGTTTTTTTTTTTTTTTTTTAATTATTTTATCTTCTCTGGAGAGATGCTCTGTATCACTAGTCTCAGGGTTAATAGCACTGAAGAATATGGCATCCAAGTACATTCTCTGAAAATACTATAGTGCAGTTCATTATTGCATGGAGGCATAAGAAATATTAATTGAGCTTTTTCTATGTGCTGAGCACTGGAGATGCAATAATGAATGAGATCAAAACTTGTATTTAAATTCCAACTCTACCACTCACTAACCAAAAGAGCAATGCTTCTTTGTACCTCTTTCCTCACTTGAAAAGACAAGGAGAATATCTACTTCATAAGGTTGCTGTGAGATGATAAAGTTAGATCATATGCAAAAGTTCAGTGCACTTTGTAGCACACGGTACATGTTTAGTGCATGCTTGGTGAATGGTCGTTTTTGTAACAGAGTGGCTGCCCTCAGGAAGATTCCATTTGTGTTCTTTATCTCTCTGAAGTGCACTCCTACCTGGATTTGTTGACGGAAGGGAAATGGAGAGCAAGAAGGCAACAGTTTCACGGAGTTTGCATGTTGTTAAGAGCCGGTGTCTGTTAGATAAATGACAGACTCTGCCATCTACCAGTATTGTGCTTGGTCAAATCCCTTAACATTTTGGGTGTTGGTTGACTCATCTCTGATATGGGAATAATAAATACCACATCACAGTGTTTGAAGAATTAAATCGAGTGATTCATGTGAGAACATTTTGTTAAGTTACCAAGTGCTACACAAGTGACAGTATTATTGTAAACTTTTGATTATCCGCTTATAGATGGCTTTTTTATGGATGATACACCAGCAAATTTTCATCCAAGACTGATTTTTTATTACTTAATTAGTTTGCCTTTTTGTTGTCTCCTTCACTGCCCAGCTGGCTAGTGACAAGTGTGGTCCAAATGTATTTTAATAGTCCAAGCCAGATGTAACCAAGAAAATAATACTCTTTAAAATACTACCAAATTTCAATGATAAAAATAGATATTTATACATTATTTAATGTTCTATAACCATCTTATGTTCCCTGTGGTTTTTATTTATATTTCAGAAATACATCATTGGATTATATAACATGGAAAATGTGTGGTATGACTTACAGTTTAAAAGAAAAGAAAATTTAAGCCACATTAGAATTCGACACAATTTTATAGTTCTTAGTTATGACAATTTAGTTCTAACAGTTTTGAGCACACAACAATTTTATTTCTCTGTAATTTGCAACGTAATTTGGAAGAGCCTGGCAATGCATGCATACACTCTCTCATCCATACCATTTCTAATTAAAAAATGCAATTCAAAAGTCTGCATATAGTACAGATATGGGTAGAACTAATAACATCTTATTTTTCTAAACAATAATATGGCTATTGACAATATATTATATCTCTTTTATGAACTGTTGGGAAATGAAGGGAAATTTTACCAGTCTTTTTTTTTTTTTTTTCCTGTTTCTGCCTTTTATACAGAATAAAATTACCCTTAGTTTGAATTTGTCATTTACTCTAACCACAGGATATAGCTTATGACATTAAGTTTGACAAAGGACAACAATGAAATCACTTTAAGGAAATATATAAACATATTTGCAGAGGCTGAATGGACAATAAAAATAGTTCGGGGATTAAAAGTGAAGAGCGAAAAAGAGAGTAACTAGTTCCAGAGAGAACTGGAAATGAACAATGACAGCTATAATGCCAGAATGCAGGATATTGGACCAGATCAAAAGACGGGAGGTACTGAAGAAGGCTGAGCACAGATATCATCGTACAATTCATTTATTTATGATCTCGTTACAGAGAGGAGAAAAGGGAGTATTTTTGGTCTGTGTTTTTAGATCATTGCAGACTGTTTTATAGCAACACTTTTTTCTTGCCAATATCATCCTCAAGACTATCCATACAGTTTTTCTTACTTTCCTTTTTTCCCTCCAGTTTTACACTTAATAGGGAAATACACACTGCTCATAAATTGTACTTTCCACCACATCCGTTAAAATATATGAAGACATTATACAAATAATATCATGTATGTATAACCGTGTAGAGCAAATCCAGATTCTCTTCACCATCTTTTCTTTTTGCTACATGCTTAAAATAGTAATCACCTCGATTTGGATTATGTATTAATTCAGTAGCTGTTCACTGAGTATTTATTATGTGCCGGGCACTATGAGGTTATGAAGCATTTAGTGGCAATGGTATTAACTTGTATCCATACAATTTATTTGTGTAAGTATTTTTTTTCCCCCAGGGGAAAGAAGCTTCTAGAATCAGAATTAGATGATGACAGTGACTGGCTAATCCTAAATATTACTAAGCTTTTCAGTGACAAATTATGTTTGCCTTGCCAGTTTTTGTTACGGGAATATGATTTGTGTGTGCTTGTTTCCACTTAAATTATAGGATTGTTTTACTTGAGTCTGGAAAATAGCAAATAAATGATAAATGAGTTACAGGCAGTCATGACATAGGCAAGAACATAATAATTTTCTCCATAGTGAAACTGCCTAATAAATCTTAATTTTGAATAACCCGCAAGTAAGAGAAGCAAGCTTTACTTATGCTATGACTGATGACAGTTTATCTCAAATTAGACAGACAAGAGAATTAAAAGTAAAATCTTACCTAATGATGATTGAAAAAACGGATGGAAAAGTTCTTTGAAAAAACAATATCGATTAAATAGTAAGATGGTATTTACAGAATAATAAATATCATTATCAATGCTTTGTATCACATACCCCGTCTTCCTCATTAAGTGTTTGTTGAAGAAATACGAGTCCCCAAGAAGTTAGGATAACTGTGCTTTAGAGTAAGACAGTGAGGGGCGCCTGGGTGGCTCAGTGGGTTAAGCCTCTGCCTTCGGCTCAGGTCATGATCTCAGGGTCCTGGGATCGAGCCCCGCATCGGGCTCTCTGCTCAGTGGGGAGCCTGCTTCTCCCTCTCTCTGCCTGCCTCTCTGCCTACCTGTGATCTC